>NW_020172455.1:2041413-2106369 GCF_003031525.2 Neophocaena asiaeorientalis asiaeorientalis | reverse complement strand
CTCCCTCCCTCCCCTCGCCTCCCCTTCCCCTCCCCCTACCCAGAAACACCTTCCCTCCTGCCCTGTGCTCCTCTGAGCCCAACCCCATCAGCACAAACCCATGACTCCCGGCAGGATGAGAACCACATTTCAAGCACCATGTGTGGGATCAGGCTGACCCTGCTTTGTCACTTCCCGCCTTGTGACACAAGACCAGCTCTTCACGCTCCTTATTTCGCTTGCATAACCTTAGATGCAAAATACGTACCAGAAAGCAGCTTCCTGGTGTGTGCGGGGCATTCAAATCCAGTGAGTGGTCGCGATGCTGCTGCTGAGCATGATGGAGGTGACTGGGGCCCACTGGGGAAGGGAGGCCACCGACCCCAGCCTTCCTGACTCCCCGAGGGGTGCCCGGGCACGGAGAGAACGGATTCCCCGTAGCTTTTGTGGGACGCACAGGGAAGAAAGTGAATAGAAAGTGAAGAAATGATCTGCACAGCTTTTTTTGCAAGGTTCCCAGCATGTGAGGTGGTCCCTCCCTTAAATCCCCTCCTCCCCTCAAATTCCCTCTAGAGACAGCACTCGTGGGTTTGAATCCCAGTTCTGTCCTCTGTTGCTGTGACCTTGGGGAAGTTAGTCAATCTCTGAGTCTCACTCCTGATCCCTCAGAGCTGGTGAGGAGAGAATGGCCAGTCCCCGGCCAGCAGGGGTCACGCCCCCTCACCGGGTGTCCTTCTCAAAAAGTCTAGAGAAACTGGCATCTGTGGGAAAAGTCTGCATCCTTCAGGGAGCGGGAGGTGTCCCAGTGTTGTTTTCTTAGCCAGTCCCAGGTGGGAGAGGATTTGCAATTCAGCACCCGGCTCTTTCCTAAGCCTTGTGACTTGGCGAGGCTCCTGGGTGTAAAGAGAAGCCGCCTGCTCTGGGCTCAGTGTCGCCAGCCCAGCCTCCCAGCTCCTGAAATTAGCCGCTGCAGACACTGCTCTCCGGGCACTGGGTGAGGAGGCGGCTGGCATCCCTCGGCCCGGCCATGGAGGAACAGGACCGTGCCTGCGGCTCCACCTGGGAGCCCTCACAGGGCAAGAGCCCCCCGGACTCACCTTGGTCATGGGTAAGGGCCAGGGCGTGGCCGCTTGCAAACCACATCCCCTCCTCCCGCAGCTGAGGAGCGCTGATGGGACCTGTGGGTCTCATTGGGGATCTGTGCATTCCTACTTCTTCAAATGAGTGACAGGACCAGCTGCTGCCCACGGGCCCCTGCTATGGAGGCTGCATTTATAGAAGAGGGTTTAGAACTTATTCAAGAAGTGAAGGCTTTTTTCTTTGCCTTGGATGGAGAGAAATAGTGATTGCTTTGAGCCTCAAGATAGGGCGTTATTTGAGGGCTCCCGCTCGCCAGGCACAGTGCTGGGACCTCTTGTTGCCGTCTGTGTCTGCATGCGGGAGAGGAGGGAGGCCCTGAGTGTTGAAGTTACTGGACCGACACGGTCATTTAAGCTGGTTGTCTCAGAGAGTGTGATGTGTGTGCTATGAGTGCCCCTGGACTCCAAGGCCGGTGGCTGCACCGTCCTGCCTTTTCTGGATCTCATCCTAGATGCCAAGGCTTTGTTCAAAGGTAGTTATTTTCATTTAAAGCCCCAAAGCAAGAGCAGAGGGTGCTCAGATAACCCCAAGTGGAAGTGGGGACCGAGGACGGAGCCTGGGCTAGAGTCAGGCCTTGTCCTTTCTTCCGAAGGCTGGAGGTTTGGCTGCAGTGAAGACAGGGTGTTAATCTCCCACCCCGAACGGCATCTAGGACACCTGTGATGTTCCTCAGCTGCAGAGGCTGGGCCGGCACTGGAGGGTTCCACACGCCCTGCAGGCAGAGAGAGCCTGGGGCCTTCTGCTCCCTACGGAGAAGAGGGTGAGGGTGTGGTGTGCGCGGGGCAGACAGAGCCTCCCGGCTGCCGGTTCCCCAAAGCACCTGTCGCTTGCACTTTAGGCATGTTCCCCCCGCGGCGCGGCTCCTTTCCCTGCAGGGGCGAGGGACCTTGCTGTTGGCGCTCGGGTCAAAATGCCGGGGGCCGGGCGCGGGGGGCCGAGAGAGAAAGAGTGTCTGGACTCTGCTCCCACCATTTGCCGCCTGGCCCTTTGGGCCGGTGTTTCCTGGGTGGACAGATGCTTGCAGAGGAGACTGGTCAACATGCCTCCCTCTGCAGGCTGAGGACGGGAATGGGGCCTCCCCCAGCAGCGCTGTGCAGATCAGTGGCACCCGCGCTCGGGCTAAAGGGACGGTTTTGTGGTTAGTTGGGATTAAGATGGCTGTGTCTCATTTCCATTCCTGGAATGTCTCTCTTGGACAGAGCAGCCCCCTGCTGCCTGAGAAGCGCCCCTACTTCTCCCTCGTGGGGAGCGCTCTCAGAAACCTCTCCCAGGCCCACTCTGGGACCGAGTCGCCCCGGCCTTGGGATGCAAGTTTTATTATTGTGGGTATCTCTCTTGTGCAGCCCAGGCCGACACTGTCATTCCCATTTGACAGCCGAGCCCGCCGCAGCTTGGGGGCCGGCGGAGGACGGAGACAGGATGGCAGCCCCGCCTGTCTGTCATCCCTGGTACCCAAGGCCGCTGTGATCCGAGGAAGCTCTGACGATATCTGCTTTCTGCTTATGTCTTTGGATTATCAGTTATTTTTCCTGGTTATAAAAGTATGTTTATTACAGAAGATTTAGAATCTACAGCAAAGTGTAAATAAGATAGTAAAATGCCAGTCATCTCACCCCTCGGGAGGTAGTCTGGGAACTTTGTAAACAGAGGTCGTGCTTCATTTCCCTGAAGGCTCATTATAGTTAAGCCACAGAAAGGATGTCAAAGCCTCTGGTCCCTTTTTATTTCAACCCTTACACCGCCCTGTGTGCTTGATTCTAAAATCCTCAAAGGCCCCCTTGGCTGTCCCACTGTGGCCTGGATCCCCTGCTGCGTGGCGCCTGTGACTGTCCTCCCTGGGAGAGGCAGGCATCCATGGCAGGAGCGGGTGAAGGGCGGGTGGGTTGCTGGACCCCGCTGGCTCCTGCGGGGTGTCCACCCCTGGGTGCGGGGTCTAAATGGGCCTGGGAACTTGGGCTTGGCTCGGGCTGATGCCCACGTCTGGGAGATTCTGACCTGCTGTGCTGAAGGGTGTCTGCAGGGCGGGGAGCCTGGGAGCCTAACTGGGCTCCAGTGAGAGAGCTGGTCTCCTTCCACTGCTGGGGGCTGGGTCCAGCCCTGGGAGGACAAAGGAGGGCCAGGTCCAGAGTCGGGCTTCAGCAAAGCAGAACCGGAACACAAAGCAAGAAATGAAGGCAGATGCCGAGATGGACAGACTGCCATGCAGGAACGCTTAGGAGGAGGCTGCAAGCGAGCTGGCCAAGCAGGATGGGAGAGGCGGGAGCCACAGCTGCTGTGGCCAGGAGCCCGGGCTGGGCTGGCTGCTTGTGGGAAGGGGAAAAGTGGCTCGGCCACCATGGGGCACCTTCATTCCTGGGGCTGGGAAAGGGCAGCTGGCAGCTGAGCCCTCAGAGGCACCTGTTAAGTTGGCACCAGCTACCTGAACATTGGCCACGACCCTTCCCAGAGACTGTGGGCGTGATCTCCAGGCCCTGAGTGTGTGCAGAGCCCCAGGGGGCACAGAGATGGGTGAGACCTAGTCTCTACCCGCAAGAGGTCCAGGCGGAATTTGAGTGGGTGGGTCTGCACCGAGCCAGCTGCCAAGTTCATGGGGACACAGATCAGGAGGAATTCCTACTGGCAGGGCTGGAGAAGGCGTCTTTGAGAAGCTGACGTTGGAACCAGGCCTTGGCGAAGGGTAGGATTTCAATAAACAGAGCACACGGTGGGTGGAGTCTTCTAAGCCAAGGGTTCAGCCTGAGTGAAGGCTGGGCTTTGCCAGCACAGGGCGTTCCCCTAAAGCTAAGTCTGAAGGTTTTGTTCCTCAGGCCATTTGGGATTTTATTTCTTCTTAGCCGGGGCGTGCGTGGTGACATTCATCTTGGTCAGGTACCCAGCCTGTGAAAGAAAGCACACAGTCACGGGCCAAATATGCGGGACCCAGCGTGAATCTGGGGGTGGGGGAGGCGGGAGCCATGGGGCTCGAGCGCTAGTTTTGCCACTTACAAGTTTTGATTAACTGGAGCCTTAGTCTCCTCATCTGTAAAATGGGGCTTACAATACCTAATAATATAATAATCACAGGTATTGGGTAAATGGTAGCTATTATTCATAATAGCACCTAAACCCGAAAAAACGATAGCTTGTTACAGGTTGGACTGTAAATATCACAGTGAAGAGAAATCAAATCATTCACATTTGGACCATGGGTCTTAGCACTGTCAGGAGGAAATGCACAAATCCAGACCCCTGTGTCCACTAATGCAGAGAATTCTGAGGGAGTCTTTGTCCAGACATTTTGGCTCAGCATTCAAGGCCTCTCAAAAAGCTGGCCTCACCTTCCTGCTCTTGGTTCTCTTTCTCCTACCATGACCTTGTGCTGTACAGCGAGAGCCTTTCGTCAGAGGCGCTGAGCCAGTCGGGTTAGCTGGGTCTCCAGGGAGGTGGCCGTCAGGACCCCAGACCCATCCTGCCACCTCCAGCCCCTGAGACTTGGGCAGGGGCTGGAATTTGGGCCTCAACTGCTCAGAGCACATGTTTGCTACCTAAATTCCTTTGGCAAAGCTGACCGGAAGCCTGGACAGAAACCAGGTGATACCCTCCTGGACTCCTTTCTTCAGGGACCTCGGGGGCCTGCACCCCTGACTGTGGTGAGGGCATGGAAAGACAGACTCAGGGAAAGGGTCCACCTTTCCCTAGACCCCCAGCCGACTTGAAACACCTGTTTGCCCACCTGGTCCAGGGAGGCTCCCAAGAGGCTACTGTCTGGGATCAGCCTGAAACCACCAGCCCCCTGGGTGTGTGTGCATGGGGAGGCGGAGACAGAAAAACTTGGAAGCCGTCCCCACGCACCCTCGCTCTCCGGGAAGCGGAGCTTTGGCTTCTTTGCTCCTTCTCTCGGTGTCCTGGGCCCACCCGATCCCCCTTCAAGTGAAGTCACAGGGGAGGACTGGAGCGCCCCCTGGAGGCGGTACTCTGCCACTACACACAGGAGAACCACCACGGCCTCCTAACATAACCATGAGGCAGATGGAACTTTAACTAGGGTCAGAAACTTAGGATGAACACGGAAACTCAATGCAGCAAAATCAGTGATTACTGGGTCCAATTTGAATTCCTCGCCATTACGTTTGTTTGTGATTTAACTCCTTGCGTCAAACTGCTTTATTTATTTGGCCGTGCCGCGTGGTTTGCAGGATTTTGCTCCCCGGCCAGGGATTGAACCCAGCCCCTCGGGCAGTGAAAGCGCGGAGTCCTAACCACTGGACCACCAGGGAATTCCCAGCAGCAAACTGTTGTTGGAATACATTCTGCATCTTACCCAGAGGTTCCTTCCTTCTCAACTGATCCCAGACCTACTCATCCTTTAAGGCCCGGCTCCCATGTCACCACCTCTGTAACATTTCAGTTAGTGTTTATGGTTGAGGGACCCCTCCCTCGTGTCAAGTAACGCGTCAATTTTCTCGGCTTCATGTTCTGGATGTTTCTGATGGAAAGAGATTTTGTTTCCCTTTATGGAATTGGAGTGCAGGGGACCCTGCCTTTAAACTCGGACTCCAGCTGGCACCCCTCCCCCACCGCCTGTTCTGTTCTCATACTTATTTACAGCCTCTTCTCTCCCGTTGAGCGGTGAGCTCCAAGTGAAGCGAGGGTGTCTCCATCTTGGCATCGCCACCCCTCCTAACACGGCTGCCTCTGCCTGGGTCAGTCGGATTTACACCTATTGTCCTGATGTAATTACTTGTAGCCTTTGGCTCTGGAATGGGGTCATCACTCTACCTGGCCCACACCTGTAAGTCCACACCTGTGCCTGGCTTTGGGGCCATCCGCTCACCTGCAGCTTGTTCCCAAAGGTCTTT
This sequence comes from Neophocaena asiaeorientalis asiaeorientalis, assembly GCF_003031525.2. NCBI lineage: Eukaryota > Metazoa > Chordata > Mammalia > Artiodactyla > Phocoenidae > Neophocaena > Neophocaena asiaeorientalis. The sequence continues at coordinate 2,100,412 of NW_020172455.1, read as the reverse complement.
TCTCACTGCCACTTAGGGGTCCTAGTCATCTCCCCGACCCCTCCGGTCAGGGCTAGAGTGGATGGAGGGCTTTGTGCGGTAGCACTGTGTTTCACACAGATTAGGATCTAGCGTTAGTGCAAGGGGCAGATTTTGTGTGGGGTCCAGTTCCCTGCCGATGCTGGCCCCTGCAGACACCATGCCTTGCCATGTTAGCAGAAAAACTAAGGGAATAGATTAAATAGCTTCTCTGCTGGGGCTCAACGCCCAGCTCTCCGCCTTGCTAGCTGGTGACTGACCTTTCGTAGACGGCTTTCCTTGTGTGCGAAAAGGATTTTGTGAGAACTCAATGAGTTAAAAGCCATAAAGCACTTAGTGTGCATATAATGAGTGCTGGTTCTTATTAAATCCAGCACAGGCCCTGTTTCCCACAGCCTTAAAGCAGATTTCCATTCCCTCTCTTAAGCCTTGCATGATTGGCCTTTTTGTCACCAGGTGACCTCTCTCCTGGAACGCTATACTCACGTGATGTGCGATGTTCGCCCCCTAAGACCCTCCTGGGAAGTGAGACAGTGAGGAAAGAGCAGATCTTCATCTTCTATCCCATTCCTCTCTGGAAAACAGCAAGAGAAATTGTCATGCATGGTTGAACATATTATTTTTTGTTCTCCCCCTCTCTATTTTGCCAAAAGTATAATTAATTGAATGCATTTACATTAAAAGTATGAACATGATGAGGGCTCCACTCTTTGCCAATACTAAGTTTTGTTGTACATGTATACGTGCTATTGAGAAGCCAAATGCCGAGGTGCCCTAGAGCTGTGGACCCAGGGTCTCAGAACCAGGGCTGAGGGCCCAGCTTTCCAAATGACTAGTTACCTGACCTTGGACAAGGTCATGTCTCTGAGAGGCTCAGTTTCTCTGCCTGGTGCCGGGAGGCTCAGATGAGTTATGTGAGTTGAAGCACTTCGCAAACTGTAGGGCTCCCTAGAGATGCAGTTGAACTCGTGGGTATCCGCTCTGCCTGCTCTAGGCCCTGCGGGGCTGCAGAAGAAGGGAACGTGCTCTCGAATTGAAATGATAGCCGGGGAGCCAAGAACTACGAGAGATGATGTCTATCATGTAACACGCATCACGTCTAATTTTGTGTTCTCGTATTTTAAAATGTCAGATTATGTGGCAGAAAGCTGGCTAGTTATGCTTTGAACGGTGAGGTCTGGAGCCCGAGGACCGTCACGTTCAGAGATGGAAACGCTTGGAGTGAGGCAGCTCAGGAAGTCGGCTTTTTGTGGCAGGTGGGCCTGGAGCTGAACCTGAGGGCTGGGAAGGGGGGCTGAGAAGGGAGAAAGAGAGAAAAGAGGCCTGGAGCAGCTTTTGATTTGGAGAGCTGCAGGTGCGCACTTCCTGGCCCCTGACCCTCACCCCCCGGACTCCGCAGAGGAGAGAAGGCGGAGGCGAGGCTGCCCCTGCACCTGCAGTGCCTCCCCTTTTCCCACCTCCGCCAACTTGCTCTTAGCCTCTCTGATCCTCGGGCTCTTCATCTTTACAACGGGGCTAATAAACCGCCTTGGCTAGCTTACTGTGAAGGTAAATGGGTTGAGGTTTGTAGAGCCTTATTTTATTTTTCTCTTAGCAGCTGCATGAAAAATGCAGTAGAAGGAGCTGTGGGAAAAGTATAACTTCACTGAAAATTCAACGTGAACTGTAAAGTTCGTGAACCACAGGCTGCTGTCATGCCAGTTCTCTCTGATCCAGGAGGTGGCCCTGGATCTGGGCTGGCTTCTGGAGCTGGAAACCCACCCTTTTTCAGTGTCAAGAATGATCCCCACGTGAGCAGGCACGTCTGGGGAGCATGGGCCAGCCAGGGGCATGTGGGCATCTTGTCTTTTTTTCAAGGAAGAAGCACTGTGACCCAGAGCTGGAGGGTTGGGAGGTGTTGGAGATGAACGGCTGATGGTGCCAAAGGCTTCAGTGATTCACAGTGGAAATACAGACTAGGGCAATGTTGTGTGACGTATGCGTCGATGTGACCTTTACTTGGGAAAGACTACTGTTTATCCTGAGAGAATGCGCTTCCCACTTTGGGGAGGTTTAAGTATCTTTCCTTTATGAGATGATTATTATAGTAGATACCTTCCTTCCTTCCTTCCTTCCTTCCTTCCTTTCTTAAGATAAAGAGTTGACAGTTCTATGTCACTGATCACCCATGCTCCTCCAAACAAAAGTAATAAAAGATTCCTGTCTCTTTATTCATTTATTCATTCTAGTAATAAATACTCATTAAGTTTCTATTATGTGGCAGACATCTTTCTAGGCACTGGAGATGAAGCAGCAGATAAAAGGGCCGAATATCCCTGCCCCGCTAGAGCTTACATTCTAGGTGGAGGAGAAAAGAATGAGCAAATAAAAAGTAAACTATATGCCAGATGGAGAGCGGGGTTATAAAATACAGTAGGGAGCATAAGATGGGAGGACGACGAGCTTTCAGTTGGAGAGGTCAGGGCAGATCTCCCTGAGAAGGTGAGAGTTGAGCACTCCCCTAGTAGAGAACCTGGGGGAAGGGTTGCCACTGTCAGTCATCCACTGATCCTTCAAGGCCTTGTCCAAGTGCAGCCTTTGCCTGGAAACCCAGCTGCAAGTGATGCCTCCATCCTCAAGCCCCATCCTCTTTTTGGAACTTGGCACACACGGTCTTTCATTGTAGTTGTTCCAAGACTGGTCCCTGGCACACAGCAAGTGCTTGGTACCTGCTGAGGAACAGGTGAATGAATGAAATGACAAAGTGAGAACCCCCAGGTCTTTATCACTTGATGGCGAGCTTTTGACTGGTCTGGTCTTCATTTACGCACTGAGGCTCCCGGATCCCACTGCTAGCACTTACTGTGCGATCACCCACAGCCCTGCCCTGGGTGGATGGGATGCACTTGGAGAGGAGGGAACCAGGGAGTAGGTGGGCCCTAGAAGCAATTGAGAGATGGCTCTGTAGGGACTTCCCTGGCGGTCCAGCGGTTCAGACTCTGTGCTTCCACTGCAGGGGGCGCGGGTTCGATCCCTGGTCGGGGAACAAGGATCCCTGCGAGCCACGCGACACAGCCCCCCCCCAAAAAAGAAAAGAAATCTCCGAGGTTGCTCTGTAGGCCCAAGGGTGAAACTGGGGGCAAAGACCAGAATGTCAGGAAGGAAAGACTCTGGGAAAGGAGATGGCTCATAGGAAAGGGTGGTACCGGAGGGTCTCGCCCAGGTGAGGTATTCTGGAATGCCTGAAGTTAGTGGATATTGGCTGCTGGACAGAGGCTGTGTGGTGTGTTTTGGGGGGTGAGCTGGCCTGGTTTAAAGGCACAGGACTGGGGTGGATGGCCACCACCTGGGCGCTGTGAGCAGAGCGTATGCTCACCAGAAAGATCATACCCATCCCATGCGAGGGATCTAGAAGATGCCTGCTCCGGTGGTTGGACGCTAGCTTCTGTTGTTATCTGTCCTGTGTGAGATGCCATAAATCCATTCCTTGCAGGGTGTACGGTTGGGATGCGGTCTAACGGTGATGAATCGTCATGAGTCCTTCTGTCAGACAAGAGCCCTGTTTCTCATCTTCCCCCTCCGCCCTGGATGCCCTGGGGGCTGAGCCTTGCTAAGTGCCCAATTGCGGGATTGCTCTGAGACTAGATTCCAGGAATAACTCTCTCCACTTCCTCCCCTAATTCTAAATCCTACTCCATTGCGTGTAGTTTTCAACAGTTGGATTACTTGAGTTTTTTTCCCAAGCTGCTTAGATCCTTTTTGGATTTGTTAAAGGATATAAGCAAACAATAAGCAAAAGTTTAGAATAAAAATACCTAATGTCTTCTTAATTTATCAGGATTGACAGGAAAGCAGGACGTTCTGGGAATGTGACACTCCTAGTTGGTTGGTTCGCCTCTGAACTTTTGAAGAGTTTATTGTCACCAGGATAAAGAGAATGAGAGTCTCTCTCAGTAGGAGGGGAACACAAAGAATTTGAATGTCTGGAGGTCTAGGTTCTAAGCCACAGTGTGGCTTTGAGCAGGCCTGCTGTCACTTTGGAGCCGTGCCTCCGCCCCCATAGGGCCGTCTGCAGACCACAGGAGACCCTGTCTGTGCAGCTACAGGCACAGGAGTGCCCACTCTGCAGAGCTAAGCTCACTATTCCTCAAGCCTTATCAGGTGCCTTTGTAGAATGAGGGTGCGGCAGGGCTGCCATGTAGGGTCCTGCAGTTTGCGGTCCGCACGGAGTGCTGGCTCAAGGGCAACCGGGGGTGGAAAGCCAACCTGCACTCCACTCACCAAGCCTGCTGGACTCTGGGACTGAGGGTGGCTGTGACAGTCGGGAGGAAGGGGCACCTTTTTGAAATCTGTTCATACCAAGAGGTGCTCTTTCTGCACTCTGCACTCCAGAGGGGCCCTGTGTGCCAGCTGTGGCCCGGGGAGTTGGGCCTGACCACGCTTTTCAGCACTTGCATTCCCCGATACGGAACCCTTGCTATCAATGAAAATATCTGCAGATCCCTCCCTGTAAATGAAGTAAAAACGGGGCAACTTGTGAAATGCCAAGATGGCGAGTTTGGTGCCCTCCCTTCTCAAGCGCCCACATCAGCCACCACCTTGTCCCCGCCCTCGCTCTCTTCACCGTCACCCAGGGCTCCATGCAGCATACTCTGAACCCCCTGGAGGGGGAGGTAACCTCCTGTGGTCCGTCCAAGTGGACCATCTTGGAATCACAGCCTGGAATTCTTTGGGGAGCAAAATGGAGCGACAGTCTCTGGACTTCAGATGGGTGCGCTGAGCCCTTCTGTGGAGCCATGGCTGGGGGACCCTGTTTCCATGTCCTGTTACATCCAGCGGGCCCTGCACGTTCCTCCTTTACTCCGTAGAAGTGCAGCCCTTCGTAGGGAGCATCTAACTGCTGTCGTTCGGTGTCCTGGCCCAGAAATGCCCTCTAGAGGGCGCTGTGACACTGGGACCCAGGACAGGGCATACCTGCGGAGGGACCAAGTCCCCTCTGCTCCATACAAGTGCGGGACAAATGAAAACTGAATCAATATACAAAACATTTTGGCCAACAATTAGAGAGTTGTGTTGAAATTCCTGAGTGAATTATTTTTATCTAAGGTGATGTGAACTTCAAAGGAGTTCAAGATAAAGGAAATGGGGACTTGGGCTAGCTAGTGACTTCCCCTGATTTGACCCAGGCAGAAACTTAGTTTATTAATAGACATTTGGCGGACACTTCACGTTTAAAGGTGAAGCAAGATGGGCTCAAGTTTCTAGGTGTTGTCCAATTAGAAATGCCAAACAGGTAAGAGGTCACCAGATGGAAAGAGAAAGAACAGTAAGTCTTACAGGCTGAACACTGAGCGGCCACCTGGTAGAATAGTATTTTTGCAAACATATGAGTTATTCGCAATTTGTGGATAATTTAAAGTGCTTTCAAAGTGATAGATGTCCAGGTTTATTGTTGTTGCTGTTTACTGAGTGCTTTCTGTATGCTAGGCACCCGATGAAGCATTTTTCTTTATGTCTTATCAGTCTTCATAAGTACCATGTGAGTGGATTATTAGCCTCTGTTTACACACAGAGGCGCTTAGAGAGATTACATAAGTGGCCTGAGGTCTCACAACTGGCGGTGAAACCATTATGCCTGCTTCTAAAGACCTGGCTTCTCCACCGGAAATGCTGCCTTTCTGTTTTTCTCTGGAAGCTTTCACAGGAATGAGCTCTTTCACGGGAGCCAGTCTCCCAGCTTCAGGTCTCTGCTCAGCCCTGTTGCTCAGGGTCAGAGATTTGACTCTCCAGCAGGGACCATCTCACTTGAATGACGGTCATTTTTCAGCTGGCCCGGGTGCTCCTTGCCTCTTCCTGGGGTGACCTGGTGGCAGAGCAGTGGAGGTGGGGTTAGCAGGAGAGACACTGTTCTCCATGGCTCCGCCCCTGGGAGATTTTTTTGGTTGAGAGAACATTTCTTGGTATATGGGCTTCTCGAATGTTAGATGGGAGATTTTTTTGGGAGATTTTTTTGGTTGAGAGAACACTTCTTGGTATATTTTTTTGGGAGATTTTTTTGGTTGAGAGAACACTTCTTGGTATATGGGCTTCTCGAATGTTAGATGGGAAGGGAAGGGCCTTGCTGGCTGTCACCTAATCTAGTCTTACACTCACAGCTGGCCTCATGGGACTCCTGTCGTCACTACCAGTCCTGGACATCAGACTCACGGGGTTTCCAAATAATACAGAATCAGAATCTGTGGGGTTTAGCTCTCCGTGTCTCTGTTTTCTTAGAAGCCCCCCCAGTGATCCAGGCATTGAAACACAATTCTGGTCATGCTGAGCTCTCAAGTTTTCCCCAAATCCACCCCCTCCACACCTCTGCCCCCTGTTCACGAAGTTCCCTCCCTCCCTCTTTGTTCAGCGAGCTCTTACTTGCCCTGCAAAACCCAATTCCTGGATCACTTTCTTAGTGAAACTTCTTGTCTACCCTTGGAGAGCAAATGAATTCCACCTTCCTCTGGTGCTGGTTGTACTTTGTATCCATCAGTCTAGAGCTGACTTCATTGTATCAGTTAGTTCTGCAGTCTTGTTTCCCTACTGGATGGTGAGCTTCTTGAGGACAGAAACTCTGCTGTGTTTCTCTGGTTTCCTGGCACCTGACAGGATCTGGGGGAGAGAAGCAGCTCCGAGAATGGAAGTGGGAGGTGGGGCAGCTTGTGGCCTCTCCCGTTGCGGAGCACAGGCCCCAGATGCGCAGGCTCAGCGGCCATGACTCACGGGCCCAGCCGCTCCGCAGCGTGTGGGATCCTCCCGGACCGGGGCACGAACCCGTGTCCCCTGCATCGGCAGGCGGACTCCCAACCACTGCGCCACCAGGGAAGCCCAACATTCACCTTTTTGTAAGGTTAACCCTTGCCTCCAGCTGGACCTCCTGTGCTACCCAGAATCAGTCTTGTATGTATATTTAATAAAATGAATCTTATTATTAAAACATATATAGTTAACCCTTGAACAAGACAGGTTTGAACTCTGCGGGTCCATTTATGTGAGGGTTTTTTCAATAAATACATACTACTATGTGATCCTCGGTTGGCTGAATCTGCCCATGCAGAACCGCAGATGCAGAACCACAGATGCAGAAGGCCAGGTGCAAAGTTCTATGTGAGTTTTCGACAGCACGGGGGTCAGTGGCCTTAAGCCCTGCATTGTTCAAGGGTCAGCTGTATTAATAAAATCAATATAGTTAACTAAGAAAAAAAAATATATCTAACAAAATATTAAATATATCTATATTTATTTAATTATAAATATATTTAAGATGTATTTGTGCATTAAATATATAGGATTAAGTATAATAAATGTATAAATATATGATGTATATATTAAATATAAGATGTATAATATTTTTATATTATTTATATTATATATAAATAATATATTATTTATATATAATAATATATTAATAAATACAATAAATTTATGATAAATAAAAATATAAATACATAATAAAAATATAATAAATTTTATTATAAATATATGATATATAATTTTTATATTATTTATATTATATATATATATTTTTTAGAGTGACTATGTCTTTTTTCCAAGGTATGTAAACAGAGTTCACGACCCTGCTTCGTCTTTTCTTCTCCAGACTAGATATGCTCAGTTCCTTCCACTGGCTCTTTGTTGTGAGACATGATTTCTGATTCTGTTGACACCCACTTGGACTCTTTGGGAAGACCCTAGTTTGCTAGTGTCCTTCTTAAAGTTTTATCTGACCAGTGCAATGTACAATGGCCCCCGTCTCCTTGTTCTAGATCTTATATATCACTTACTGTTTTCTAAGATCAAAGCATTCAGAGCTAACTGCTGATGGCTAAGCCTTCCCTATCTACTAGTTACACAACTGACTTTTTGAGCCTTAGTTTATGTGTCTTAAACGTCATTTCATTGGCTTTAGAGCTGTCAGAGTCCTTTTGTGCTTTAATTGTTATCCAATGTACTGATTTTGTTACCTCTGGAAATCTGACTTACTTGCTTTCCTTTCCACGTTCCTCAGGAATGTTAGTTTAACTAGCTGTACTTATTACTATACTACCTAACCCAAATTATCCAACCTATCTTTTAGGGGCATCATGAAAGATTTTATCAAATGCCTTAGTCAGACCTTTAATACCCTTGTGTGTGTGTGTGTGTGTGTGTGTGTCTGTGTGTGTGCGCGTGCGTGCGCACGCGTGCGTGTATGATACTCTCCTGATCTGCCAACCTAAGTATTCTATGAAAAAGAAAGCATTTTCTTTGCCAGGCTTATTTTTTGTGGATTCTGGTGGCTGCCAGGCTGTCCACGCCCATGGCTTTTTAACACTAAGAATGACTCATTTGGTGGCATGCAGGGTAAAGTCTACATGGTGAACATGCCTTTACTGGGAACATTGACTCACTATGTATCCTAAGGAAACATCAGCATATTCGAAGTAAAAAGTCATAGCCTATTACTCCTGCCAGGATTTTGAACGTTTCCTCTTCCTGTGAAAATGCCGCCAGAAAGGTTGGTCCCACTTCCTTCTTGCTTTGCTCTGGCGTTTACTGACCGTGTGACTTCAGAACGTCCCTCTGCGCTAGAGTGGCTTCATCTGTAAAATGGGTTGCTGTGAGGGTTAAACGATGTAATACATGCTTCCTAAATACCAGAATGACCTGGGAGTTTTGAGAAGGTCCTGAGTTCTCCCGCTAGAGATTTCGACTCAGCAGGTTAGAGTGGGCCTGGAAGAAGGACTGTTAGTGACCTTTCCAGTTGATTCTGCTGAGCAAGCAGGTTTAGATCCCAAGCCGTAGTGTTTGTAAAGTGCTTAGCAAACAGCCAGTGCCCTGCACAGGCCCTCACCCCCTTTCCTTCTCCCATATCCCCTCCTCTCCTTTCCTCCGAGACACCCAGGGCGCTGGTGTTGTCCACTTTGTGTCCCAGAGGAAAACCACAGGAGGAAACTCATTTAAATTGCTCTTCTCCAGATGTTTTCCTTTGATTAAAAATAGAAGAAAGGGCAGTGTTTAGTTCAAAGTTTTCATTTAAATGTTACTGCCACTTACTAGGTCTATCTTCTGTGCCCTTGGGTAAGCCCCACGATACAGAGGTAAATAGGATCCTGGCCCTGAGACCCTGGGATTATATTGCAGCCTGAGAAATTTAAGGCATCGAGACCAGCTAAAGTGGGGGATACATCATCTTTTGGGTCGCGGGCCAGGCCTCCTTATACAGATCATACCCCCGAGGCTTTCTCCGGCTCAAGTCCAGCTGTGAATGGAAGGAAGCTTTGAGGTCATTGTGACAGACAACATGGATCCGGCAGGTGGAGCTAGAGAGTCAGAGACATTGAAGAGCCAGGGAGAGCTGGTCCTTGGGGTCTTGGGAAGGTGAGTTGGGACAGTCGTTTTTGGAAAAGACTATGCACCAGAATCCCTGAGCAACTTGGGGTTTTTTTTTTGTTTGTTTGTTTTTTAAAAAAAGACCACAGAATTCCGAATGCCACCCCTATGGAATCAAATTGCTGGCATTAACAAGTTGCCCACGTGACTCTGATGTGCTGACAGGTTTGGGAAGCACTGATCTAGAGATTCTAGGCTGATCTAAATGTGGTCCAGGCGCTCTGCTGAATGGTCCGGTCAGCAGTCCGAGAGCCCTGTGTTGGTCCTCAGGCCAGCGGCAGCGTCTGCGTCACCTGAGCGCTAATCAGAAGTGCAGACTCGCAGACTCCACCCCAGGCCGGCAGGACCGTAAACTGCCTTCTTAACTAGAGCCCTCTGGCTGGCTCAGAGGCGTATCAGAGTGTGAGAGGTCACCGAGAATGGTGCTTCTTGCTTACCTGGGCACCCAGCCCTGCCATGGGAGCTCCTGGAGGCCGGGTTTGTATTTTGTCCTTGGCGTCTCTCTGAGCCTCAGTTTCCTCATCTTCATTGTATCTTCTTCTCAAGGCTGTTAAGGGAACTGGTGTCGGACTCCCATATTAGACTGTGAAGTCTTTGAGGCAAGAGTTATACCTTTAAAAAATTTCTGCCCGCTCAGTGCCTAGCATTGAGTGAATTGGTCATTTTGGCACACAGGATTATAGAATCCTCAAAACAGAAAAGACTTTGTGGGTTGTATAGAACAAGCGACCCCGCAAACGGATACAAACGTTATGGTGAGGTTGACAGATGTTTCTAGGGTCAGATGCTCTGTTATTGTCACATGAGCTTCCTGCGAGGGTGCACTGCTACAGCTCCTGTTCTCCACGAAGCCTTTCTCCTTCCCATGGCTCATCAGAGCTGACCTCAACTTCCTGTCTTTGTGAAGGTCTGGGCCCTGGACCCTCCGAACTTCTGTGCCATTGAGTGTCAGTACCACTCGTCTGCCCATGAATCCTGGACTGTCTTCCTCGTATGTTCTGGAAGTTACTGTGTTGTCTCACTGTACGTGTCAAGGTCTTGGAGGGTAGGACCAACGTTCTTCGTGCTCCCCACCTACTCCCCAGCCCAATACCTAGCATAGGACTGAGCACATAGCAGTTACGGCTAACTTGCTGAATATCTGTTATTTAAAAAAATATATGAAATCTTTCATAGATATAAAAGTTATGGAGAATAATATAATGAACATCTGTATCCCTACTACTCCTTTAAAAAATAAAAAAAGATTACTACAGGTGAAGTGCTCTATGCACCACTCTCCAATCACGTTCTCACCATCTGTGAATCTCCATGACAGCCCATCATCTGTGACATCATATGGTTTATTTGTTTGATTTTGCTGCCCATCAAATAAGCACCTTAAAACCAAGGCTCAAGGCAGTCATGAGACTATAATTAATTCAATTCCATCACTCCAGAATAATTATTGAGAGCCTATTATACGCCAAGAACTGTGCTAGAAACTTGGGACGCATCAGTGAACAAATCTGACCAAAACCCAAACAAAACAACTAAAAAATAAAGCCTCGCTCTCATGGAGTTCACATCTGGACAATCCATAAACAGTAAGTATACTAAATATGGAAATTATCTAATGTACTAGAGGTTAAAAGTGCAATGGAAAAAAATTAAACAGTACAAGGATCAGAGATTCTGAGATGGAAAGGCAGACTGTGGTCAAGCGTGGCTTGTAGAGAGCGTGATGTCTCAGCAAAGACTTGAAGGGGATGAGGGAGCTGGTCATTTGATTTGGGGGAAAACGTGTTCCTGGTGGAGAGAATAACTAGCGCGAGGACCCTATGGTGGAACCTTTGGGGACCAGGAAGAGGCTGAAATGGAGTGCAAGGTGGGTGGGGCATCAGGAGATGGTCAGGGCTGGGGTGGGGCTGGAGTGGAGGGGGGAGCTTTCAGGGTTTTCCAGGACGTTATGAGGACTTTGGCTTTTGTTTTGGCCATTGCCGGGTCTGAGTTGAGCACAGCAGTGATGTCTTCTGACGTCTGGGCCTGCAGTGTGGAGAGTAGTTTGTAGGATCAGAGAAGCAGGAAGTCCAGCTAGGAGGCCACTGAGAAGACAGGTAAGGGGGTTCCAACTAAGGTGAGAGCAGTGAAGGGGGTGAGAAGTGGCCAGATCCCGGACACATCCCAAAGGCAGAGCCATCGGAATTTCCTGGTGAACTGGATATGGGTGCGAGAGAAGCAGAGAAGGTTGCCCAAGCCCCTGAAAGTCTATAGCTGTCATCACCCAAGATGGGGGCGAAGCTACAGGCAGAGCGGGATGGGGGTCAGTGGCGGTCTGCACGTGCTGAGTTGGAGAATTCTGCTAGATTTCACAATTGGAGATGACGAGTAGGCAGCTGAGTATATGATTCTGGACTTTGGAGAGAAATTGGAGCTGGAGATACACGCTCAGGAGTCACGAGCCTTCTGTGGGTATTTAAAGCCCTGAGACTTGATGAGGTCACCAAGAGAGTCAGTCAGCTCGAGAAGAGGGACAAGGTGGTCCCTGGAGGGCGGAGGAGAGACCTGCAGGAAACCTAGAGCTAACATTGGATCAGGAAGAAAAGACAAGGGCCTTTGGTGTCCTGGAGGTCAGAGAAGGAAGTGTTTCAAGGAAGGGGGAGTGAGAAATTGTGTCAAACGTTGGGGTTTTGTTTTAATTAATTAATTTTATTTTTGGCTGCGTTGGGTCTTCGTTGCTGCGTGCGGGCTTCTCATTGCGGTGGCTTCTCTTGTTGCAGAGCACGGGCTCTAGGCGCGCGGGCTTCAGTAGTTGTGGCTCACGGGCTCAGTAGTTGTGGCTTGCGGGCTCTAGAGCTCAGGCTCAGTAGTTGTGGCGCACAGGCTCAGTTGCTTCGCGGCACGTGGGATCTTCCTGGACCAGGGCTCGAACCCATATCCCCTGCACTGGCAGGCAGATTCTTAACCACTGTGCCACCAGGGAAGCCCTCAAACATTGCTGATGGATCAAAAACATGATTAAGGACTGAGAATGTTGACGGGATTTAGCAACCCGGATGCCGCTGGTGACCCTGACGAGGACAGTTCTGGTGACAGAGTGGGCGAGGCGGGGAGCCCCTGACGCGGGTTTAGGAGAGAACAAGAAGAGGCACCTGAAGAGCACAGCACGAACGACTCTTCAGAGGCATTTGCTGGAAAGGGAAGCGGAAACGGGCAGCAGCCAGCAGGGGAATCAGGTGAAGAGAGGGGCTTTGATAGGCAGTAAACAGGCAAAACAGAGGGAGAGCGTATTTCATGGTTGACTGGGTGGATCAGCGGGGGAGATGGGCAGGTTGGTGATGCGTTAAGAGGGGTTGCACTCCGTCCCTGGTGCGGGGCAGCCTGCTGAGTCCCTAAGGCCTGATGCACAGGCTGGGGCAGGCTGCGGGCCTTCCAGCCAGAGCAGGAGAGGCGGGCGCAAAGCAGCTTCATCCACAGCAGGGCGGCCAGCTCGGCCTGGGCCCAGGGCGCCTCCTCCCGGCCCCGCAGCAAGCCACAGGCCACCAGGGGCTGCTGCTCCGCGCTGTGACGCCCTTGTGCCCCTCTCTCTGCTGCGGGGATTCTTTCCCCCTCTTGGCCTTGAGACCCCCATCCACCTTCACAGCTGAGCTCGGCTGTCACTCCCCTGTGACTCTCCCTGTGTTCCTGCCCCGTCATCACGCTCTTTTACCTGGTTCTCAGGTTAGCAGGCGTTGGTGGTGGGGGCCTGGGACCCCTCAGAACAGGGACCTCCACCCTGTCTCTGGGTACCCAGCCTCTGGCCCAGAGAAAGGCGTTTGTTCCCAAGAGCAGAGCTGCGTCCTAGCTCGAGTGTTTCCCTAGCTCGAGTCCCGAGAAGGTTGCACCCATTTCTGTGGAGCTCTGGCTTATTCCCTCTTTGTTTCTAAGTGAAGCCGTCATTCAAACAGGCAGTCCCCAAACACGAGGCCCCCTGTGTGCCCCAAGGCCAGGCTCCTGCACGTTCCAGAAGCCTCGCCCAGCTCCTGTGTTTGTGGCAGCCCTGAGCTCTGACTGCCCTCCAGGCTAGAGCAGCAGCAGGTCCTGGGGGCCCGTGTCAGGAAGGAAGCCCTCCAGCCACTCTGGGCCACACCAGGCTTTGGTTCCTACTTCTCCCTGCATCAGCCTGAAAGCCCGGCCAGCCCGAGGAGTCTGTGCATCAAGACTGAGGGATTCAGCCTGCCCCCCCAGCCCTGGGAAGCTTGCATTTGCGGAACCTTGGTGACCTGCTGGTTCCTTTCTTGCCTGTTGTTGGTAGTGACGATGCTTGGCCCGGGGACAGGGAAAGGCCCCCCTCACAGGCGGGCTGAATGGAGGGGCTCTTGGATGACCGTCTTGGTGGCTGAATACCTGACTCCCACCTAATTAGCCTCTTGGCTGTGGGCACCTGGCAGAGCCTGGTACCAAGCCCCTCCCGTGTCCCGCCCCATTTACATGCCCCTCCTCCCCATGTCCCCAGGCCACCGGCCACCATCAGAGGGAGGGTTGTCATGCTCCCCTCAGCTTTCGGTGACTTGCCAACCTGGAAACGCCAGGCTTTGCCTGCAGTCCCGGGTGGGGCACAGGTGGCCGGATGGCCAAAGAATGTCACTGTGTCCAACGCTGACTGCGTTGTCAGTTTCTCCCGAGCAACAGACAATCTTTCCCTCCAGTGCCCCTCCCCGCAGGTCCTAATTTCACAGGGATGTGGGTGTCTGTCATCTGGGTCAGCTCAACCCATGGTGCTCTGGGGTAAGGCTGGCCACGTAGGGGCACATCGTGTCCTGTCATGTCCTGATTCTCCTGCTGTCGCCTCCCTTGCCCCTTGCCCACTCTCCAACCTGGTGGGGGGCCAGCTTCACCGCAGCTGTCTTAGGAGACCAGATGCTTTCGTAGAAGGAGCTGGATGTACGCAAAGTCAGGAGGCTTTCTCTGAGTTCTTTATGTAAGAGTCCTCCCCGGAATCAGGGCTGCTGTAACCGGCTCTCTCCTCAACTGCCTCTTCTGAGAAATGCAAGAACAGTATTGCGTGAACCTAATGTCTTCAGGGGAAGCAATTTCTTCATCTTCTTGGTGGTTGTTTACACATAGAAACCCACCAACTTTTGAACTGATGGATCAGGGCCCGATTGTTTTTTTTTTTTTCCCAAACATGCCTTCCCCACTTACTCTGTACCATTCCCACCCTTCCATCATAAACTCCTTTTCCTCAGAGCAACTGAATTTGCTGAGCGTATTTAATCTGTGGACACTGTAGGTAAAAAGTTTGCTCTGTTTGTTCTCTCCACAGGCTGTCTGTATCTTAAAAGATGAGCTTATTAATCCAGACAAATACTGAGTTGGTAGATGGCATAGGAAAGCTATCTTTTAAAATTGAGATATAATTGACATGTAACATTGTATTAATTTCAAGTGTACAGTTTAATGATTTGATGCATGTATATATTATGAAATGATCACAATAAGTCTAGTTAACAGCCAACACCATACATAATTAAACATTTTTTTCTTGCGATGAGAACTTTTAAGATGTACTCTCTTAGCAGCTTTCAAATATACAATACAGCATCGTGAACTGTAGTCACCATTGCATCCTCAGGACTTGTTTTATCACTGGAAGTTTTTCCCTTTTGACCTTCTTCATTCATTTCATCTGAAAGGAAACGAAACCGAATGCACAGACACGGAGAACAGGTTGCTGGTTGCCTGGGACTCATTTTTAAAAGCTGGGCTTTTAAACTCCGCAGCACGTGGGATCTTCCTGGACCAGGGCTCGAACCCACGTCCCCTGCACTGGCGGGCGGATTCTTAACCACTGCGCCACCAGGGAAGCCCCTGTGCTAAGTGTTTTAAATTCATTCATGTTCAATCCTCATCATAACAATATAGTCTTATCCCCATTTTACAGGTGAAAGAGTTGAAGCACAGAAAAGTTAAGTGACTAGATCAAGATCACATGGATAGTTTGTGATGGGTCTAGGATTTGAGCTCAAGCTGGTCAGATTCTAGAATCTATGTTTTAGTCACTGTAAAAAGCTACTTGAATTACTAATTGGTGTATCCAAGGCTGATGTGCCCTTTCTGGTTGGTTGGGTGTCTGTTTGGTTTGATCAGTGGCTGTACTAAAATTCTTAACTATTTTGTATAATCCCCCTGGGTATATCGATACCTTGACGTTATCATGGCTGCTTCTGTCGAGTTCCACCTTCTGGCCTTGTGGCTCCAGGAAGCCAAGTGTTTTAAGTGTACGCAAGATTTGTTTTTTTCTGCTGCGGTAAGACATGTGGACACAGAAATGACTGTCATGAAGGAAGAAGTTTGTAATTCTCACAGATCCCTAGAAACAGGAAGCAGACACTCTATGCAGGGTCACACGAGGAAGCACCAGGGTCAGTCAGGAGGTAGAAGGAGAGAGGGGAACATATAGGCAAGAGTCTTTATTGTGGTTTCGGGGGTAAGGAACGGACAGGCAGGGTCAGCAGGCTTCAGACTGGCTGGCGTGAATGATTGCAGCAGGCTCTGGGGGATGGAGCTGTCCCTGGTTGTCTGGGCCCTCTTCCTGGGGTGATTAGGACAAGTGGATAGTGGCCCAGAGTGTGAGCATTTGATCAGAGAGGTGGTTGAGTTAAGGGCTCTGGATTGGTTGCTTTGCATATGAAAGGCAGGCCCCTAAACATCATCAGGCCTGGGATCTGAAGGAGAAACCAGTCATGGAAAGCTGGACTTCAACTGCGTCACTTGTAAGAGTTTTCTTTCTTTTTTCTTTTGTTTTGTTTTTGGCCACTCTGCTGCAAGGCTTGTGGGATCTTAGTTCTCCAACCAGGGATTGAAGCCGGGCCCTTGGCACTGGGAGTGCAGAGTCCTAACCGCTGGACCACCAGGGAATTCCCATAAGAGGTTTTTATGCTTAAGAAAATAAAGAAGTAAATACTGCTGCCTTTTCTTTTGACTCACAAGACCAGGTGTTCAGTAGCAGAGAAACGACACTAATTTCTCTTCTTGGCTACTCGGGGAGGGGTAGTCTCTCCAGGATCAACAAAGCTCTAGATATTAAAGCATTAAATACAGAAAATAAAAAGACATGGTTAATACACCATGGAATGTGGGTGCTTGAGACAGACAAACCTTGGCTTACTTGGCGTGGGCTAGAGAAGAAGACGATCTTAGTGAGAGCCAAGGGCTCTCTCTTTGATGAGACCTGCATGGAGAGTGTGTCAGGATGGTAGCAGAGAGGGCTTGGGCCAACCTCCCTTCCTCCGGCCTTGGTTCAGTCTTGTCCCTCATCGCCATGGCACAAACATCTCCTGTTTTCATTCATTTTTACTGCCCTCCCTCCCCGCCAGCCCTCCCAGCCCTCCCAGCCCTCCCATGTCTCCTTCCACTAGTCTCCCGATTCAGACTTGAATTTCTTTTTCTTTTTCTTTTTTTTTTTTTAAGATTTTTCATGTGGACCATTTTTTAAAGTCTTTACTGAATTTTTATTACAATACTATTTCCGTTTTACGTTTTGGTTTTTGGCTGCAAGGCATGTGGCATCTTACTCCCGGACCAGGGATGGAACCTGCAACCCCTTCACTGGAAGGCGAAGTCTTAACCACTGGACTGCCAGGGAATTCCCCAGACTTGAATGTCTTTTATAAATTTATTTCTTTTATTTATTTATTTTTGGCATTGGGTCTTCGTTGATGCGCGCTGGTTTTCTCTAGTTGCGGTGGGGGGGCTACTCTGTTGCGGTGCGTGGGCTTCTCATTGCGGTGGCTTCTCTTGTTGCGGAGCACGGGCTCTAGGTGCGCGGGCTTCAGTAGTTGTGGCACACGGGCTCAGTAGTTGTGGCTCACGGGCTCTAGAGCGCAGGCTCAGTAGTTGTGGCACACAGGCTTAGTTGCTCCATGGCATCTGGGATCTTCCTGGACCAGGTCTCGAACCCATGTCTCCTGCATTGGCAGATGGATTCTTAACCACTGCACCACCAGGGAAGTCCCTGAATTTCTTAAAACTACTTACTACCTTACCTTCTCTGGTGGGGACGGTGGAGATGGGAGATGTGGATGACTGACCCCCAGGGTTGGAGACCACACCTGTTACTTCTGCATCAGAATGTCCCCTGAATGAGTTACCAGACACACAGAGACCACCATTTGCTCAGTGGAAAAGGGATTTCAAGATTGTGTGGTTTGAGGAAATCCTACATTTTATACTCCCTTTAGGAGATTGACAGCATACAATGAGGTAGTAAGGAAAGAAGTTATGCAGGAAATAAATCCTTGTCTGTTTTATCTGGTGTTTCCAGAATTATCTACCCCACCACAGAACTGGTTTTTGCATAAGACTTACTACCATCCCACGAGAAATCCTCGGGGAAGGCTGCCCTGCTTGTCGGGTGGAGTGGGGGGTGGCTTGGCTCTGAGCTGCCCACTCATGGGCTTGGACTGATGATCTTACAGGGCTTCAGGTGCCCCAGGAGCCCGAGGTCACTGCCCCCAGAACTCTGGGCTCTCATCTTGGCCTGATCCTCCCTGGGTCCCCAGGCTCCCGGCATCCCAGGGCATTGTACCAGGCCTTGCTTCACTCTGGATTCCCAGATCCTGGCACAGTGCCTGGCAAACAGTGGGTGCTCAGTGGTTGCCTGTACTGAACGAATTCCCCAATAGAACCCACCAATTAGAGGCTATGTCCTTGTCTTCTAATCAAACCTTATCCTTGTGTAGGCACACACACACGTGAATACATCTATGGTCTGTGTGGGTTCTTCTTAAAGATAGGCAAGGAGGCGCGTTAGCACTGGGATGGGGTTTCACGGGGGAGAGTCGTCCTCATCATTTTGCCATAAATACACACGCACAGACACAGAGAAAATAAGAAGACACGCAGATAAACACACAGAAGCACAGGCTGTGTAGATACAAGCAAACACATAGACACACTTGCAAAAATAGGCACAATCACAGATGCGCAGATGTAATTTTACATGTAAACAAACAGAGAAATAGAAACCAGACGCCCTCCCCAACACACATCCTATGTTCTGGCTACTTATTGCTCCAGAGCAAACTGCTTCACAAATTAGCGCATTTACACAACAACTGTCTCATTATAGCTCGTGATGTCGCGGGGCAGGATCTGGGCAGGACTTGGCTGCTGATGCTCTGCCTCCTCGTGTGATGACTCAGTGAACCTGACTGCTAGACGGGCTGGTCTGGATGGACCACGCTGGCTTCCCTCACATGGCTGGTGGCTTGGCGGCGGTGACTGGTAGGCCGGCCTCAGCCGGGACTGTTGCCAGGAGTGCCTGCAGGGCCTCTCAGACGTGACATCTCAGGGTAGTCAAACCTCTTGCGTCGCAGCCGGCATCCCCCTTGAAGAGCATTGCAAAACGCGGAGGGGACGCTGGAAGGTTTCTAATGACCTCAGGAGTTGAAGAATGTCACTTGTCCTGCATATCACGGAGCAAGCAAGTCTGTTAGGCTTCCTCAGATTTAAGGGGAGGGCTGTTAGGATTTATCTGTCAATGGCAGCAAAGAATTTGAGGCCATCTCTGATCTACCACCACACACACACACACACACACACACACACACACAACACTCTCACACACACTCACACACACTCACACACACACACACGCTTCCGACAGGGCTGGGAGGTGCTGCCTCTCTTCATTGTCCTTCCAGTGGCTGCACATGAAGTACGAGGCTTGGGTACGAGCCTGTACTGGGGGGTCACTCCTTTCAGGGGAGAGTTCTCTCCTGGAAGTTACATCTCAAGTACTTGCAGGGACCAACACCACCTTCATCTTTCCTTAGGAAAAGTACAAAAATCAGGCCATCTGCAGTCCCCTTCCTTTACCGGTTGCCTGCAATGCAGATGGAGTGATGCTGTGGCTTAGAGGTCAGTCACACCTGGGTCAGATCCCAGCTCACCCACCCCCACCTGCCAGCTGTGTGACCTTGGCCAAGTTCCTCGACCTTCTGAGCTCCAGTGTCCTCCTCTGTATGTTGAAAAAGTCACACTTCTATACTTCCGTTCAATGAGTATTTATTGACTATCTTCCGGGGGTGCGATGGTGAGAACAATAGGCGCTGTCCCTGACGGAGGAAGCTGTCATTAGCTGAAGAGTTATGCAAACAATTGTAACTTTGCCAACTGTGCTAAGTGCCAGCAAAGAGCAATAAGGGTGCTATCGGAGGGTGCAGTCATGATGTGATCTCTGTCAAGGAGGCCAGGGACCGCTTCTCTGAGGTGATACTTGGCTGTGGTCTGGGGGATCCGTAGCAGCTAACCAGCTGAAATGTGTCTTTGGCAGAGGAGATAGTATGTGCAAAGGCCCTGTGGCTGGATGGAATAAATTGAGTAGGAGGTGGTGAAAGGCCAGTGTGACTGGGTCAGAGAGATCAAAGGGTGCAGGTGGGAGATGAGACTGGACAGGTAGATGGAAACTTTGTTCACCAAGTTAAGGAAGGGTTTAAAAAATTGTATACATTTTATATATTTATTTGAGTGGTTTTACTCATGGACCAGATCGTGTTTCAAAAAGATGCCCTTGACTGCAGCAAGGAAATGAACTACAACGTGGCAAAAGGAGATGTGGGTGATCCCATTAGGAGGCTGTGCCAACAGAATAGTGCCCCCCTGAGATGTCCATGTCTTGGTCCTCAGAACCTGGGAATGTGTTAATCACATGGCAAAAAAGAATTAAGGTTGCAGATGGAATTCAGATTACTCATCACTGACTTTAAAATAGGGAGATTATCCTGGATTACCCCGGTGGGCCGGACGTAATCCCATGAGTTCAGAGAATGGGTCAGAGACATGGGACATCAGAGGCACTCAACCTGCCCTCGAGAGCTTTGAAGATGGAGCAAGTGCTATTAACCTCATTTTGTAGTTGAAGAAACTGAATTTCTAAGACATGAAGTGACCTACCCAAGGCCAAGCATTATTAAGTATTATAACCAGGGCTTAGATCCAGTTCTCTTGAGTACAGACTCTTTCCATTTCTATACTAGTTGAAGGGACCCTGGGGGACCCAGGTTAGAGTCTGACTGGGTCCAGTTCCAGCCCCACCTGTGGTGTCCTCCTCTTTACCCCATCTCCTTCCAACCAGAGCAAACCCTTCCTTATCCTCATCCCTTACTTCAGATCGTATTGACAGAGGGTGCTGGGCTCAGAAGAGGAGGATCTTGGCATTGGAATCATGACGTAGGAGGGCACGTGCATTTAGGCTTATAGAAATTTGGAGATAAAGAGCACTTAGTGTAATTCTGTCCTTTGACAGAAGAAAAACTGAAACCCAGAGAAGGGAAGTACCTTGTCCAAGGCCCCCTCCAAGTTAGTAAGACAGTCAGGACTAAATCCTGAATTGCTTCCTCCCCAGACCAAGGCTCCTCCCACTGCACCCTGGGCTGTTCCCAGGTGTTCCTGGAATCCTCAGCTGGCGTTTGGATGCATTTTCCCATAAAAGTAGGCTGTATAAACCGTAGTGCCCGCAGGTCCCTGGTCGTACAGCTCAGCCTTGCTTCAGTTCATCTAAGCTATGGCTTCCTCTGCCTTTCCTCCCCTGGAAAAACGAACTCACTTGGATGGAACTCTTTCTATGCGAAAATGTTAACTCTTTATTTAAAAAGAAGTTCAGATGCACAAATGAACCTTAGAATGTGTAAACTGGGATGCGCCTGGCCTATCACTGTGGACTTAAGGCCTGATGATCTGGAAGACTTTGAAGTCTCCCTCTTTCTCCTTCTGTGTGGTGGGAATTCTGTGGTCCAAATGTTTCTCCATCAGTGAAACGGCAGCAAGAGCTTTGGAGTCACGCAGACCTGAATTTGAATTTGGATTTAGGCCCATATATGTGACCTCCAGCAAATCACGGGCAAAGATGTAGCAGTGAGCAAAGGCCCTACGAGGAACACAGGAGACTGTGTCCTGGACTTTGATCTTCATCAGGCTGCCATCGAGATTCAAATTCACCTTCATTGAGCACCTACCGTATGCTGGTCACTTTCAAGTACATCTCTCACTTAATTCCCACAGCAGCCCCGAGGTGGGTAGTGTCATGTAGGTTCTTTAGAAGAAGAAACGGAAGCTCAGAGAGGGTGAGTCAGTGGTTCAGTATTATTCTACTTATAAGGGCAGAGGCCCTGACCAGGACCAGTCTTTGTGGTTCTATTTCAACTGCCCTACACCCCATAATGATTAATATAGTCAAGTGAACAAGCAAATCAACACAGCATAAAGGAAAAGACAAGAGGAAAGTATCTATCTCCTATCTATTATCCTATCTACGTTTACTAGGTCCATTCTCCAACCATTTTTTCACTTTTCTATATCTGTCTGTCTGTCATCTATCTGTGCATTACTGCATTTATCGAAGGACAAAAGATGGTTCAAAACATAACAGAATTTCTGTCTTGATCAGCTGAGGCTGTTATAACAAAAATACCACAGACTGGGTGGCTTAAACAACAGAAATTTATGTCTCATAGTTCTGGAGGCTAAAGAAGTTGTGGGTGCAAGTACAGTTTAGTTCTGGTGGGAGCCCTCCCCCTGGCTTGTAGGTGGCCACCTTCGTGATGTATCCTTACATGGCAGAGAGAGAGCTCATTTCTCTCCTATCTCTTATTCTTTTTTCTTTCTTTCTTTTTTGCGGTACGCGGGCCTCTCACTGTCGCGACCTCTCCCATTGCGGAGCACAGGCTCCGGACGCGCAGGCTCAGCGGCCATGGCTCACGGGCCCAGCAACTCCGCGGCATGTGGGATCTTTCCCGGACCGGGGCACGAACCCGTGTCCCCTGGCATCGGCAGGCGGACTCTCAACCACTGCGCCACCAGGGAAGCCCTCCTATCTCTTCTTTTAAAGGCACTAATTCCATCACAAGGACTCCACCCTTATGACCTTATTACCTCTCAGAGACCCCACCTCCACATACCATCACACTGGGGATTAGGGCTTCAAACATGAATTTGGGAGGGACACAAACATTCAGTTCATAGCAGTTACATACGTCTAAATTAAGTGAGGAATAAAAGAAAATAAGAGGTAGAGGCAGAAAATAGAGCCAAGAATGAGGCTAACACAAACATGCATTTCATAGAGTCTGGCTCATTTATAAGTAGAGCAGAAGTGTGGCTCTGGCCCCCAATGTCTCAGGAAAGATCTGAGCAATTACACATTTCATGGTATAAATAAGGTGAAAGCAAACCAGCTGTTCAGAAGATGCTCACCTGTTCCTCACACTGAGACTCCCGTGCTACCATCATCCAGGGTTAGCAATTAAAATCTGTGCACTGTTGTTTCTCACAGTATTACATCTTTTCATTCTTACATCAGCTCCAGAACTGTTTGATTTTTCTCTTCCTTTTACAGATGAGAAGATTGAGGCTTAGGAAGGTTAAATTCCTTTCTAAAGGCCATACAGCTCTTATTGGGAGAATCGGGGTTCAAACCCAAATTCATTTTTGGCTTCCCCCATGGTTGCTAACTGCTTGGTGCCCAGGGACCAAAGGTTGGACTTCAAATTTTGCGTTAGAATTTTTTTTTTTTTGCGGTTCGCGGGCCCCTCACTGTTGTGGCCTCTCCCGTTGCGGAGCACAGGCTCCGGACGCGCAGGCTCAGCGGCCACGGCTCACGGGCCCAGCCGCTCCGCGGCATGTGGGATCTTCCCGGACCGGGGCACGAACCCGCGTCCCCTGTGTCGTCAGGTGGACTCCCAACCACTGCGCCACCAGGGAAGCCCTGCGTTAGAATTTTGAATGACAACAGACAAATAGCTGTGGGGTGGAATGAGATTATTTTCTTCTTAGCTTTGAGAGAAATGACTGTTGGAAATACACAGGTTCACCATTTTTGGTGTTCTTGTGTTTATTTTTAATCTCTGAAATCAAAGCAAATTTCTGGGGGCTCAGAGTCATTGCTCCCATGGCAGCAAAAAATATATTTGGTATTTGATTAGAAACTTCATTTTTAATTGGGACCAAATCCAAGCATTGTGGATTTAAACTGTTGCCAGTCTTCCTAGCCTGCCTCGTGAGTGTAAAATCCGTGCAACTGTTGTACCCAGCGAGTGCTGGTGGGCGTGTGACTATGTTTGTGTCCCATGAGGAATTTGAGTTGGGTGGTTCAGAACATCTGTACCCAAGTGGCATGATTTTTTGCAGAATGCTCTAATACTCTAGAGGAGCTAAAATGGAGGTAGTAGAAGTGTTTCAAATGCATTGATTGGTTGAAACCAGGACTGAAATATTTACTATATTAAGCAAGTTATAGATGCAGAAACCAATCGCCTTGCCCGCTCTCCCTACCAGGATCTGGACTTGAATAGAATTCCTTAACTCACATCTACCTTCTTTTCCGGGTTCTGTCTTAGAGGAAAATCTATCCTTTTTATTACAGATGTTCCAGAATACTCTAAGAGTCCTCCCCAAATTTACCCTTTCAGTTTTCCTCCTTGGTTGATGCTTAATAATACCATCATCTACCAAGTCACCCAGGCCAGAAACTTCAGTCATCCTCAAAATCTCCCTCTTCTTCACCCACCCGACCATCCGAGTCAATCACTAAGCCCGGGGGCCTCTCCCACTAGGCAGCGCTCACAGCCGCCCCTTCCTCTTCCCCCGCACTGTCACCACCTTCCTTCACACCCTAGAATAGGCTTCAAAGAAAAAAAAAAAAAGGGGAATTCCACTGCCGTCCAGTGGTTAGGACTCCGTGCTTTCACTGCTGAGGGCTTGGGGGTTGAATCCCTGGTTGGGGAACTAAGATCCCACAAGCTACGCGGCTAAGGGAAAAAAAAAAAAAAAGCCTTTAAATTTGCTTCTCTGCGTCCAAAACACAGATGTCAGAGTGATCCTGTAAAACACAGGCCTGACCATCCTGCCACTTGGTAGCTCCTCACCGTGTACAGTCATCGTTCTCAAACTGTGTTCTCTGAAGCCAGGGCTCTGCAACCAAGCCTGGGGACTCCAGGCCTCTTCCCTGAAATGACCACAGCATTCCCCTTCTTTTTTTTTTTTTTAATTTGTTTATTTTTATTTTTGGGTGTGTTGTGTCTTCGTTTCTGTGCGAGGGCTTTCTCTAGTTCTGGCAAGGGGGGCCACTCTTCATCGCGGTGCGCGGGCCTCTCACTGTCGCGGCCTCTCTTGTTGCGGAGCACAGGCTCCAGACGCGCAGGCTCAGTAGTTGTGGCGCACGGGCTTAGTTGCTCCACGGCATGTGGGATCTTCCCAGACCAGGGTTCGAACCTGTGTCCCCTGCATTGGCAGGCAGATTCTCAACCACTGCGCCACCAGGGAAGCCCCATTCCCCTTCTATTTACATACGGGCTTCTGCAAAAGGTTTTGTTTAAGGAGGGCATTTGTTAAAAAAAAGAAACTTTTAAAAAAAATGACCCCACTCTATCCATGTCTCCTGACTGCAGACCATCCCGGGCCTGCTCTGTATCACTTGCACATGATGGGATATTCTCCAGTCCTGGGCGCTCCTGGCTGTTCCCCAAACATATGTGTGGTGCCTTTGTTTCTTTGAACACACCCTCTTCTCTGTTTGGAATGGAATTTCTCCTCTCTCCTCAGAGAGCCCCACTTATCCTTCAGAAGCAGCTCAGATGTCACCTTCTGTGGATGGCGCAGAACCTTCTTTATATTCCCCGCAAGCAAACTATTGCCTCCCTCCCAGGCTCCCACCCGACCCTGGGCATGTCTTGGTGGTGATCCTGGCCATGAAAACCTTTTCTACATGTCTTCCTGCCTGCCCCCCACTAGATCATGAGTGACTCAAGGACAGGATTTCTGTTTTACTCATCTCTGTGTTCCCACTACCTAGCAAAGCGCTTGGCCCCTGCGAGAAACTAAATGAACCATCAGGTAAAGCAACACCAGTAATTATCTGTCAATCAACAATATGGGTTGGAAAAGCTAAATGCCGTAGATGAATAGCAGGTAGGGTGATGGGCAAGGGGATGAGAGGATGAGGGAAATAGGAGTAAGGGGCTTCAAGGGTTGTTGATTCTGGGCTGCTTTAGTTGCACTCAGAACATATATGGTTTTTTAAAATTTTACTTTATTTACTTATTTGTTTGGTTGTGCTGGGTCTTAGTTGTGGCCCGTGGGCTCCTTAGTTGTGGCATGTGAACTCTTAGTTGCAGCACACATGTGGGATCTAGTTACCTGACCAGAGATCAAACCCGGGCCCCGTGCATTGGAAGCACAGAGTCTTAACCACTGCGCCACCAGGGAAGTCCCAGAACATATGTGTTTCTGAGTATAACTTAAGCATAGTTTAAGGACTATGAAAACGTATCACATCGCTTAGGCTGGGAGCTCTAATGGGGGCCCCTGTTGGAGAAGCAGACTGTGCAGGTCCTACTTGCTTGGGTAATTTCATACCAACAGTCTTAACAGCTCATCCGTGCACGAGGCTTTGCCCTTTCACTGGAACAGACTCAGTGAATGCTCTCTACACACCCGTCCATTCCAGGGTTGTTGTTATGCTAGCCCTGTGCAGTCATAGCCAAGAAACAGTAGAGGCAGCACGTGAAAGCATGTCTTCGGACTCCAAATCCCATCATTTTTCCATGTTGCCTTATCTCCTGACGTTTCCCCAATAGGTCCATGTGCTCTGGGAAGGAGGAGACCTCAGAGAAGTAAAGGAGTGGGAGAGGGAGATTTACGACCTCACGATGTGTCGTTTCTTACCAAGACCTCACACTCTGTGTTCAGAAGAGACCTCACCAAATCCTTCTTCTTACTGCATTTCCTTTTTTTTATTGAGATATAATTCACACACCGTAAAATTCACCGTGTTAAAGTGTACCGTTCGGTGGTTTTTAGTGTATTCGCAAGGGTGTGCAATCACTACCACTGATTACAGAACATTCCCACTAAGTAACTTCTAATGCTTCTGTTTTCCAGATTCCAATAATGAGAGACCCTGGATGGATTCGAAATGTATGGTCTTCAAACATTAATGTGAGTAGAGTTGCTATGAATGCCCTAATTATATCAATACTTTGACATTTCAAGATGAGAGAAAATGCTCTTTGACAAACTGCTTTATTGCCATGGATACACGTAGTCAGTCCCCAAACCAGGACTCTGCCATTCGACTGAAGCTTTCAGAGTTGGCCTGTAGCCTTTTCTAAAGGTTTGATGAGTCCCAGATGCAGCTAAGAACATTATGGCTAGTTTCTAACCTCTTCTCCCTGCGAGCCAACCTCTCCCACGCATAGATCTGATTTTGTCACCTCCCTGATTAAAAAGCATTCAGTGGGGCTTCCCTGGTGGCGCAGTGGTTGAGAGTCCGCCTGCCGATGCAGGGGACACGGGTTCGTGCCCCGGTCTGGGAGGATCCCACATGCCGCGGAGCGGCTGGGCCCATGAGCCATGGCCACTGAGCCTGCGCGTCCGGAGCCTGTGCTCCGCAACGGGAGAGGCCACAAAAGTGAGAGGCCCACGTACCGCAAAAAAAAAAAAAAAAGCATTCAATGGCTCCCTAGTGCCAACAGGAAAATGTTCATATCAGGTTCATGCCATTTGTTTGCCCTTAACGGACTGTCACGTTTATTTAATAAGAGCCCTTGCGGCTGCCCTGAACCCCTCAGAGCCCTCCTGAAGATTCTGCCTCTTCCTCCTGTACCCATCGGCCCCTTTTGTCATTGCCCTGTGCCTGGTCCCCAAGCCTCAGCTGGGCCCTTCAGGTTGTCTCTGTAACTGTACTTAGTGCTTTGCTCCCTGCTCTTTTAGGGTCTCCCTAGACCCCATGTTCAGCAGCCCGAGGGCCAGCACCACGCCGCCCCCATGCCCACGCCAGCTTCCAGGTTCTGCTCGTGAATCTGGCTCGCTGAGCCTCTGTAGTCTGCGGGGATATTTCGCTGAAGCATCCCTGGCAGTGGTCCACCTACATCCTGGTTCTTTTCTCACAGTATGTTCATCTCGCCCTCCCCTTGTCTAAGTTCAGCAACTTCATACAACTTGCTCTACCCCATAGATTTTAAGCCTGGGATCCTTTCCTGTGGAGAAGAGACTTGGAACAGCTCAAGGAAAGGCTTTTGGAATAATCCAGGGAGGAAGTGATAAAGCCTGAAGACTTATTTGTCCTGACTCTGGCCTGTCCTAAACCTTGGGGATGTAGAATAAAAGTAACACTTGGTGTCTCTCTCAAAGAGCTCAGTGTGGAGAGAGACTCTGGTCAGAGTGTGGACCGAGAGGCCTAGTGCAGGGCCAGGCAGAGGGAGAGATTCTTCCTCAGACGAATCCAGGGGCTCCAGTTAAGTGAATGAAGAAGGCTGCCGAGGAAGGCCTGGCCCCGGCGACGCTGGGAGGACCGCAAGCTCTACTGATACTTCCCAGTGGATTGGCAGAGACGGGGCCCAATCAGAGGCCAGGAATCTTAAGCAGGGCAGGCAGCTAGTGGCCTCTGAGCCTGGAGTGAGGGGAGCCGTCCTCTATGGAGGAGAGGAAGGGCAGGAGGTCCCGGTAAGTGAGCCGCTCCGCCTGTGGGTAGGCGGGCAGGCTGGCCATCACGAGGTGGTCTGAGGCTGCCATTCTCCGTGGCCAAGTCCCATTCTGCAGACCTGGGGGCTGGAGCCCATGGCCACCGGGTTTCCAGGCCCAGCCTCTGGTCCAAGGTGCAGGGCAATGGCCATGGTTACAAGGCAGGCGGTCTAGGAAAGGCGTCCGTTGAGCCTCTGCTGCCCATCACAGAGCTCGCACGGTAACAAGACAGGAAGCAATGGACAGGGGATGTGAAATAGGAAGTTTCTGCTGCAAGGGCGAAATTACAGAAAATCTTACCATCTAAGCAGGGGACCTGGATGTGGAGTCCAAAGTTCTGGTCACATCTGCCCCTTAGAGTACGTGTGACATCGAGCAGGTTCCCTAACTTCTCTGAGCTTTAGTTCCTTGGCTGTACGTTGGGAGTTCGTCCGATCATGACCACAGAGTGCCTGCTGTTCACCACCAGGCATTGTGTAGAAGAGAAGACGGCTTGGAACTCAGCTTGGAGGGGTGGGGTAGAGAGTTTAGAAGCAATTCAGAAAAATGCCTCTAAGAGGAAGTAAATCTTATGCAGAGTCTTGAAAGAGGTGTAAGCTAGCCAGGCACGGAGGTGAGAACTGGGTGGTGGGATTGAAAGAAGGGAAGAGTGGGAGGTGACAGTGGAGGAGAAGGGAGCAGGGTGCTCATGACGGGGGGCCTCACTTGCTTTTCTAAAGACCTTGGACTTTATCCTACAAATAATGGTAATGCGGGGTGTTGGCATTGAGGGGCCTTAAGCAGGCAGTGCCATGTCACATCTGCAGCCCTGTTCCAGGGTAGTCATGGGATGGGGCTGGAGGCAGGGAGGCCATTTAGGAGGTCATCGTCAGCCTGGTTGAGCTGAAGTGCGTGGTGGACAGTCCAAATGGAGGTTTCCAGAAGGTAGCTGGATGTTCGGTCTGGAGCTGAGAGGCAAGATCAGGACTGGAGATACCGATCTGTGGGTCAACAGCATTGCTGAAGTCTCCAAGGGGGACAAAATCACCCAGGGAGTGTGTGTGGCCAGGGGAGGTGGGCAAGGTCACATAGGTGGGTTTCCAATCAGAACCTCTACTCTCACAGCTTTTGGTAATTTTTATGTTTTATCCTTAGAAGATA
The DNA here is from genome assembly GCF_003031525.2 of Neophocaena asiaeorientalis asiaeorientalis. Lineage (NCBI taxonomy): Eukaryota > Metazoa > Chordata > Mammalia > Artiodactyla > Phocoenidae > Neophocaena > Neophocaena asiaeorientalis. The sequence goes on along the minus strand of NW_020172455.1, from coordinate 2,071,387 downwards.
GGTTCATAAATTCCAAAAATGCTTAGTGATGAGAAAACCCAAACGAAGGGAAAGTACAACAGGGAAAGAGAGTAGGACTCAAAATCTCTGTCTTTGCCTGTCTGTCTCTTTCTCTGTCCCTGTGCCTGTCTCTGTCTCCTACTTATTGTGCAAATAAATGTTCTAGGCACGAGGGTACACTGATGAGTGCGTCGTGGCTGGTCTTTTGCTTGAAGGGCTCACCAACCAGTAGAGGAGATAGGGGCATATGAAATGACGCAGCGACAAGGCTCTGTGAAATGTGCCGTGACGGAGTTCCATGTGGGCTGGTTAGTACAGAGAAGCCAGTGATGAATTCTTCATGGACCCGAGGAGTGTCTGAGGGAAGGCCTTCCTGGAGGTCCAGCTCCCAGTTTGAAGAATCTTGGTCTGGCCGTGGGATGCAGAAACCCCCCAAATACACACCAGCATACCCATCCCTGTACACATGGAGGTTCATTCAAGGCAAAAGGCCCCGAGTTCTGGAGGGAGAGTCGAGCAATGAAATGTTCACCCAAACTGCGTAACCCGTCTAACTCAGGCGAGGGAATGTGGCACAGTTAGTCACGTGAAGCCTCCCTCTTGGCCAACCTGTGCTTTGATTGCCCCATTTCTAACAAAAGCAGCAATTCTCAGAATTCTAGATTATCCTGGCACAGTTACTTGGAACCGTATTTTTCTTATCTGTTTTCTTTCTTATCTTTCAGTTTGAAAAAGGACAGGATTTAAAATGTCTTCTTGGATGGAGAGCACATTTTGTGCAGAGAGGAAGTGGCTTTTGGTTGGATTTAAATTAATTTCTGAAAAATTTTATCCAAGTGCTTCATGTGCCTATTTTCTAGAAAATCAACTAGGAGATGCTGACTCACGACTAAAGCCAACTACTTACGTATCTTCTTTGCACCTTATCCTATGGAGTTACTGATGGAGAAACTAGCTGATTCTCACAGAGCAACATATGCTAATACATCCTCCTTTTTTATACTCTGCCATTTATGTATAATCTTATCCTGTTTTAGTTTGTTCTTTATTCAGACTCTGCCTTTCTTATATAGAGAGTTTTTCTTGGGGAGAGGTGTGTTTTTCCTGGAAGTTATGTTTGCCTTTCTTTTTCCTTGTTAGCAGGAAAAATTTGTGCTTCCCATTCCCTGCCCGTCCTTTCTCCCCTGCCCTCCGTTCCCACAACACACACACATAATGTCCTTAAGCTTTTACTTTAGTCTATCACTTGGAAACTATCACAGTCTTTATTTTTAAGCCCATTAACTTGTTTTAATTGGGATCTATTTATCTTATTTGGATGACCATGATTTTCATATAGCACTTCGGTTTTCTTATTTATTTAACAAACTTTATATGGTGCTTACCAAGTGACAGGTTCTCTCCTAAGAGTATTACAAAATTAACTCATTTACTTCCTTACAGTAGTTCTGTAAGTTGGTCTTATTATCTCCAGTTGAGAGATGAGAAAATGAGCACAGAGAGGTTGAGCCACTTGCTCAAGGTCACACAGCCGATAAATGGCAGGATTAGGATTCAGACCCACATCTTCTAGCTCCAGAGACTTTATTCCTAAGCACTGCAACATGCTGCCTCTATAAGAAGTTTCTCCCATTCAGTAGTTTCTAATTCTTTTCATTTATTCCTTGCACTTAGTACTTTTATCACGTTCCCTAATTTTTCCAAACTCTCAGCTCTCTGTGCAGGAGTCCTTTTTTTTCCTATGACCTCTCTCTGCAGGAAATCTCTCTTCCTGCTCACTCTCATTCTTCTGCCAGAGCTGTCGTCTTGGGAGGCTCTCACTACATCCACCTTTACCCAGATCCTTGTTTTCTTCTTAGTTCAGTCTTTAAAAATAAGCAAACTGGAGTTTTGTTTTCATGTAACCTCCCAGAAAAGGGAGATAGAAGATAAGTTTTCGAGCCCTTGCCTGTCTGAATCTCCTTTTTAATTTGACTTCACATTTGATAGTTTGGTTGGAATTAGCATTTGAGGTTGATATTAATTTTTCACAGAATTTGAATGCATTGTTTCACTGACTTCTAATAACCAATGTTACCTCTATGCCAATCTGACTTTTGCTCCTTCCTGGGTGACCTACTATTACTATTTTCTACCTGTAAGTTTTTAGGGTCTTCAATTAATCCTCTGTGTCCTGAAGCTTCACAGTGATGTGCCCAGCAGTGGATCATGTCTCATTCACTCTGCTTAGACCTTGGAGCACACGTCTGTACTGTCCTAGCGGACAACATACTTGTAAGCTAATGAATATCAGCAGATTAAATATGTCAACAGGCTAAAGGAAAATGGAAAACAGATAAAAGAGTGGTGACTGGAGACCCATGAAGTTCCCCTCTGTCTCTCTTATCTCGTATAGCCCAGCTTTCTGGTCTACAATTGGTATGTTTCATTCACTTAATCTTCTACTTTTGTTATGATTATTTTTGGCAATCAAATTTTTCCTTTAACAGATTCTTTTTTGTTCTCCAGTCTTTTTCTCTTTCACAGCATTCTCGTGTTTTTTTGTTTTCTGAATGAAATAACTTCCCAGATCTCTCTGAGATTTGAAGTTGGGAATTTCTTCCTATTAATTTCTCTTCTGTTCCCTTCATTATTTTTATTTCTTCTGGAGTCAGGTTTCCCCCTGTCTGTCATTCTCTCTCATGTTGCAGAGTTTCCTCAAATGTCTGGTGATTGGCAGTTGACTGTATGCCTGGGGTAGGAAGGTTGCCTGGAAACTCCCATGGCTGGGGTTCACTCTAACCAGTCAGGGAGCCGGTGGTTCCCTGGGGAACAGTGTGGTTCTGGCTCCGGCACCTGTTTGAGGGTCTCCTGGGCAGGTAGCCCCTCCCTTGGCTGCAGCCCGCTTGCAGGTATTCCAGGTTGTAACTTGCTCCGTGCTATTTCTTTTTCTAACATTTTATTTACTTTTTATTGAAGTATAGTTGATTTACAGTGCTGTGCCAATCTCTGCTGTACAGCAAAGTGACTCGGTTCTATACATGTAGACATTCTTTTTTTAATATTTTTTACATTATGATTTATCACAGGATATTGAATATAGTTCCCTGTGCTCTACAGTAGGACCTTGTTGTCTATCCATCCTATGTATACTAGTTTGCATCAGCTAATCCCAAACTCCCAATCCATCCCTGCCCCACCCCCCCACCTCTTGGCAACCACAAGTCTGTTCTCTGTGTCTGTGAGTCTGTTTCTGTTTTGTAGATAGGTTCATTTGTGCCATATTTTAGATTCCACATCTAAGTGATATATGGTATTTGTCTTTCTCTTTCTGACTTACTTCACTTAGTATGATGATCTCTAGTTGCATCCATGTTGCTGCAAATGGCATTATTTCGTTCTTTTTCATGGCTGAGTAGTATTCCATTGTATATCTGCACCGCATCTTCTCTATCCATTCATCTGTCGATGGACATCCATGGTTGTTTCCATGACTTGGCTGTTGTGAATAGTGCTGCTATGAACATAGCGGTGCATGTATCTTTTTGAATTATAATTTTGTCTGGATTATGCCCAGGAGTGGGATTGCTGGATCATATGGTAATTCTATTTTTAGCTTTCTGAGGAACCTCCAGACTGTTTTCCATAGGGGCCGCACCAACTTACATTCCCACCAACAGTGTAGAAGGGTTCCCTTTTCTTTTTTTTTTTTTTATAAGTTTATTTATTTTTATTTATTATTTATTTTTGGCTGGGCTGGGTCTTCATAGCTGCGCTTTCTCTAGCTGTGGCGAGCGGGGGCTACTCTTCGTTGCGGTGAACAGTCTTCTCATTGCGGTGGCTTCTCTTGTTGCAGAGCATATGCACGCAGGCTTCAGTATTTATGGCTCACGGGCTCTAGAACGCAGGCTCAGTAGTTGTGGCCCATGGGCTTAGTTGCTCCGCGGCATGTGGGATCTTCCCAGACCAGGGCTCGAACCTGTGTCCCCTGCCTTGGCAGACAGATTCTTAACCACTGAGCCACCAAGGAAGCCCTAGGGTTCCCTTTTTTCCACACCCTCTCCAGCATTTGTTATTTGTAGACTTTTTAATGATGGCCATTCTGACTGGTGTGAGGTGGTACCTCACGGTAGTTTTGATTGGCGTTTTTCTAATAATTAGTGATGTTGAGCATCTTTTCATGTGCCTACTGGCCATCTGTATTTCGTCTTTGCAGAAATGTCTATTAAAGTCTTCTGCCCATTTTTCGATTGGGTTGTTTGTTTTTTTGTTATTGAGTTGTATGAGCTGTTTGTATGTTTTGGAGATTAAGCCGTTGTGCTCTGCGTTCTTTCTCTACTCAACCTTTCCCTTTGCTTTCACCTTCCAAATTTGATTAGATGTCTTTTCCACAGAAGATGGCCCTCCTGTTCTCTCTCTTCACTATTGTAAGCTTTTAAGTTCTGAAGTTGCCTTGAGATTTAATGAGATGCAGTGTCTGGAAGTAAAGGGAAAATAAACACACCCGTGTTTGTTCTGCTTCACCTGCTACCCTGCCCCAGGATTTTCCTCCTTGTTCAGCATTGTTAATGGAGCTATTCTGCGCGTGTCCGATGACATTCACTGTGTTCCTATCTAGAAATGCACTGCATATCTCTTACAGCCGATTGCGTTTCTTAGCCTGAATCATGATAGCCCCATTCTGCCGTACACGTCCCGGGTGGACTAGTGCCAAGCACCAGCACAGTCAGATCCAACAATAATATATTTAAGTAGAATCTTACAGAGAATGATCATTCCCTGTTCAGTGAATGCTTAGGTTTTATGGAGATGTCCCAGGGCTCCTTTCTCACTTGTGATAGATAGAAACGTTCTATGAACGTCTCATTTTAGTGTGTATTCCCAATCCTCCCTTTCACCAAATCCTTCTCCCACCCCAGTGGGCATCCTGTTCTGAATTGTTTGTGTTTGTTTTCTCTTGCTGGACACACTGTGTATCGACTTATCTTGAGCTCTTTGAGGACAGAGGCATCTCTTAATCGTTAACCCCCCACTGTACCTAGCACAGAGTAAGCACTCAGAAATGGCTGGTTCAGGACATGTCAAACCTGAGCTTTCCAGTACGGTATCCACCAGCCACGTGTGTCTCCTGAGCAGCTGAGATGTGGCTGGTCCAGACCTAAGTGTGTTACAAGTATGAAACACGTACTGGATTTCAAAGACAGTATAAAAGAAAAGAACGTGAAATATTTCACTAGTAATTCTAATATTGATCACCTGTTGTAATGGTAATATTTTAGATTTATTGACTTTAATAAAATATTTTATTGTAAAAAAGAGAAATGGCTGGTTGCATAGATGGGTGCATTCTTTGTGACTTCCCTCCTGCCTCATTCATGATAAGGGCACTGGGACTTTAACACCAGTGCATCCCTAGTTAGTCTATTTTTATTAGGATGAATATATATATTTGCAACCAGGCATTATGACCCCTATATAATAATTATGCATACATTTCAAAATATTTATTGAGCACCTACTAAGTGCCAGAAACGGTGCTAGATATTTAGACAGAAATGGTCTTTTCCTTCCTGCAGAGTCTGTCTGCTGGGGAGAGATTTTACAGTAATTGCACACACAGGTGGAGCATTTAAACTATGCTCAGTACTTTGAGTGGAAGATATGCAGAGCACTGTGAGTGTCGGACAGGGAGAACTGACAGATGGGGACGTTAGTGATGCTTGAGCTAAGGTTGAAGAATGAGCAGTGGTTAACCAGGTGAAGAGGGGAGAGGATTCCATGCAGGGGGAACAGCAGGTACAAAGCCCTGGTGGTAGGAGGCAACAGGACAAGCACAAAGACAGGAAAATGATCCAGCGCAGCTGGAGCTTAGACTGTGTGGAGAAATAGTGGAGCCGGAGCAGCCGGGACAGCAGACACGCAGTCAGACGTTTGATGCTGGAGAAGCGGGCACGTGTGTCTGTCAGAGAACCGTTGCCCATTCAGATGCTCTCTAGCTGATCCACCTGTGAGTCTCCTGAGGACACTGCAGCTGAGCTGAGCATCAGTGGAGCAAGTCGTACCGCGGTGGGTTCGACGCTACAGAGCACAGAGTGACAGAAGAGAACTGAAACTGAGCAGTGTTGGGACCGGGATAAATCTTTGTCTGCCCAGCCCCCAGTCCCTGCCTCCCATTGGAAATTCAAGAAACCCTCAACTGATTCTTTGTCTTGAGTATGCCCCACTCTGCTCAGAATTTCCTCTAATTAGGTTAGTGATGCCCAAACCTTCACTTACACATCCCCCGGGGAGGGAGACAGGAGAGGAGAATATTGGGTGCGGGTGTTATAGTTTAAAATTAAAGTGGAATCACATTAATTTCTTCTTCTGAAACTACCTCAATGTCCTCTGAAATGAACGGAGATGCCCTGGGGTGTCATGGGCCCAGGACTGACAGGTATCATCACACTGCATGTGTGTTTGGGGGCTTGGGCAGGGGTGACGACGCAGGACTGTCCGTACCTAGGAAGTCACAGCACAGATGTGTAGATGACAGGCCAGAGCTGACGGTCCTCATTCCCACTTCCTCTCTTTCTGATGTGGAGACTGAGGCGACATCTGCAGGGTCTTATAAGTGGCAGAACACAGACCAGAACCCAGGTCTCCAGTTCCCCAGAACCACACCCTGCCCAGGAAACCTCAGATTCTAGAAAGTTCTGTGGGATTTTTTTACTGGGCCAATGTCCTTACTGTTTGGGGAGGAAAAAATCACAGAGTGTGGCCAAGACCCAGGTCAAATTTATTTTTTTAAAGCTTTTTAACAAAATTAAAAAAAAATTTTTTTTTTGCTGCATTGGGTCTTCATTGCTGTGCGTGGGCTTTCTCTAGCTGCGGTGAGTGGGGGCTTCTCTTGTTGTGGAGCATGGGCTCTAAGCTCGCGGGCTTCAGTAGTTGCGGTGAGTGGGCTCAGTAGTTGTGGCACGTGGGCTCAGTAGTTGTGGCTCGCAGGCTTTAGAGTGCAGGCTCAGTAGTTGTGGCGCACGGGGTTAGTTGTTCTGTGGCATGTGGGATCTTCCCGGACCAGGGCTTGAACCTGTGTCCCCTGCATTGGCAGGTGGATTCTTAACCACTGTGCCACCAGGGAAGTCCCCCAGATCAACTTTAGTGTGGAGCTTGGGGAGGGCCACTTTCCCTCTGGGGACATGGGTTACCTTACAGACGCAACCTGAGCGCTGGACCAGGTGCAGATCTAAAACTCAGAATTAGCTTTTGGAACCAGCTTGCTCTCAGAATCCCTTTAGACAGAGTGTCCCTGGCCCTTTTCTCCTCTTGGGGCAGAAGCCTCGTTCACCTCTGTTTTACCCAACATAGAGCTTCCCTAGAACCAGGTCATCCTCTTTGGGGGGCGGGGTGGAGGTGGAGAGCAGCTAATTCACTCCAGGAGCCGAAGAATCAGGTGGCAGCGTCTTGAGCCCGACCTGCCCACCTCTACACAGACCACCATTCCTCTGCGGGCTGCTCGGGTGGGACACAGCGAGGCTAAGCCCAGAATTCTCAAACTGGTTATGCGAAAGATCCAGCAGTTCACTCTGGATCTGCCTCCCGTTCAGAACCCTCCACAGCCCTGTTCCAAGTGGGGATCCAGATGGGAGCTCCCAGGCTCCAGACGCAGCCCAGACGGTCTCTGTACACGCCTTACCTGTCTCCTTCGGTCTTTTTATCACGATCACAAATCCACCTACTTTCATCCTTCAGATCCTTTGGAATCTGCGGGCAGATATGATCCTATCCTCGCATTAGGCCACCATTTTTCCATCTCCTGTTCCCCCCGCCAATGGGTTTTCTTTTGCAGGTTAAACAGCTTTTGTTATTAGAGAGTGGTTTGGCCTCACCTTTCAGGTTGTGGGTCGTTCCTTCCAGAGAGGCGGGTGCCATCCGGAGCTCAAGTATGAAGGTGGCACCGAATGTGGTTTTGTGAGTGTGGCGTGATCTGCAGAGAAAACCACGAAAAATGACTTCCTTTGTTTCAGGCTAACAGTCATCTATCTGCACAGCCCAATATCACAGGTTTGGGGGGGTGTGAAGCTTCGGGATCTTCTTCTCCTGAGGCTGGCAGAGGGGCACAGAGGCTGCAATCTTGTGGCCATGCATATGCTGGCTTCATATCTCAGTAGAAGACTGTACACTTTAAAGATGAGAATCACAATTTAAGAAGCGAGTCAACGTTTTTTAGCCTCCAAACTTTGGTAAGGCTGGGTTGACATGATCTGGAGAAACTACAAGAAGAGCCTCATATCTGGTTGACATGATTTGTAGATAGCTTAGATACTGCTGCTTCCAATGGCATTCTCTCACACAGGGCAGAATGTGCTAGATTTGCATGTGACTTCCTGAAACGTGCTGGGCTGCATGGTGACAAGTCAACAGAGCAATGTACAAATCCCACGCAGCTACTGGGACCTACCGCTCAGCCTTTTAACACTACAACATCCTTTTCAGGACTCTACCTTAACCACAAGTCTATCCAAGCTACCATGAGCTAGAGACGGAAGGAACAACTCTGTTCCTTGTTAAGAATTGGTCTTACAGACGCGACTTTTCCATTAAGATTCAAAAGCACCATCTGAAGAAGACACGGGAAGGGGTGAGCGGGTTGTGTACATCCGGAAGACCAACTCTGGCTGTAACTCTGGATTTTCCCAAAGAATGAGAAGGCCCATGGTTTGTGAACCAGTATTTCCAAGTTTTACCTTCTACTCTGATGTTTAACATCTGGTGGTAGGCGTTCTGGTCATGCCTAAAGAAATTGCTTGTGAGAAAACAATCCCACTGTGACCCTAAGCGCCGATATAAAGACTGGGCGCAAGGTGGTCCTCGAGATTCAGCTAAAAGTTTGAGTTCACTGTGTCACACCTGAGCAAAGACGTCTAATGCTGTGTAGCGGTATTGTCATATTTTAAAGGATTCCAGTCTAACTGTATAATAACTTTCCAGTTTATCACCATTGAAAACTATTTTTAGTTGATGGATAATACTTAAACAGTTGTATCCTGTAATTACTCATCATTTTTGTCTGTGACTTAGGCATTTCAAAGGGTTCCTATATAGTTTAAATTTCTTGGAATTGATGCTTTTTCTGCAAAAAGGTCTATTATATAAATATCTTACTAGTATACTTAGTAGATAACACCAAATTTTCATGCTCTATAAAAAATGGATATGCTAATTCCTCTCTCAATGTCTTCTCACTTTGTTAGAGTGAAAGAAAAGTCCCTTCTAGTTAGCTTTTTATAACTCAGAATTCAGCCAGGCAAAATCTGATCTCATGGAAGAATTTGGTCACATTGTGCTCCAAGCTTTCGATCAGCCCCAGCGTTGACTAGGTTCCGTTCTGGATCCAGTGCTGGCCTCCAACCAGCTCCACGCAGCAGCCTTACTGAGCCCTCTCTCTCCTCCCCTGAGCCCACCAAATGCTGACATCATAACCCCAGTGGGGTCGTCAGAATCCTGCCACCCAACAATGAGCTTTTCCCGGAGTCTTTGCAGAGGGCACGGGTGAAAGGACAGTGGAGAAGGAGAGAAAATGGCAGTGGACGAGGCGGGTTGAGGGGCAAGATCAAGGAGGAAAGAGAGAGAAGGGTAAGGCTGGGATGGGGGCCAGCCACGTGTGTCCTAACAACAGCCCGTAAGCAGTGGCCCGGGCTGAGGGGAACTAGAAAACTAGGAGAAAGAGGAAAATCAACCAGGTCAGTGTTCCCATGAGCAGTGACCTCCAGATGAAATGAATGGACGTTGAATGGGGTCCTGCCAACACGCCCTCCAAGTGGGGAAGGTGAGGCTTTCTGCTGGCAGTGAAGGTAAACGGCTGGCTTGCGGGGGTGGACACAATGGGGTATCAATCCCCACACGACACGCCCAGATGTCCCCCGTGCTGGCTTCTCAGCCACTGAACCCACAGAAGAATGGAATCAGTGGCAGAAATCTGGGGACACTAGAGCCCTATCACGAGACTCTTGGGTTCTCAATTCTACCTTCTGTGAATTGGTTTGCTCTGGGCTGTTACACGGGTTTCCTCATCTGTTCGATGTCACGGATTGCCTTCTTGTGGAGTTCTTTGAAGAATGGTAAACCGTGGTGCATTATTTATACAAATATTTTCCAATATTTTATCTTATGAAACGGGACATGCCATTTAGATGTACATGCAGGCATGTGATACTGAGAGTATTTTCAGGGAGTCCTGCAAGTTGGTGCCTAACAGGAACCTCCAGAGTCTAATTCTCATTAGAAGGACAAAGCAATAGGGACAGGAACTTTGATTCCCAGACCAGGACCCAAGCAGAGCCCACAGCACCCCTGTGAATAGGTGACTCTGTCTTTTCCCTCCACCCCCTCCTGGCTCCCTCCTCCTCCCCTTGGTATAGGCCCAGAGCAGCTAGTCATGAATATATCAGCACACAAGCATTTATAGGAGGTGCAGTTTCGTTGGGAGTTAGGAGAGTGGTTTCTTTCTTTGTTTTTGTTATGTTTCTGAGTTGGGATAGGGTGGTAGACACAGACCTCTCCAAACAGCCAGCGTGTGTGGACAGACACCCACACTAGGGTCCCAGCTGGGAAACAGGCAAGCACAGCTCCCGAATCACTTTCTCTCCCTGGTCTCTTGCCCTTCTTTAATGGATGATGGCAGAAACAAATGAAAAATCCGGTTTTCTACATCCAAGAAGGATTTCACTTCCAGGGAAGTTCTAAGGGCTCTCATTTCACAGCCTGGGGCAGGACTTATCCCACCCGGAGCCAGTGTGGGGATTAGTGTTGTTACCTGAGAAAACCCGAGGAGTTTGGAAAGGTGTTGTCCCTTCATCCGTTCTCCATGACAATTGATGCCTGATCATTGCTTGACCCGGGAACTGGATACCTAGACCATCGCAGAAGCCGCCTACCTCTACTGTCTTCTGCCGCCCAGCCTTCCCGCCATCCCGCCTTCCCGCCTTCCCGCCATCCCGCATGGCCAGCCCACCCTGGCCAGATTCATTTCCATAAAATGGAGGTTTCATAACATTTCCTTCCCTGCTTATAAGCTTTTAGTGGTTCTCCAGGGCCTTCAGTTTAAAGCATCAATTGCAGTGCCATTTTTTTTGCAGTAGGCGAATGTTCACTTCATTCGTAATTCTAAATTACTTACTTTCACGTTAACAGAGATATTTCATAAACCAAAAAGAACCAAGTATTATACATTTTTTAATGGATAACGTGATTCAAAGAATTTTTATTAAAAAGGGATCAAGAGCTGGTTGAAATTCTCACCATAAATATAAAATATCTATTGCTATCTTTATTCACAGTGAATTCAGATCTAAGCTTCCCAAAGAGCTGTACTCTCTAATATAATAGGGATGACAAGTACTTGACAGCCACCCTCTAAAGCACGGGCTTGACATAAAGCGAGGTGGTTAAAAACACCAACTATGATACGAGGCTGCACTTGAGGCCATGACGTGCTGGTCTCAGCCCGCTTGCCCATATTAACTGTTCAACAAACCCATGAGGGTATTCGCTCTTTGATAACCTGCACAGCAAATCCCCAACACGTTTCTGACTTGCCCACTGCCAAAACTTCGATAAACTTGTCTTTCCACATTTCCCCGCACCCCTTCCTCCCACCCCTGCAGAATCCCTTCTCTATTCATTTCCACTGCTTGTTATGCAATGATCCTTCAAGGTCTGGATCAGACCCCATCTGCTTAAGTAAATTAAGCACAGCCTGTAGCACCTTTTTCCACCCAGAACTCTCCCAGCACTCCTCCCTAACTCCTTGGGCCTTTGGGTCTTTGCCAATCATTTGGAACTAAGCGTATGTGGCAATATCGAACCAGTCATCTATTTTTTCTCAAGCTAAGCTGCAGAATTTATTCAAATGTCGCCAGTTTTTCTGCCAATTACTTTTTCTGTTCCAGGATCGAGTCCAGGATCCTCAATGGCATTGAGTTGTCCTGCCTCCTTAGTCCCCTCCGGTCTGTGACGGTTCCTTGGTCTCGCCATGTCTTTCACTATCTTGACACTTTTGAAGGGTACTCGTCAGTTACTTTGTTGGAAGCCCCTCGATGTGGGTTTGTCTGGTGTTTTTTCAGGATCAGATAAAGTTGTTCTACTGTCGGGAAGAAGGTTACAGAGGGGACACGCCTCCTCAGTGCATTCCATCGGGGGCACGTGGTGTCACCGTGCATCACCTAAGATGTTAACCTGCACCCCATGTCTGCCAGGATCCTCCACTGGCTCTCCTGCATGGTTTCTGATGAGAAATATGCTGTAATTCATATCTTGTTCCTCTGTGTAATTTCTTTTCTCAGGCTGCCTTTGAGACTCTCTCTTTCCTTTAATTTTCAGTGGTTCAATACGATATGCCTATGTTCATGCGTGTGTGTGTGTGTGTGTGTGTGTGTGTGTGTGTGTGTGTGTGTGTGAATATGGTTGCTTGGTGATCGTTGAGATTCTTGGATCTGTGGTTTGGTGTCTCTCACTCATTTTGGAAAATTCTAGGCCAGAATTTCTTTAAAGATTTCTTCTGCCCAGCTATCTCACTCTCTTCTCCTGGCATTTGCTACATGAATGCTAGACTGTTTGACATTGACCCACCACTGCAGATGCTCATTTCTTTCTTTTCTCCTCCCTTTTACTCTTTGTGTTTCAGTTTGGCTGTTCCTGGTCACCTTACTTCAGCTTCCCTGATTCTTTCCTCACTATGTCCAGTCTATTAATGAGCCCACTGAAGACAGTCTTCATCTTCATCACTGTATTTTCCATTTCTCGCATTTTCCTTAGATTCTTGTAGTTTCCATCTCTCCAGTGAACTCATCTGATCTTGCATATTGTGTACCTTATGCATTAGACACTTTACCCTATACATCAGATTTTAAAAAATGCAAGTCAGATAATTCCAACACCCGTGTCACATCTCATCTCTTACTGTTACTGTCTCTCGGAAGCGTGTTATCTCGCCTATTCATTTGCCTCCTCGTTTTTTCTTGAAAGCTGGACATCCTGGTAGAACTGTAGAAACTTAGACAAATTGCTTTTAATCTCTAGAAATGGACCCACTTTTCCTCCTGGCAGGCCCTTAGCGTGGGGGTGGGAGTTAACCTGGGTAGAAGTTGGGCTGGACTTGAGGTTCCTTGTTGCTATGGTTACCCTCAGTGCACTGAACCCTTCAAGTTCCTGTGGGAACACCTTGTGTTTCAGGGTGTGGTTTGCCCAAGAAATACTTGCCTGACTCTCAGCTTTAGACCTTCCCTTTGCACTGGGCCTCACAGAGGGTCCCTTTGCCTGTTATTCTTCCTCTCCCTGCTGTTCTTGTTACCCTGCTGTTGTTCCTGTTACAGCTCGGAGGTGTGGGGTGGCGGAGGGAGACGTTCTCTGTTGTTCTGACTAAGTCCCAGTGGCTGCCTCCCGTCCTTGGTTCTCCGAGGTCTGGCTGCCTTGGTTCCCCTGTCCCTGAGCAGCAGATCGAATAACGACCAACATTTTTAAGTAGTAATGAGCGTCTAGGATATTTCTCAATGTCATCAACAACTTTGTTGCGGTGTGAAAATATTTGTGATCTGTAGTTGGTGGCGTTGGTCTCAGGAACTGTCGCTACCATTGTGTGTTGTTGCCCTACGTTCATAATTGAAGGGAACGCTACTAAATGTGAGTTAGAAGTTAGTGAAATGAAGATTTAATTTTTTCCACATTGAATTCGTGAATTTGTGCCCTCTCTCCGTGGATCCTCTGGACTCCTAGCATGCTTTGAGAGAGAACTTGCGGGATGAGGGATGGACAGCAGTAACACTTGACCTGTGACCAGAAGCAGATTGTAGAGCTTCTCTCGTGAGTTAACCTTGGCTGCCGCACACCGCACGCTTCCCTGTGCTGGCTCGGGGGAACCAAGGGGCAGGAAGGCTATGTCCTGAGGACAGCCAGGCCGGTGCTGAGACACAATACACTACCAAACGTAAAACAGATAGCTAGTGGGAAGCAGCCGCATAGCACAGGGAGATCAGCTCAGTGTTCTGTGACCACCTGGAGGGGTGGGATAGGGAGGGTGGGAGGGAGGGAGACGCAAGAGGGAGGAGATATGGGGATATATGTATATGTATAGCTGATTCACTTTGTTATACAGCAGAAACTAACACACCATTGTAAAGCAATTATACTCCAATAAAGATGTAAAAAAAAAAAAAAACCAAAATCTCCACCCAGCCCAGAAAACCTCCGCAAAGGGAGACGACAAAGAAATGCGTTTAATTATCGAATAAGCATCAAACCAGGCCATCCAATAAGAGACTGCAAAGACATTAAGGGATTTCACACGTTCATGTAGGCAGGCTGACATGTGTTCTCGGGTTAAACGACAACCAGTCCTCAGTAAGAGGACCTGACAGCACCATTTGTCACACACGGTTCACCTGGTAACGGGGTGGCCATCTGTGTTAGCTTATTGCCTTTATCCAAAGGAAAAACGAAACTTCTAGTTCCTTTGTGACAAGAGCTAGTTTTGCACCGTGGAGCGAGGCAGGACACCTGCCAAAGTTAGGTGCCTGCCCTCCCAGGGACGCTGGGAGATGGGGGCGCCATCTTTCTGTTTACATTTCTGAGAGGTGGCTGCCAGGTGCTAGGAATATTTCTGAGTTGTACAGGTGCCCAGAGGCTTATTTAGCTTTTAGAAAGATTTACTTTTTAAGATTTACTCTCAAAGGGGCAGAGAAAGAATGTGTAGTAAGTGTCCAATAGTAAACGTGCTAAGGAAAGGGGGGAGGGGCAGGCAACCTCTTTCCCTTGTTGCACCAGGGAAGATGGAATTTTGTCTTGGTTTGTACTGACCGTCACACCAGAAAGGAGCAGTTGAGTCACAGCTCCGTACTTCCTTTCACAGAACGGAAGGGACGAAGGGTGGAGGGAGAGGCCAGAGGTTTACTGAGGCAGCGTTCCCATGGGTGCCAGAGGAGGCGATGTGGACGCTCCATCATCTTTGATGCTCCTCGTAGGTGCATGTCATTTTGCTCAGGTGTGATGTTAATGTTCTGCTTTGGGTTAAGGGAAAATTGAATTTAGTCCTCCTAAGCACAAAGGAACGTGTGCTTTAAAATCCAGGAAATTGACTTTAAGTCTCCGGAGTGGTTAATCCCTCTCCCAGGCTAACTAAACCCAGCCGATCAGTTCAGCAGTCATTCAGCGTCTCCTCTGAGACCTCCCTGGGGGCCCAGCATGCACTGGACACCACGGAAGAGAGACGGGTATGAATTCATTCTTGCATTCAAACTGGGGAATCAATGCCACATTTGAGCCACAGGGCACAAGCTCCCCACTTTCCCACATGCCTCCACGGGGCCTTTCCCCGTGCTGGTCCTTCGGCCTGAAATATCTCCTCCCACTCACACTTCATCGGTCAGGAGTCTTCCCCAACCTGAAGGCCCCAAATGTGATACTGTGTTCCGTATCAGGCTTCTAAGTGTTCAAACTAAATAATAATAGCAGTAGTAATTATCATTACTATTATAAAACTCACCAGAGTGGACCATGTATATTGTGCCAGGCATTGCACTAAGTACTTTAGATCATTTACTCCTTCAAACAGCCCGTGAAACAGATATTTCACCCCAGTTCAGTAGAAAAGGAAACTGAGGGTCAGGGAGGTCAAGATCACATAACTAGCAAGAGGTGAAGCTGGGATCAGAGCCCAGCGTGGAGCCCCTCGCCCTGGCGTCTCCCATCAGGCTTGATCCGGTCTTCTCCGCTCTTCCATAGCACCTGCTTCTCTTCCTCCCTCAGTTCTCCCTGACATCAAGGCTCAGATGTTTGACAGACTTACGGAGGCCTTGAAGGAAGGTGCCATGTCTGGCTCACGGCTCTCTCTCCTACAGTGTCGAGTACTGTGTCTGGGGTACGCGAGGTGATGGAAAAGCAGATATGAGCAGAACTGGGGAGCACTGGACCAGGGATGGACAAGCAAAGGTAGTCATTCCTAGCATGTTAGTGACCTGCGACTTTGTACTGTAGGTTGGGAGATGACCCGAGTCAATACAATTTCTCCCTTGAAATTTTGGTGTTAGGGGAACTGAGGTAGGTGGTCATGTGAAGGAAACAGCTACCTGGTGAGCTGTGTGTAGGAGGAAACCCTGGAGAGGAAGCAGAGGAAGCAGCTGGGAGAGGGGAAGGGGGCAGAGCTAAGCAAGTGGAAAGACAGTGAGGGACAGAGAGAAATCTGCCACAGTTCAAGGCCCATTGCTGGAATCCCTGGCCCCTTTCAATGTATCATGCTACACACACACACACACACACACACACTCACTCACTCAATCTACTTGAGTTGTCTTGTATGGGTTCTGTTATAAGGACATTTAGAAGGAACATAAATTACATGTTGACCCTTGGCCCAGGGTGCTGGGAGAGGAGATGGTGGGCTTTGAGAGAGGGAAGGGCAGCCGGCCAGGGTACAGGATGAAGGGAAGTGGACTCGGAGAACACTGGGTTGTAAACGTGACTGTGCACTGGAGTCTCATGGGGAGTTCTGCGGTGCCCATGCCTGGGTCCTGCCCCCAGAGACTGTGGTTAGCTGATGTGAATGCTAGTCTGGGCATTGAGAGTTTTAACAGTTACCCAGGTGATTCTAATATGTGAGAAGTTTTCGTGGCTGGTCTGGGCATCCAGAGTTTTAGCAGTTACCCAGGTGATTCTAATATGTGAGAAGTTTTCCCGGTAAACACTGCTTTACCTTGTTAGGAGTGGGTGAGAATGTCCAATTCGGAATAATTTTACTTATTCTAAGAACAAGAGATGATGAGAGCGATGACTTGAAGCCCTTGAGTATAGAGTGACTTTCCTCAACCAACCCCAGGTTCTAGGTCAACGATTAAAGAAGTTGTGTTTAGTTAGGCTCCAGGCAACGAGCAGATGCCAATGTGTATGGCTATTGGCGAGTTTAAATGCTGCATATTTACAGATATGAGAATTTGTTGACAAATCCTGTCCCTTCTCCTTTCTTAATTGTTTGTTTAGAGATGACAAAGGATTATATCAGTTAGCATTGAAGATTTTATCTTAACTGGGTGCAAACAAAGGTCTATCAGCTGAAAATTCTAGTAGCTGAGCAATGACCTGGGGGCTGGCCCTGAGCCCATGGGTCGGTGGCACAGTGTCTTCTTGCAGGAAGCTGATCTTATTCTGTAGCCAGCTTCCCTCACTGAGGTCAGAGGCTGGACCACTGAGGTCAGAGGCTGGACCCCTTTGGGGTCCAGGTTTCTGGTGGGGCTCCACCTTCATGATTTCATCTACAAGCCTAATTCCCTCCCCATCCCAAATGCCATCACACTGGGAGTTAGGGCTTCAACATATCAATTTGGGGGGATATAAACATTTAGTCCGTAGCAGATGCATTTCCCAGTTGAATTCCAAATATGTTTTCTTCTCAGGTAGATTCATCTAGTATGGCCTTGCCAATGATTAACATACCAGTCACCAGTCACTGTCCCAGGTTCCCTAAGTGGCCTCACTCCTGCCACCTCATCTCTCCTCGTCCCTTCACCTCCCAACCTTCTCCAGAATCCAGCAGGACCCTGCTCTGCTGTGCTACATGTCTGTTCTCATTGGCAAACGCTTGTGCCAGACCAAACGGAGTGACTGTCAGTCCTGGGCCTGGCAAAGGAGAGACACTTGTTCACTACAAGGCTGGGGTAAAAACAGGGAGGGAGGAAGGCTATAAAGCGAAACTCAGA
Source organism: Neophocaena asiaeorientalis asiaeorientalis (assembly GCF_003031525.2). NCBI lineage: Eukaryota > Metazoa > Chordata > Mammalia > Artiodactyla > Phocoenidae > Neophocaena > Neophocaena asiaeorientalis. The sequence continues at coordinate 2,053,682 of NW_020172455.1, read as the reverse complement.
CATTTGGTGTGTGTGACGCATACACCAAAGGACATACCTTCCGAGGTGTGAGGGCTGCTTCTTAGAGACCTGGGTCCTGCAGGCCTGGCTGTGGAGGAGGAAGAGAGAACGATGTGGTTTCCTAGCAAAAATGTATTTCTTGTCCTCACCTGACTCTTTAGGAATCTTCCCCATGCGGCCAGGGGAGAAAGGATGTCCCAGCCCCGCTTGATCACCGGGACGCAGGTGGGGAGCCACTGCCGGGGCGGTCAAGGGACTTTGCGTGCTCCCCCTCCCCCATCAGAGGCCAGCAGTGCAGGGCCGGGGCGGGGGGTGTTTTCCTTCAAGCCCTGCAGGTGCCAGCCCGCTCTGCACAGGCTGGCCTCCTCCCGTCGGTCTGCACACCCGGCCTAGAGCAGTGCATGTTAGCACCTGCCCCTCTTCCTCTGGGGCCGGGCAGGTCAAGTCCCGCAGCCATGTCCAACGGGTCAGTTCATGGTGGCACTGAATAGGGTAACAATTTTTATGTGTATCTGTGCCATCGACCGACATTACTGCCCCCAACTGAACACTCAACGGAGGACAGACGCCGCGACTGGCCTGGTCCCCGCTGGAGCCCCCACCGCTCAGCATGGGCACAGGGCGGCACTCAACACATGAATACTGAATGAAGGCGGGGAGACAGACAGGGCTGGGGCTTGCGGGGGTGGTGACTGCTCTCCATGCCAGGCAGTGTGGCCCGCCGGCCAGTGGGGGACCTGCGTCTCCCTCTGCCCTGAGGCTGGGGGCTCTCCTTGCTTCCCTGCTGCACGGTGTACCTGAGTCCCATGAGTCTTGGACTCTGCCCAGCGCGTGGCCCAGGGGAGGGTGCACTGCGCGGTCTAATTAATGTATCTGTTAGGGTGAATTAGGGTGGTGTGGCCTTCAAGCTGTGGCCAATTGTCAGACGCTCCCCTTAATCTCCCTGCGACTTCTTTTGCCCTCTTGGCTGCCTCAGCCCTCATCTATGATCCTCCCCCTAATTTGGGGGTGGGCCCTCTGTGCTTTGGTTCCAAGCATTCCCTGGTGTACTCTCCCTCCTCCTCCTGTGGAACCCAGGACCTCTCATACCTGCCTCTTCCCGCAAGAAACTCACTTTGGTTAGCCCGCCCACGGGCACCCGGCTGGGATGGGACCCACTCCACCTCCGGTGGATTTCCACACTGCTCTGTGCCCTGCCCTTCGAGGGGGCGGCGCAACACTGGGTGGTCCCTGGTTCCCATCTGATTCTTGAGGCCTCGAGCAAGGGAGTGCCTGTGCTGAAGACCTCCAGCCCAACCCTGGCCTTGCATCCTACTGAGATTCCCTCCCTCCCTAGGAGACCAAGTCAGGCACCAGAGATAAAGTATAGCCCTCTGGGGGAAATTCATTGTCCTTTCTGCCCTGGGCGTTTACAGAGCTAACCGCCCTTGTCACCGTCAGGAGATGAGCCAATTGCACACCCACCTGTATTGTTTCATGAGACTCAGGTGAAGAGAGGCGGTCGGTCACCATCCTGTCTCCCCTCCCCCTTGCAGAGCCCTTTCAATTGTGTAGGTGGTTAATCTGGAAAACTTCAGAATTCCCAGGATTGTTATTGTCACTGGATAGAAGGATGGAGATTTCCAGCTGGAATAGGGCGGCTTAGATCATTCTCGTCGCTTTTCTATGTAGAGAAAAGTTCTGACAGTCGAGGAGTTGTCATTGTTTAGCCTTACACATCATCAGCCTTCTCTAGGTGTCCCTCCTAGGAGGAAGGTCAGCAGCCTGCCGGGTCTTGAGGCTGGGCAAGCCGGGCAGTCTCTGTATCACAGCTGGGCTAAGCACTGAACAGATCCTGGGAATCACCACTCCTTAATGTATACGGTTCTAGAACTTCAAAATCTTTCAAGTTAGCAAAGGCCATGCATTTCACGTGTTGGCCATTTCCATCCTCAAAGTGGATCTGCCTCCGATTTTCCAGATAGTGAAACCGAGTCTGAGTCTTTTTAGGATCGAGGGTGCTTGCATAGCTTTGCCCTGGCATCACTCCTCCCTCCTTCCTCCTCCAGAGGCTGGAGCAAGTTTACTCATCCAGGTGGTGGTTTCCTTCTCCTCTTCCGAGTTGGGCTGAAAGCAGCAGGTCCAGGGATTGGCCCAGGGGATCACCTCAGCTGTCCTGGCTGAGTCACAGCTGGGTGACTGCTTGGTTGCAGACAGCACAGCAAGGGCCCTCCCAGGGGGACTCCAGCCAGGGCAGGATCAGCAGGGCAAAGGGCTTTCGTGAATCCAGCTCAGTTTATACTGAAACGTGATCTAGTGTCTTCTCCTCATTGCTTGTTGGAAACAAATTCTCCCTGCAGAGTCTGGACTTGTTTAGATGCAGTGGAAATAATGCGGATAGCAGAGAAACATAACAGATGACCCTTAACTTCTACCTAGAGCCAGCCGGCTTCTTCAACGAGCACCAGAAGCCTTCCCCTTCCCGACATGTCTGGGTTGTCTGGAAAAAATCCCAGTCTTAGAGTGGCCAGAACTGCACTCGTATTTCTTTCCGAGCCCGCATCTTCCGTCTTCCTTCTGCATCTCAGCTCAGTAAAGAGCACTAAGGTAGGCGAGGAAGGAGGGGGCGGGCTGCCCCGGCACTTCCTGCGAGGGAGGCTCTGCCGCCTGGGGCTGGGCGGGCCCTGAAAGCAGCCGAGCGCCTCGAGTCTCGTGAGGCCCCTTGCGCCACCCCGCTCGCCCCGCCCCCGGGGGCCGGGCCGCGCAGACCCCGAGCGCCAGGCGGGCTGGGTGTTTGCATACAAAGGCGGCCAAGCGTGCGGCGCCGCAAGGTAACAACCTCCCCGCCGCCAGCCTCCCGTGTCGAGTCTCCGTGGAGCCCCGGCCAAACCCCGGCCGCCGCCGAGGTAGGGGCCACAGCCTCTGCGGGGCCGGGCTGGGCAGGGCGGGGCACCGCCCGGGGTCGGGGGGCGCGGTCGGGCCGCTGCCGGCCGGGGGATGCGGAACGAAGTGATGCCCGGGCACCACACTCTGTCCCCGCGGCCCCTTCGGGGCAAGTGTTTCAGGGAGGGAGGCGGAGAACAGGCCCAGGGACCCGGCGGCCTCGTGAGCTTCCCTCGGGCCTTCTCCCAAAGGGCTGACCTTGATCGGCGTGGCGAACTCGAGGGTGGCCGCGGGACTCCGTCCTGGCAGGACGTGTGGGTAGTACTTGGGCAGCAAGCAGCCCTTGCTTAGCGCCGGGGACTTTTATGAAACTGGTCGGGGAGGTGGGGGTGGGTTATTTGGGATTCCTGCTTTGCTGTTGAGGAAACAGGCTCGGGGAGGTTGACTTACGTGCCCAAGGTCATACAGCTGCCGGGCGGCAGGCTGAGCCCGGGTTGGAATCCTGGTTCTCGGATTACATACAGTCTGGTCCCTCCTCTGCCAGCTTCTGTGCACCTTTCCTGCAGCCTGCTGGATGCTAGGCATTCCATCAGATACCCCTGCGAATAATTTTATTTTGGGGAAGGTGGGGAAAATGTAGGATGAAAAGTAGTGTTTTGGAAATACCTTGAAGTGCCGTGAAGCAGGGGTGTGTATAGATGACCGGCTGGCCATTTGCGTGGAGGGTAGTGGCTGGAGAACGTAGGTGTCAACCCGGTTTTGACCAACAAACAGGAACTTGACTAAAACAACTGGCCGTGTTAATTCAAAGAATTTTTAGAGCCCAGTAGTTTTGAGGAGTTTTTTGGAGACATGAGCTTATCAACTGTTTTTATGGGAGGGGGCGGGTAATGGGGGGGTGCTTGTGAAATTTACTGTTTGTCCCTGTTCTATAATTTGGGTCTTATGAATTAAAGCAAGCAACTGCGGAAAGTACAGCAACTGAGAAGTAAACACACACGTACGCGTCTTCCCCCCAGAAATGGTGGAAATCTAAGAGTTTGTCTTCCGGTTCTGTATTTTGATAATGCTTCATTCACATCTGCCGACATCTGTTTTATTATTGAGTGTTTTTGTGTATGGGTGTGTGGTTGGAGCTTTTATGCTTGTTTGTGTGGAGGGCTGTATGGTGTGGAGCCAGGCCTGGACAGAGCCCTGGACCTAAACTTAGTGGGCCTGGAGGCCTGGGCTCTCGTCTGGGTTCTGCGTTAGCTTGGCAGTGGGGCCCTGCCCAGGTGCCTTCACCATCCCGGGTCTCAGTTGCCCAAAATCTCAGCACTCTGGGAAAGAATGGCTGCAGAGGACAAAGCTGCTGAGTCTTGTTGCAAGGGAGAGAACTTGGGCACTCGGGTGGGGCACCGATGGATCTCCTGGTCTTGAGGGGACCTCGGAAAGGCTGGGAAGTCTGCCCTGGGAGGGGGTAGTGTGGCCAGCCTGGCCAGAAGGAAGTCTGTAAGCCTGCCCCCCACCCAATCAGCTGTGTTCAGGGCCCTGGACCAGAGGGCGGGGTGGAGGGCAGGAGATGGAGAGAGATTTCAAAGGAAGGGCCTGAGGCCTATGGCGCACACAGGCTGGTGCAAAGAACTTGGCTTTGTAGTTTTACCCGCTTGTAACTTGGGCCAAAGACACATTCTCTTGAGTGTCTCTTGAGTGTCTCTTCTCCTAGGCAATGAAGAGAGAATCACGCCCATTTGCAAGTTATGGTAAACGTGTTCACTGAGATACACAAGAGCCCCTGGGAAAGAATGCGGGGTCCCTGTGGTCACTGTTATTTTAAGGGAGGAACGCAGGGTGCCAGTGAGGAGGGCTAATTGTAGAGTTGGGACAGTCCTGCCTAACTCGGGCCTCTGGGCTGTGAATCAGCGCTGTGGGTCCCCCTCTCACACTGTGAGTTGGCCTCCCCTGGGTCCTTTCTCTTCTGGGTTCAAGGTCTAAAAGGTACCTAAATGTGATGAATTGATTTGGGCAGGGGTGCCGATGGGGATGGATGACACTGCAGGCAGCTCATTCCAGGGAAGGCCTGTTGACGGGAATGGCCTTTGGAGCATTTTGAAAAAGACCTAGGAGACAGTGGTCCAGTTGGGACACCGAGGCTGGTGGTTTGACCTGTTTGCACTTCAACTTCCTCAGCGTGACTGAGCCATGAGAACCGGGGGCTGTTGAGGTGACAAGGAACATGTGAGGCCGCAGTGTCCGGTCAGCATTGGGGCGAGTGCCCTGGGGAGGGCGGGCAAAGTCCCACTTCTTAGGTTTCACTGAACCCTGGCCGGGTTTATTACTCCCGAAGCCCACTCACTCAGAATCGGAGTGGGATTTGTGAAAAGAAGTCGAGCAAAGTCCGAGCAAAGCCCATCAGCGGGAGCTTTCTAAGCTGTGAGCAGAGGGTCTAGAAAGAGCAGGGGCCTGACACCTGCTTTCATTCCTGGCTGGGAGACCCTCCTGACAGTGGGGGGGGGGGTGTCAGGGAGACTGTGACCTGCCCCCCTGTCCTGTGTCCTCCACACTTCCCTGTGTGCCCCTTCTCCTTCCTCTTCCCATGTCTCCCCCCTGACCCCGCCCCACCTTTTATTTAAGCAACAAGAAGTGAATACTGGCACAGGCCAGTATTCTTCACAGTGCCGCCTGTCACCCTCTGGTCCTAAAATCAGTTTAGTAGGCCCATGGGCATTTTAGAAAAGGTGAAATAGAATAGATGAGAAAATCCCAGACCTGGACATACTAACCTTAGGTTAGGTATTGTTTTGTGAAACTTGTTTAGCTGAGATGGCGTGTGTGTGTGCCCGTGTGCCCCCGCGTGCAAACTCTGGTGGAGGGAAGCGGGGTGTGTGAGACCCAGTGCCTGGTGTGCGGGGAGGGGCCTGCGTGTGTCAGGTGTTGGGCGAAGGGACAGGGCTCCGTCTGGAGAGGATGCTTTTCCGCGCCGGTGATGGAAACCACATCTCTCAACACGCTGAGCAGGTTTGGGATTCTTGCGACAACCTTTTTTCCTGCTGCTGAATGCTGGGCTTTCGAGTAAAGAGCTACAGGTTGTTAGAGCAGAGTCATGGCTCTGCATCGACTGCCTGCCGACCACAGACCCTGCATTCGAGACACCCTGTGTGCCCAGTGCTCCTGGGACGCCCATCAGCACGCTTCCACCACGTGCCTCCTTCCCGGAAGGCCCGTTATCTCCTTGGACACGTGTCTTCTCTCTTTTTGGTGAAATCTTCCTCTGCATTGGTTGGTCTCTCTAGGCATCCACCTTTGGTTTACGAAAGATAGAAGCAGCGAGGGTCGTGGGATGACCGGCCACCCACAAGGCAGCTCCCCGCTTTGGCCAGAGAATTTCCTGCCGGTGAACTCTGCATCACTCCAGCCTGTGGCCCAGTCTTCGGGTTGCCTTTGGGCTCAGATTTTTGGATAAAATGGAAATGTATTCCCAGCCTATTGGAATCTAACCATACCCTTCTGATATTTCTGTATTAATTTCAACCAGTAGTATTCTTTGGCCCTGTCTTTTTGGGAGGGTGCGATCTAAATAGTTGACGTATGCAAAGCGCTGTCAGGCTGCAGCCTTAACTCACAGTCTGGCCTTTGGTGCCGTGTGTGACCAGAGGGTTAGCACCTGGCTTTCGTTTGGCCGTGCACTTGGAAAAGAACTCCACGTTTACCCATCCTATGAGGTGGGTGCTGTTAGGGTCGTCCGTTTTATAGATATGAGACTGGGCGGCCGAGGGGTCGGTCAGTCGTTCATGGTCATGGGTTAGCAGGTGGTGGAGCTGGGAGGTGAAGGCCAGCTGTCTGCCTCTGCGGCTCAAGCTTTTACCCCTGAGCTGTAGGCAGCACTCTTGAGCGTCCAGGTGATATTTGGGTGGAGGGAGCAGGGTTCACGCAGAAGTCACAGAAGCAGGGCTTTCTTTTTGGCCAAGACACAGACCTGGACAGAGGGCCCTTGCTGGGGTGTAAAGAGAGGCTGCAAGCCCTGTGCTCCATTCGTGAGTTGCGGGGTCAAGAGCTGGGGGATCGGGGTCTAAACCTGGGCCTGTTTTTCCAGCACATTGGCCACCGGGGTAGTTCAGCTGCCTCCACCCTCCACCACCCAGGCCTTTTGTGCTCCTTGGCAAGGACCTGAGAACACTCATCACACGGGATTGTAAGATCGGAGCATTGCACAATCCCAGCGCTGGAGGAGCGGTCACCCATCTGACCCTTCCGACCAAAGCAGGACCACCCCGCATCGCCCCCGCCTGTCCAGCAGTTTCAGTGCTGGGGAGACCCTGACACCGAGCAGACCAGAGTTTGCCATCCCTCCCCCAGTTCTCTGAGGTCATTAAAAATTAACGTTAAAGCAGTACATGCACATGTAGAAAACAAAACCCAGGAACCAACGCCTTGGAAATATTTGTGATGAAAAGTGAAGGTCTCCTCCCCTTCCCCAGGCCTGTTCCCTAGGGTGAGCCTGTGAACCTTGTTTGGTATGTACGTCAGTCCGTAATTTTTTTGTGCATATGAGAATATGTATAAATGTAATTCTTAGAAATGGGTTCATATTATAAATATTTTTGTACTTTTTTCACACAGTATATATACCTTTTCATGTTAGTATTTGGAGAACTACCTCTCCCTCTCTTTTTTTTTTTTAACAGCTTCATAATATTCAATTATATGGTGTGGGTGGTCCCTAATTTACTTAACTGAAGTCCTGTAGATATTTGTTTCTAATTTTCCTTATTATAATCAGTGCCCTGATTACTGTTTTGTACATAGCAGAAGAATTGCTGGAGTTTGCTGGTGTGTGCCAAAAAGGACAGCTATTGCCACAATGCTTACCCCGTTTGTTACCCCTCCGGCAGGGAGTGGTGAGTGTTCGTTTTCTCCTGTTCTCACCAACCCCTCAGGCTTTTACAAAATGCTTTGATTTTGGACCACCTGAACGGCCTCCTTTGATTTGCATATCTTAAATTATGAATAAGATTGAGTATCTTCTCATATATCTTTGACCAAACGGACTTCTTTCTCTGTGAACTCTCTCTCTTTTGCTCATTTTTCTGTTGGGTTGGTCTGAGGCCATCTTAAATTGACATTAATATTTTAGAGGTGGATGGTATTAGCAAAGCCACAGGGTTACGAGAGCTATGGCTGGGGTATTGAATTTTGGCAGAAGTTCCAAGAAAGCAGTGTTTCTTGGCAATCTGTGAACCCTGGAGAAGAATTCGGCCAATTTTGGATGAAATGCTGATTCTTCTGGTGTCACAGTGAGGTGAGAAGTCAGGAGACCTCCATTCCCTCATCTTGACAAGTGTTCACAGCGCTGCCCCCTGGACCCGTACGAGACTGGGGTAGCTGGCGGGTTTGTGCATCTGCTGTGTGCCCAGAGTGTGGGGCTCCTCCCCTGTGGGCGGCCTTGAAGGAGGAGAAAATCTCCTCGGCCTTCCCTCTCTGTCTTTGCTGAGTGTCTGGAGTTATTCTGGACGCCCGCATTCCTGACTGACTTTGCAGAGTGGCAGCCCCCTGCATCCTGGGCACACTCAGGCCCCACGCCTCCTGCCATATACCCTGCGTCCTGCAGGATGGCCTGCAGCTGGCTCGCCCTTCCCCTGGGCCTGGAGCTGAGCTGTGATGGGCAGGACCTGCTTAATTCAGAGAGGGCTTTGCCGCGGGGACCCCAGGGCGGGCTGGTTTTGCTGCTTCATCACTTTTGTCAGGAAGTATTGATATTAGTGTGACCTGCAAGCTTTTCAAAAGCATTGCAGGTTTTTCTGGTGAATTTTTCTTACTTTGGACCAGAGTGCCTCCTGAAGAACACTGGCGTGCCAATAAAGTCCCCGCATCCCCAGGGGTACTGACGGACACAGAATTTTGCTCTCTTGCGTACGAAGTTTCTCTTAGTGCTACGTTCAAGATGGTCGGACGTGGGCTTCCCTGGTGGCGCAGTGGTTGAGAGTCCGCCTGCCGATGCAGGGGTCACGGGTTCGTGCCCCGGTCTAAAAAAAAAAAAAAAAAAAAGATGGTCGGACTAACACATGGGGCAGCTGCTGCCAGACTCACCTGGTCCAGATTGGCCAGGGGGAAGGGACCTGCCCCAGCGTGTGCTGTCCGCGCGGCAGGGGTGGGCGTGAAGCCCAGGCACCTGGACTTCCAGTCTGGCGTTGTTTACCCTGCGTCATGCCGCACCTAAGTCATACTTCCTCGTTGGTCTGTATAATTTATCACACTTGCCAACTGATAAATATCGATGTGCAGTGCTCTGAAGAAAGACTTCCTCTTTGCCGTTACTGTAAATAGCACGAGGAAGATACGCTGTTTATAAACCAATTTCATTTCCATGTAAGTCTTATTAGTCATAATATCATTCTTGGAATTTCTTAGAAATTGTCTTTTTTTAATGCTTTGTGTGAAAACCAGCGTTTGCCTCGTAACCTCGCAGGTGAATGTGATCTTGGCCAGTTCCGGAGCACCACGGTGTTTGTGTTGTTACTCAGAGCTGATCAGACCTCACATTTGGACCCCAGACGTGGAGACAGAGTCTGGAATGTGCTCAGCGGAGATCAGCCAGGGGTGATGGGTGGAGGCCCCCCACCCATCCCTGTGAGGCCCGGCTGGAGTGCTAGGGCACAAGGGGCAGTCACACAGCCGTCCTCAGATGAACAGAGAGACGTCCCGGGGCTTCAGGGAGCTGTGGGGAGAACCCCAGAGAGGCAGCTTCTATCGTGTCCTCGAGGAAGAATGGTCCTAGCTAATAAAAGCCAAATGGCTTAAATACGCCCAGTGGCAGATGCTCTCTCCCAGGGCAAATTCTTCAGTGTCCAGAAAGGTTATAGATGGACGTCCATGTTCAGTTGTTCAGTAACTGAGCCAGCTAAGATGTAAGACTTCCAGCTTCTCAGGACAGGAATTAGCCTTGGCTGGTGCCAAGCCCCGTGCCGGGCACAGGTGAGCTTTTGTGTCATCTGCTGGGTGCAGGGGGAGTGGACGTGTGTGGGAAGGGGTGGGATTGGCTAGTTACTCACCAGTCCTCAGAGGTGACTTTCAGATGCTTGAGGTAGATCTGGATAAAAAGGAGGAGGGGAAGGTTTTATCCATGGGCATTTAATTTAGATTTTAATGGTAAAATCTCTTTGCCCTTTTTCTTCGTTAACTCAAAAGTAATGAGACCCTTTCCAGAGCTGCAAGGTCCCTGGGGCATGGCCCTATTAGCTGGTGGCAGGGCTCAGCCGAGCCTGTGCGCCTGCCCTGAGCACCTTCTGCTCACCTGCGTGTGCCACCTGGACATGTCAGAGGATGAGGCTGGTCTGCCGCTCCTGGACCAACCGGCAAGCACAGACATACCCCTGGAGCAAGGAGACCAATTTCCAAGCCAGCAGATACAGCTCTTAAAATGTACCGTGGTGGATAACTTTGCCTTCCCCGTTGGAGAAGTGAATATATTTTTAAATGCCGTGCGTTATATTTACCTTTCCGCAGGTATAATTTAAAGTCTGCACGCGCTGCCCCATAGGTAGGTCGGGCCATCAAGTCATACGGGAGGTTGGCAGGATTGTCATAGTGTCGGATATAGACTGAACCTGGGTTGGATGTACTTCCACCCCTTCCCCTGCCCAGGTTATATATAGACTCTCTGCAAACTGGGAAAATTATATCCCTTGCATCATTATGATAACTAAGCAAACAACTTAAACTCTTGATGATTCTCCCATCAGGACAGTGGACCAACCTTAATGGTGTGTGAAAACGGACAGCAGGTTTAAAAAGGTTTGTGTCATGCCGGTTTGCTGCGTTATTGTCTTCGCCTAGCGTTGCCAGTAAATATCCCCTCGGTGGATATCGAGAAGTCCCTCAGATGCGCTCCTTTGACCAGAGTAGCTGGCAGGCCGCAGCAGCTGGTTGGGTTTCTGGGGGTGTAATCCTGCTGCCGGTCCCAGGAACACAAAGTCAGAGGCCTCGCCCTGCGTGATGTTGGGTTGGTTTTCCAACCAGGACACTCCCTGCATGTGCCTTAAACCCAGAGTCCACGGGAGTCCCTTAGGCACCTGCTGTGAGGGGAGAGGTGACAGACCACACGGCTGCGTGCACAGGTGGGGGATTCCCGGCAGGCTCGCTCCAGGAAGCCATGAGTCATCCTGAGGACAGAAGTGCCGAAGATGTCTTCAGTTCCCAGACTGAATGAAGGAGGGTGTCTGACCTTTTAGACCTTGAGGACTGTGGGGGAAGGTTTTGGATTGACCTTCTGTAGCCCCGAGGAGGGGTAGCGGAGGAAGGTGTGAACGCTTGTGAGCATGTCACACCCAGAGCCCACGACTGAGTCCAACTTATCGAGTCATTTGCTCAGGGAAGAAATGGCAGACGTTTGGCCTGTGCTTTCCAAGGGCAAAGACCTTTTCAAAATCACCGTCTTGTACCTCGCTCTTGGTGACAGCGGCGAGGCCTCATCAGAGAGGCCGTGTGAAGACCCGGCCGCCATGCACACAGCTCACAAGTGCCGGAGGAAGGTGAGCACATCCAGGCCTTTGGAGCCCCATTGACTAAACACATATGTGCACCTGAAAGCGGAGAGCTATGTTTATCTGTGACCTTGTCGAGGACTAACAGCCTGGGTGCTCCAGAGAGGTAAGTGGGGGAGCCAGTGGATAGAGGAATTTTTTGCTGAAAACAAAAAATTTAGTTGAACATCAAAAGATTACTGCTGGGCTTCCCTGGTGGCGCAGTGGTTGAGAGTCCGCCTGCCGATGCAGGGGACACGGGTTCGTGCCCCGGTCCGGGAAGATCTCACATGCCGCGGAGCGGCTGGGCCCGTGAGCCATGGTCGCTGAGCCTGCGCGTCCGGAGCCTGTGCTCTGCAACGGGAGAGGCCACAACAGTGAGACGCCCGAGTACCGCAAAAGAAAAAAAAGAAAAAGAAAATTACTGCTAATGACAAAACCCCAGACATCTCAAGTTAAAGATTTGGGAAGATGCAAGAATCTGAGCTCATTGAAACGAATTCTTTGAAATAGATTGTAATTGTCTAGGGCCAGTATCCTGTTTTTCTCCATCCTGAGTTCCTTCAGGGTGCACCATTGGGGTGGCTGCAGTGGCGGGTGGCTTGATGGTGGGGCGACATTCATTGTTTACCAGAATGGCAGGCAGCATTTTTTTTTTTTGTACTCACCCCCAATTTTATGCAATTTCTATTTTTCCTACTTATCCTTTATCTTTCATGGCCTGTTTGTTGTCAAGAAACGTGTGAGCTTGTTACCTAAACTGCGTTTGTAGTGAATTTAGTTGGGGGCATTGTCTTCATGAGTTTTATGTTCCTGGGAGAGAACAATTCCCGTTTTCTTAATTTCTTCGAATTTTAGCACTGTTCCCCTCATACCCAGACTTGCTAAGCTACTTGGAGGCGGTGTGTG
>NW_020172455.1:2020071-2041382 GCF_003031525.2 Neophocaena asiaeorientalis asiaeorientalis | reverse complement strand
ACCCTAAAACAAAAAACCAACTCCAAACCCCTGGTTTCTTGCTTGGGATGAAAACTTGCTTTTATGATGTTGTTATGACCAGGTCACAGGATCATCAGCTTAGAGCCCCATTTTTGAATTTCCTTTACAACGTCTTTGTTGGATCGTGGCTGAGATTCTTTGAATACTCCCACTGATGCTGAGCTCACTCCCTCTAACGAGTCAGTTCTCGTAGAAGCTTGGTCTCATAGATTGTGCTTTCCACCCTGGCTCTGGGATGGCCTCTCTCTGATTCCAACTTTAATTACAATCTCTGATCACCGGGGTAGCACTGGATGCCCTGTAAACGTGTGCCGAACGTTACCGACCTTTAGAACTAGATGACTGCCATCTGTTTCGCTGAAGCCACAGGACTGGTCTTTCTTTAACTGGGCCTCACCCATTGATACCAGTTCTGTCCAGCAAGAAGGGGAGGCAATGCTACGCACAGCAGGACAGGGAGGGCCAGGGGTTCAACCTGGGTTCCCGTCCTCACTGCCGCTTACCGGCTGTGCTGCCCTGAACACCACGCAAGCCCGGCGCCCCAGTTCCTTGTCAGAAATGGGGTAATGATGTCGGTCCTGAGTACTCAACCTATGCAGAGGAGTTTCATGGATTTGCATCACATGAGCTGCCCTGGGCAAAGGAGTTTCGTGTGTCGTGAAGTGCTGAGCAAATGTCGTGTGGAGGTTTGCGTGGCCTTTCACCTGGGATTCAGGAAAAGGTGATTATTAGTGATCAGTGGCCTGCTGAGGATTTGCAGCACCCGCCGGGTGGGCGTTAGGTCTGATGGTTTTGGAGTATTCCTTGTTCTCCAGAGTCAGTAGGCACCCGTCGTGGTTTTCCAAGCCCATTTAAATCTTTCTCCAAACCATCATTTTATCTTCTTGCCTCCACTTACTCTCCCTGGAGTTCCTGGTTGTTGCGTCAGGTAAGAAGCATGCGTGTTCAGACTGCACCTGCAGCTCCCCGGAGAGCCTCACGGAAACAAGGATCGGTCTGGGGGCGGGGGGCGGGGGCTGGGTTGACCGACAAAAAGTTAACATCATACGGCAGTAGAATTTGTTTTCTCAGAGAGCCCGAAATACTCTTTCATTCTGGACGTCCTTTCAAAGATGATCCACAGGTTAGCCTTTGCTGAAATTCTAGTGGAGTTAGGGAATTTGCTTTCAGTAGTTCTCTTTCGTTAGCTTCTGGTACGTTTCCTCATTTCTCTTTATGTGATGACCTGTCTCCTCGTTCCTCATTAAAGCACTAGAATATTGTACCCACCCGTGTGGCCATGCCTGCCCTGGGGGCCCCCTGTGTGGCATAGCTTCGCATCCCCTACGTGCCACCGCCCCAGTCCTGTTGTGGCACGATGGTCACCAGGGAGAAACAGGCTTCTCCTGCACTCTGGCCCGTCACTCTGGGATGTGCGTTTGTTTCAAAGTGGTAAGAGTAGGACCGGGGCAGCTTTGATTGTGCATCCTCTGTTTCCATCGAACCAATGCAAAAGCGTTCGCAACCAATGAAGCATTTTCACTTTTTGGAAGACAGTCACCATGTAGATTAATTCAATCACGTCATTCCACACGTACCTACCTGAATAGACAAATACGAGAGATTGGGCTCCTGGCAAATGCTGAAGGATGTAATCAGAGGTAGCCTGGGAAGTTAAAGGAAACGTGGTCGTGTGCGGCCGCAACATTTCCTGGGTGCCCAGAGATGAGCAGGCCCCCTCCCCATCCTCAAGGAGGGCAGACAGCTTGCTGGATGGGGTCTCTCCAGCCGTTTGACAAATGACAGCCTGCGTTTATCAAGCAACTTTCCAGGATGGGAGGGGTTGGTGTTAACTGAACAGGAGGGCCAGTGGAAGGTTCAGTTTGCAAAACGATGAGTGATTTTGGGCGCGTAGATGAACAAGGTATCCTGACATGCAGATGAGGACGTTGGAGACGCGATGGGAAATACAGGTTAAGGGGTGATTGTAGAACTCTTGCGGGGCTTAAAGAGATGAATGTAGAAGGAAATGATGAAGGTGAGGAAGGTTTAACAAAAATGTGTATTCTGAGAACTGTGTTTATTGAGACAGTTTTGCACTCCTTTTGACCTTTGCTAAGGTGAGGTTTCTCAGCCCTGCGCCCTGATCCACCAGCCTTCCTGGAGAGGAGTAGCTCTGACTTGGGTGTCGCCTGTCGTACCATCACTGTGTCACGGCCGGGAAGCACAGCCACAGTATGAAAATGGAGACACTGTTATTTCCTAGATAACATGCCTTCGACAATAGTCTCCTTGACAGACCCGGGAAGGGAATTAAAATCACTTTTATCCACTTGCATAATAAATGAGTGGGAATGATTCCTGAATTGGCGATTAAAGGGACTGGCCTAAAATAATTCAAAGCCCCGTATTTAGGTTCTTTTTATAAAAAAATTAATTTATTTTTGGCTGCATTGGGTCTTTGTTGCTGTGCACGGGCTTTCTCTAGTTACGGCGAGCGGAGGCTGCTCTTCGTTGCGGTGCGCGGGCTTCTCATTGCGGTGGCTTCTCTTGTTGTGGAGCACGGGCTCTAGGCGCACGGGCTTCAGTAGTTGCGGCTCGCGGGCTCTAGAGCGCAGGCTCAGCAGTTGTGGCACACGAGCTTAGTTGCTCCGCGGCATGTGGGATCTTCCTGGACCAGGGCTCGAACCCGTGTCCCCTGCATTGGCAGGTGGATTCTTAACCACTGCGCCACCAGGGAAGTCCCTAGTTTTAATAATTGATGCTGTTCAAGCTGAAGACGCTGTTGATTATGAATGTTGTAGATAGAATCCCCAGCGGGAATATGCTTTTGGATTTTTGTGCTCTGTGGTGTATTATCTATTTGGGTCTAATACCACTACTGCAGTGGTTTCTAACTTAGGGAAGAGTATCTGGAAAGACACTGTTCCATGGCATGGAATAGTCTTAGAAAATTAGTAGTATTCCAGGAGGTCAAGCTGGAAGATGTCATGTTGAGAAAAATATATTTACCTGTTTCCTAACCTCAGAGTTAAGCACAGCTTAGAGAGCCCCAGTTTGGCCAGAGGGTTTTTTTGGAGGTTTGGCTCAGCTTTCCTTGAAAAACTTTGGAACGAGGGCTGTGGAATCCCGTTTCACGTGGTCAGTGAAGCCTTGTCAGGTGAAGCAGGTGTTTCCAGCCAAATTCTGAGATTAAAATCAAGAGATTGAAAAGTAACTTGGAATGGGGTGAGTGGAGAGCAGGTGTCTCAAAGCCGTTCAGTGGAAGCTGCAGCATTTGTTTCGTGCACATCTTTGGCTTCTCTTGAGGTCCTGAGGCACTTTCTTCTTCGGGGCAAACGTTCCCCTCCGCGCCTGCTGGTGTGTCTCCGCGGACACCGTGGCGGGAGGGAGGTGAAGGGTGGCAGGGAGGGGGACTCGGGCTGGCCTGGCTTCTTCACTGTCATCAACTTAGCTTCTTCCTTGAGCCTTTTACTTCAAACAGAACTGACGGAAGTGAAACTTGGGAACCGGCGCCCAGCTGGTTTATTCTTGTATTCGGTACCTATTCTCCAGCACGTATTTACAAGAGACCCTGGACGAAGGGAAGGTCAAGGAGAGTGTGGTTACCCTCACGCCCCTCGGCCAGGCAGGCACTGGAGGTGACGTGGGCCCAAGCTGTCACTCAAAGAAACTTTTTAACCAAATAATGGTTCCTCTTCCTGAAATGAGTTTTGGTTAATGCAGTATTCTCCTTTACCCTCCTTGTAAAAAAATTTAAAACTGGTGGTAAAATGCACGTGACATAAAATTTATTCTTTTAACCACTTTTGAGTGAACAGTTCAGTAGACTTAATGTAATACATGCACGTGGGTGTGCATTCACACGGTGGACGGTCACCATCTAGCTCCAGAACTTTTCTCATCTCGCACACTGAAGCTCTGTCCCCGTTAGACATGAACTTCCCCTGCCCTATCCCTCCCCGCTGGTAATCACCGTTCTGCCTTCTGTTTCTATGGGTTTATCTGCTGTAGGTACCTCAGATAAGTAGGAGCATACAGTATTCGTCCTTTTGTAACTGGCTAGTGTCACTTAGCGTAATGCCCTTGAGGCTCATGCATGTTGTAACGTGCCAGAATTTCCTTCCTTTTTAAGGCTGAGTAGTATTCCATTGTGTCTGTAATACTGCATTCTGCTTATCCATTTATCCATCTGTGGCCTCTTGGGTTGTTCTCACCTTTTGGCTGTTGGGAGTAATGCTGCTGTGAGCACGGGTGTGCAGGTTATCTCTTTGAGACCTAGCTTTCAGTTCTCTCGACTGTATACCCAGAGGTGGCATTGCTAGGTCATGTGGCAGCCCTGTCTTAAGTTTGTTGAGGGGTCACCACGCCGTCGCTGCACCTGGCTGGGCAGCCAGGCGGGTGTGGCTCACGCCCGGGTGGCCGTCACAGCCCCAGCTGTGAGGAGGGCCAGGGCTCGGCGCCGGTGGGGCCCCCGTTGCCCTGTGCCCCAGTGTCTCCCGGATTGGCGCTCTGCCTCGTTTCTTCCGTCACTGCCGCCTTTCAGGCTGGCATCC
The DNA here is from genome assembly GCF_003031525.2 of Neophocaena asiaeorientalis asiaeorientalis. Lineage (NCBI taxonomy): Eukaryota > Metazoa > Chordata > Mammalia > Artiodactyla > Phocoenidae > Neophocaena > Neophocaena asiaeorientalis. The sequence continues at coordinate 2,036,826 of NW_020172455.1, read as the reverse complement.
TGTCTTGTCGGCACCATCACCAGAAGCCACAGGTTGGTCTTCCTGCCTTCAGTGTCTTTTCTTGGCCGCCTTCTCTACATTTTTACTGTAGCGCTCTATCTAAATCACGGATCGAATCCCCATCTTGTGGTTCCCGAGTCCCCGACGGCTTCAGTTGCTACAAAGCACCTTCCGAGTCTCCTGGCAGGTGTCGGCTCTCGTCCTCCCCCTGCGTGTTCTCTGCCGCAGGCGCCACCCCCTCTGTGCCTGTGCGCACACCTGTCTGTCTGCGGCGGCCTGTCCACCTTCCTCTCCCGGGGAGCATCCCAGCCCTGCTCCCCACCCATCGACTGTCGGCTCCTCTGGGATGGCTCTCCTCTTTCCCTGGATGTAAGTCCCTCAGCGTCTCCTTAAGTCCAAGCAGACACGACCACGTGTGTGTTCTCCTTCTCTCTCCTTCACGAGCCCGAGTCCCTCCGGGGCACGGGGTCTGCGTCCTTTTAATCTGTGTTCCCGGCGCCAGGCTCCTGGTGGAGTGGAGGCCCTGGATGTTTGCTGAGTGGACTTCGGTTGATCGGCTGGGCAGACAGACCGAAGCCGAGCACAAGTGTCCCTCGAGATGTGAGAGCATCAGGCGGGCAGAGAAGGACCAGGATGGAAACTGTTCAAAATAAAAGTCACTTATTTTTTCCTTCTCAAGTAAAAATAGTCATTTTTTTCTGCCAGCGTTATTAATCACCTGCTCTTTCTGGCGTGGTGGGGAGTATGAAGAGGTCTCAAATACAGTCTCTCTTCCCGAGTCTGAAGATTTGGTCTGTAAAAACCTGCATGTGATGAAAGAGCGAGCGCCACACGTGCGGTGGACTCGGAGAGGAAGAGCCCGGTGACGACTGAGATCAGGCCTCCTGGGGTGGCCAGGGTTTGGGGTGGGGAGCGCTGGGCGGGGCCCATTCCAGGGGAGCCAGATGCGCTGAGCTGGGTGTCTTTGAAGTCGGGCCTGTGGCGTGGGCACGTTAACCTTGACTGGCTCTAGAGCCTGCCCCGGGTTAATCGTTTGTGCACCTTGCTTGTGTCTCTGTTTCCTAGGCTCAAACCATGAATTACGTCGGGCAGCTGGCAGGCCAGGTGTTTGTCACCGTGAAGGAGCTCTACAAGGGGCTGAACCCTGCCACCCTGTCCGGATGCATTGACATCATCGTGGTCCGCCAGCCCAACGGGAGCCTGCAGTGCTCCCCCTTCCACGTCCGCTTTGGGAAGATGGGGGTCCTGCGTTCCCGGGAGAAGGTGGTACGTGACCTGGGGGATGGGTTCTCTCCTTAGAGAAAAATCCTCGCACTTCTGCGGCCTTACGTATCTGGAGCTCCTCGCGGACCCCGAGTTTTAGCTTTCCGTTGGAAAGGGCTGGTCCCTGAGTTGACGGTTACTCAGATTGTTCTGATCTCTATGCCTGTGTAAATTTCTCCAAGATTTAGTGGCATAAACCAACTGTTTATTAAGCTCCGGGGGTTCTGTGGGGCAGGAATTCACAGCAAGTGCCGCAGGTTGGCCCGTCTCTGCTCTCTGCTGCCTGGGGCCTCAGCTGAAGACTCAGGGCTGGGGGCTGGGATCCTGTGTAGATGCACTTGCTCACTCGGCTGGTGGCCCTTGGCTGGACTCTTAGCCGAGGCTGTCACCCAGACGCCGCGTGGGCTCCCCATGTGGCCTGAGCTTCCTCAGACCATGGCGGCTGGCTGCAAGGGAGGGAGCCGGGCGGACTCTGCCTTCTTTTTCTGGTCTAGCCTCGGAAGCCACGTGGCCTTACCTGTGTTGTGCTCTACTCACTGGGGCAATCACAAGCTTGCATGGACCCAGGATGGTGGTGGTGGTGGGGGAGAAGACTCCGTTTCTTGACCGGAGTGACCAACGGAGGTTTGGAATTGTGAGATATTTGGGGGATGCGTGTGACTGAAGTGTACGTAGAGACCTGGTCATTGCCCGTGAGGTTTCCTGTTGTGATGAAAAACATATGTTTTTCCTTCAGGTTGACATAGAAATCAATGGGGAAGCAGTGGATTTGCACATGAAATTGGGAGATAATGGAGAAGCATTTTTTGTTCAAGAGACTGATAACGATCAGGTAAGGAAGCCTGGGTGGTGAAGCTTTCTCCCACATTTTGAGCTTTGAGCAGGGCTCATCTGGGAGCGTGTGTGGAGAGGTGATAATGGGGCCGGCTGCGTGGGTGACGGAAGAGGAGAAAAGTGGCTGTTTACCTGTCCTGGGGATTTGAGCCACAGGGTGAGTGTGTGCTATGTCTACCCAAGACTCAGCAGTCCCCGCCTGATGCGTTCGCTCCCTGGTTCCAGGGAGACAGAGGAGTTGAATGACACTGGCCTGAAACCATCATCCCAAAGCATGGAAGTTATACTCGTGTGTCAAATCTCAGATGGCTGAAATGTTCTAATTTTTGTTTAGTGAGTGACTAAATCACATAACTTTTTTACTATGAAAAAATGTTTAACAGCTCTGTTGAGATACAATTCTCACACCATGTGCTTTAGCCATCTCACGTGTACAGGTCTGTGGTTTTTAGTGTTTTCACGGATACATGCAAGGCATCCCCGCAGTCTGTTTTAGAACATCTTCATCACTTCAGGAATAGACTCTGTACCCTTTAGCTACACCTCCCCTATCCCTAAAGCCCTAACTCCCCACCACCCTGAGCCCTAAGCAACCACTAATCAAACTTTCTGTCTCTATAGATTTGCCTAATCTGAACTTCCATCTGAATAGAATCACATAGTTTGTGGTCTTTTGTGCCTGACTTTCATGTACCATAATGTTTCCAAGATTCATCCGTGTTCTGGCTGTGTCACTACTTCATTCCTTTGTATGGCCAAATAATATTCCACTGTATCTGTATACCACATTTCGTTTATCTTTTCATGTGTTGGTGGACACTTGGGTTTGTTTCCACCTTTTGGCTGTTGTGAATAACGCTGTGTACAAGTGTTCGTATAGACACATGTTTTCATTTTGGGGGGTTTATACCCGGGAGTGGAATTGCTGGGTCATATGTAACACTGAACTTACCACTGAGGAACTGCCAGACTGTTGTCCAAAGCTGCTGCACCATTTTACATTCCCACCAGCAGTGCACGAGGGTTCCGATTTGTCTATACCCTCATCAATACTTGCTCTTTCACTTGGTGATTCTAGCCATCCTGGTGGGTGTGAGGTGGTATCCCATCATGGTATGGATTTGCATTTCCCTAATGACTAATGATGTTGAGCATTTTTTCATGTGCTTATTGGCCATTTTTATGTATTCTTTGGAGGAGTGTCTATTCAGATCCTTTGATCGTTTTTTTATTGGGTTATTTGTCTTTTTATCCTTGAGTTATAAGAGTTCATTATATATTCTAGATATGAGTCCCTTATCAGGTAGACGATTTGTAAATATTTTCTTCCATTGTGTGAGTTGTCTTTTCACTTTCTTGATGTTGTCCTTTGAAACACACAAGTTTTAAATTTTGATGAAGTCCAGTTTATCTGTTTTCTCTTTGTGGCTCATGCTTTTGTTGTCACATGTAAGAATCCTTTGCCGAGTTCCAAGTCATGAAGATTTACCCCCATGTTTTCTTCTAAGACAAACCATTTGTTTTTGCTCTTTCATTCACTGGGAGAGCCACTTTGAAGGGATCTGATGTAGAGATTCCTCAATAAAAACCACTTGAACTAGTTCCTTTATGAGAAGATAGCCTTTATAGAGTAACAGCTCTAAATAGCTCCAGGCTCTAAAATGAATGCGCATAGTTTCAATTTCAGGACAAAAACATCCCAGGCTCTGCTTCCTTTTGGTCTTCCCAGAGGTGCCATGGTCTCTCCCAGCCTCAGCCTTCCTGCTCAGATGTGGATTTTATACGTGTAGCACATGGTCTGATGCTCTGTAACCCACTTGATTTATTTAATTATTTATTTTTTGGCCATGCTGCGGCCTGCGGGATTTAGTTCCCTGACCAGGGATCGAACCTGAGCCCCCTGCAGTGGAAGTGCGGAGTCTTAACCACTGGACCGCCAGGGAAGTCCCTCTCTAAGCTACTTTAAACTATCAGCAGCATGCTTGTTAATCCCCCCTCTCTTTTGTATATATTCTTTACTTCTTTTTTTCCCTAGATTTTCTTTCAAACTAGTTATTTAGGGGTTCCATTGTCTCTCCTCAATACATTTTATGTATTTCTCATATGCTTCTTCACTCACTAGTTCACCTAGTTCCGGGTGTCGTCTTGATCAGCCAGCCATCTTCGTAACAAGATTTATTGGCAAGTCCTGGATGTTCTGCTAGAGCTTCATTAATTTCATTTACTTCTCCTGATAGAGGAGAATAGAGTTCACGAGCAGCTTTCACGCTTTCCAAAGCACCAGACGCCTCTTGTTTGTTCAGTTCTGTTGCAACTTCAGGCAGACGACAGTAAACAACATCTCCCAAAGCTTCCTGTGTAAAACTGCTGATTCCCACTGTTCCAATACCGTTTTCTGTTGCTATCCATTCATGTTTGTCTGTGAATTTTTGCATATGTGTCAGGCTGTATGTACAATAGTTACATTGTTCCCTTTTATCTAACAACGCCGTAAGGTCGGGATTATCATTTCCATTTTTCTGATGAAGGAAACAGACTCAGAAGTTAAGTGACTCTGCCCAAGATCACATAGCTCATCAGAGGTGGAACCCTATTTTTTACTACCTGTTACCAGGTTTCTGATAAGAAATGAGTCATTTGATAATAAAATGATGACTATAGTTTTTTTAAAAACTGGTGAATCGTTATAAAACAACTATTAAATTGACAGGCGGTGGAGGTTTTTCTTTTTGGTTGTTGTTATTTTTGTTTTCTTGTAGAGAAGAGGGTCAGTACCTAATCACTTGACAGCCGCACACCTAGGTGTGCTCTGGTACAGGTGGGCACTTGGGGCACGGTGTGGGGACACTGTCAGATGTTTTCTTTAAAAATTATTATTATCCTAATTCAGTGCATGTTAAAAACACACACATTCTCTCTTACACACACACACACACACACACACACACACACGAGTGCAAAACGGAGTCCAGTTCCCAGGGTAATGTGATGACTCCAAGCCCATTTTTTCCTCTTTACCCTGGAAATTTCAGACCAAGTGGAATTTTGGTAGCCTGAAATAACTGATAATTACCTCACTTTGTTATAATTACGAAAACGCAGGATTCAGTACAAAATGGCAGTTAGCGACTTGTCGACTTTATGACCACCTGTCAAATTCGGCAGCCGCGTCTGCAGATCGCCGTGACCGCCCTGTGCTCCCCACTGCCCCCCGTGCCTGGGCTCCGGAATGAGCACTGGTGGGTCGTCGGCACCACCGGCTCCTTAAACCCCAACTAACAACGTTCCTTCTCGGAAATGTGTTCTGTCTTTCAGGAGGTGATCCCCGTGCACCTGGCCACCTCCCCGATCCTGTCGGAAGGAGCCTCGAGGATGGAGTCCCAGCTGAAGAGGAGCTCCGTAGATTGGATGAGAAGCCTGGACCCCAACACGTCAGTGCAGGTCTTACCTCCCAGCGAGACCCCTTCAAGTGGCTCTTTAGTGAAGAAGCGAAGGAAGAGGAGGAGGAAGTTGCAGCTGGACAGCCTGAAGCGGGACGACAACACGAACACGTCCGAGGATGAAGACATGTTCCCCATAGAGATGAGCTCAGACGAGCTGCAGGACAGCAGTAGGTAAGTGTGGGTGAAAGGCAGGGCCTCAGCTAGAACTGGGTGAATTCAGTGTTTAGGATGATCCTTTTATTTATTTATTTATTTTTAAATTGACGTATAGTTGATTTATAATGTTGCGTTAGTTTCAGGTGTACAGGAGTGAATCGGTTTTTTTAATATATACGTATATATATATGTATATATCTGTTCTTTTTCAGATTCTTTTCCCTTATTAGTTATTACAGAATATTGACTAGAGTTCCCTGTGCTCTACAGTAGGTCCTTGTGGTTTATCTATGTTGTCTATATTGGTGTGTACCTGTTACTCCCAAACTGCTGATTTATCCCTCCCCCCTTTTCCCTTTGGTAACCATAAGCTTGTTTTCTATGTCTGTGGGTCTGTTTCTGTTTTCTATGTCTGTGGGTCTGTTTCATTTGTATCTTTTTTTTTCGATTGCACACATAAGTGATGTCATACGATATTTGTCTTTCTCTGTCTAGCTTACTTCACTTAGTTTGATGATCTCTAGGTCCATTCATGTTGCTGCAAATGGCATTGTTTCATTCTTTTTGATGGCTGAGTAATATTCCACTATGTATATATACATGTACCACATCTTCTTTATCCATTCCTCTGCTGATGGACATTTAGGTGGCTTCCATGTCTTGGCTGTTGTGAACAGTGCTGCCATGAACATTGAGGTGCAGGTATCTTTTCGAATTGTGGTTTTCTCCATATATTGGCCCAGCAGTGGGATTGCGGTAGGATTATTCTTATAAACTTTTTTTCTCCCAGAATTTCTTACTCTTCTGTTAATGCATTTGAGACTGAATTTTGGAATCCTGCAGGCCCGATTCTAAAGTAGCATAAAGATGGGATGTAGCTTGTGACAGAGAGACGATCGGTGACATCCTTGGTGATAACTCCAGCTTTCCAGATCAGAACCAAGAAACAGGAGCTCAGCAAATGAATACTTCATGCATGAAACCGTTGTTTCAGAACCCGCTTATTCCTATTTGAGCACCACCTGTGAGCCCGGTAGTTGGGCTGATGGATAGCTGGAGGCCAATCTGTTATAGACTTAGGGCCACAGGTGAATGTAGAACATGACCGGTTTCTCCACAAGCAGACTTTTCAATTTTGATGAGGCCCAAAGTTGAATGGACACCTGTTGTTTTTTTTTCTTTGCTTTTAATAGTGTGGCGGAATGCTGTTTCTGGGTATTACTATTATGGTGAAAAATGCCATTTTTAAAAGCCAAAACATTTGTAAAGAATATTTGATGTTTCATATTTTTATGTAATTCAGTGTAATTTTTGCTCATTGTTTTTGTGTCTTGTTGACACAAAAGGGAGAAGGATGGATAACTGAATCGCTTTGCTGTACACTTGAAGCTAACATAACCTTGTAAATTAACTATACTTCAATTAAAAAAAAAAAGGGAGAAGGAACATCAGGATTAACCTCTGCTTTGTTATTTAGAATAGATTTTTTTTTTTTTTTCCTGGCTGAAAATAAAGGCACATTGACAACGTCGATTTTCCTAACTGTGGCCTCTGATGCGCTGTGGGCTCAGAAGCTGGGTGGTTGGGTTTATTGCAGTCGCCTTCCCTGCCTGGCTTTTAGTTCCAGAACTTAGTGTTAGGTATTTCAGATAACATCCAAAAATAGAGACCAGTGGCCTCTGCGTGAGTGAAATAGTGAATCCTATTTCGTTGAGCGCGCTATACCTGAAACGAGGTAGATTGGCAACCATTTCATAATTATAAGACTACGATTGGTTGTGACATTTATTTAATTCCGCTGGACGAAACATTATCTGTGTACGGCCATACAGGGATTTGGTAGTTCACTCGTACATGGCAAGAGTTTTATTAACCCTCTGGGTACAGTTTTGGGCCCAATCTACCTCTCAGGCTTTTGAGACGTGAAATGTGAAAGACAGCTCCATAGGCCCTACAGTGTAAGTAAGAAGCAGTGTGGTCATCGAGCCCATGTCTAAATTCCAATTCTTGAACAAAATCACTTTACATTTATAATTCAGCCAAAGCATGAGCACACAAAACATTTCTCTGAGTCACTTTTTTCCTGTCCGTTCCTGTCCTGGAATGTGCCTGGAATATGCCTGGGTAGTTTATTTATTTTATTTTTTAAAATCTTATTTATTTATTTACTTTTGGCTCTATTGGGTCTTCGTTGCTACATGAGGGCTTTCTCTAGTTGCGGCAAGCAGGGGCTACTCTTCGTTGCGGTGCATGGGCTTTTCATGGAGGTGGCTTTTCTTATTGCAAAGCACAGGCTCTAGGCGCATGGGCTTCAGTAGTTGTGGCACATGGGCTCAGTAGTTATGGCTCGCGGGCTGTAGAGCGCAGGCTCAGTAGTTGTGGCGCATGGGCTTAGTTGCTCCGCGACATGTGGGATCTTCCCGGACCAGGGCTCGAACCCGTGTCCCCTGCATTGGCAGGCGGATTCTTAACCACTGTGCCACCAGGGAAGTCCCGCCGGGGTAGTTTAAAAGGAGATCATGTTAATCTATGAAGTATTAGCGATAATCAAGGAAAAAATGGAAACTTGCCTTTATTATGAATCTATCACTAATAATTCTTTGACTTTGACTTTTTTTTTTTTTTTTGGTCTCCAGAACTCTTTCTAATGATGTACCTCCATTCCAAGGAGATATCCCTAAGGAAAACCTTTCCCCAGTCATGACTTACCCTCAGTCAGCATCTTACCCGAATTCCGACAGAGAGTGGTCACCTAGCGCCAGGTGAGTGGCTGGTGTGTGTACGTGTGTGTTCACCTGTCCTGGTCCAGAGGATTCCAAGTCAGTTACAGGAAACATGTTTAATAAAATGGTGAAATCTAAGTAAAAAATGAAACAAAGTAGGACTGGAAAAAACACAGTTTAGAGTAAGAGGTACAGATCAGGACTAAAACCAGAGAATGTGCAGATCATAAACTTCTATCTAATAGCAAAATGGAGCTACAGATATGGCTCTTAGCTTCCCCAGGAGACACTGAAAGGCCAACCACTTGTTAAGTTACATAAAGCTAATTGTCAACAGGAGCAGACAGGTGACAGAGCCTTTTTGGATACTGAGCCCTGAAATGGGACTCAAGAGCAAAGAGATTGCTTCGGGGGCCCCCGTGGTCATTCGGGGCTGTGAGAATGAGGCCTTCTTCCCTTGCTGCGTTTACGAGTATTGATTTCCCTGAAATGAGCTCTCAAGGGGCCCTAGACTTCCTGTATCAACTTGGAGAACCAGAGCTGCTCGGTGTGCGGGGAAGACTCTAAAGCCTTTAAGCCTGTGAAACCTGTGAGGATATGTGAGCCCTTCTGAGTAGTTTTCAGGACTGGGGAGGGGACAGAACTGAAGCGTGCCTTCTCAGCAGGGATAATATCACCCCTGTCGGGACACAACTTGGTTCTGGGGTGGCCAAAAAATCTTAGATATTATAATAGTGTGTAGCCTCCAAAGGGCCACAGTACATAAGCAGATACATAGTATATCCATGGCATTACAATTTCATGGTGGAGGGAGGGCTATTGGGGAAAAAAAAGGTCCCGGAGGTGTGGCGAGAATAGAAAAGCGGTTGGGAAGCACTGATCTAAGTGACAGCGACATCCTTAGGTTACTCGTGCCTCTAACTTGTTAGGTTTGCTTCTGGTCTAAAGGGGAGGTTTCGGAGCCCCTAAGCCCTGGCACGTGCTGCAGGGCTTCCCACCTGAAGCCAGGCTCACATAGACGCCACTCCCGGTTCCAGTTTGACCCGAGCAATCTCATTAATGAGGTGGCATGGTCAGCGCTGTGTGCTGAAGTTGAGGTTGGAGAAAAATGGATGCATCACATGCCTGGTTTCTAGCCGGGACCGTGACAGTGAATGTTCGTCAGCCAAGGTGGGGCTGGGGGCCTGTGGAGTCCCCTCATGGGGGTCTGTCTGTCCTCAGGCCAGCCCTGTCCAGTGGAAACGTAATGCTAGCTACGTACGTAATTTAAAATTTTCTAGTAACCATCCTTAAAAAGTGAAAAGAAACTGATGAAATTAATTTTGATGATCTATTTCAATGACCTGGTATATCCAGAATATTGTCATTTCAGGTAATCAGTTTTTTAAAACATTATTGAGCTGTTTCAGTTCTCATTTTCAAAAGCCTTGGAGGCGTGTGTCTCATATGTACAGAACATCTCAGTTTGGACCAGTCACGTTTCAAACGCTCCATAGCCACATGCAGCCCATGGCTATCATTGGACAGTGCAGGTGTGAGACCTGTCTAGAACCTTGTACATTCTCTCCCTAGGCCTGTGGAGTTAAACCCTGAGGGAAGAAACACAGTACTTTTAGGAAGAAAATGATGTGGAATATTTAGAAACCACTAATAGGTAGAAAAATCTGTTCAAGCACTCTGATTTTAAGCATTTTAAACAAATGTTTTAAACACAATCCTGAATATGTTTCTCTGTCTTTCATGTTTGGCTCTGTGAATCTAGAAGAATGGCCACGTCAGATTAAGTGATCTGGCCACTGTTAAATGCAATTACAAGTTAGGCTAAATAGATACATTTCCATACTTGGGTTTATGTGTTTTCTTTTAAGAGACAGTTACCAGCCCAAATTATCCAGCCTTTTGGAGTAAGTCATTTGATTAGGCACTAAATTCTGACCCAAGAAAAGCAAGCGTTTATGGGCATATGGTTGAAACAGAAAGTGAAATGTGTGTCTTGGCAGTGTCCTGCTTCTGTGGCTCAGAAGATTCGGGTTGATTTCTTAGTGATTTCAACATGTGACCCTCTGCTATTGTTCCATGCCCAAGTACCTTCACTTTCTTAAAGATGTTAGCGTGGAGAGGAGCCAAATAATTGATAAGAAAGTTTGTTTAATTGAATTGACCTGTGATTTCTCTCTCCTTGAATGTGGATCACGTGGCATCCAGTAGCCTGACAGATGGCAGGGGGAGCCCCCCTCGTCTGGCCGTTGCGGCCGAGGGCGGTCTTTCTAGTTCTTGCCCTCCACAGTCTTCCTACTTCCACGCTTCGGAAAGGTAGATTGGGTTATCTTCCCATCGTGGATGTCTTTGATAATAAAAACTTTGATCTAACTCTTAGAACTGTGTGTTGTTATTAACCAAATTACTTATGTGGAAAATACATATAGATTCTATGAAGTGAAAATGTAGATTTAACTCTTACCAATCTATTTTACCAACTAACCAAATCACTTATGAAGAAAATACATATAGATTATTACTTTTCCTTTCATTTTAAGCATTTGTCGATGGTTAGATTTTTTTTTTTTAAGTACTAAATTTAACTCTCTGGAAATTAGGGTCACGCATATAATTCTTTCTAATTTTGTGAAGTGCTTTGAAAAATACAACAATGCATTGAAAATTGGGAATATGATCTCTGTTTTGTGTCTGGGGTTGTTCAACAAATAAGTTTACGAGACTTTTTTAAGATGTTGCTTAAGGAGAGTTATTATTATAACTAGGTAAATAGCTTATGGACCTTCCGGGACGTCCCTGGTGGTCCAGTGGTTAAGACTTCACCTTCCAAGGCAGGGGGTGTGGGTTCAGTCCCTGGTCGGGGAGCTAAGATCCCACACACTTCACGGCCAGAAAACCAAAACATAAAACAGAAGCAATATTGTGACAAGTTCAGTAAAGACTTTAAAATGGTCTACATCAAAAAAAAAAAAAAAATTCCTAAAAAAAAAATAGCTTATAGATTTTCTGCGTAATATAATCAGATGTTTCCACAGCATTTGTAGCATAGAATTTTGGAGAATAGCATAGGATGGACTTGAAGGTTTGGGATCCTAGGTTAGAGTCTTCATCTGAGGCAGAGGCCTTAGATTTCTGCCTCCATTCCCTCAACGTTGCCCACACTATGACCTGCCTGCTTTGTAGACTTACAGGGTTTTCTTTAGAAACCTGAACAGAGAAGCTGTGATTAACTTCTACCTGGGAAACTGTGTTTCTTTTTGATTCAAGAACCCAATCTCAGGACGTACTTCACTCACAGCTTACTGTGCAGAAGGAAGGCCACATTCAAATGAGGTCAGCTAAGTTGTGAGCAGTTATAACGGATGTCCCTGATTGGGATTTCAGGAAAAATGCTGAAAACTATTATGGCTAATAACTGCATTCGTTATGAAAATCAATCAGTGACCTTGAAGCTTACTTTTTGGACAACCCTTATCTTAAAAGTCTAATATTTGGTAATCGTAGTAGAAATTTTGGAGCCATCTTTCTCATCGATCACAGTCAGCATTGGGAGTCTTTCTCCTAATTCATCTTCTGTCTGTCTGAATTCTCTCAACAAGCGGCGCAGACTGTGCTCACGTATTTGGGTGCAGCATCCTTCCTAGAGGCTGGTGCGGCCTGGGGCCCAGCGTTTACTGTAGTAGCACAGTGGATGTGAGAGGTGGCACGTCTAGCTTATGGCTCACACAGGGCTGGGTCCTTTGTGAATATGAATTTGCCCACCTGCGTGCCTCTATGGAAACCGTATGGCTTGTAGCTTTTATCACAGGATCAGAATGTTGGGGATTCTGGAGTTGAGCAGGGTGACAGAGAGCCGGGTTCAGTGTGTACATTCTTCTAGAGTGGGGTTTGGTAAACTACAGCCCGTGGCCCCAGTCCGGCCCATCCTCTGTTTCTGTAAAGTTTTATGGGGCACAGCCAGTTTGTCCATATGTTGTCTGTGGCTGCCTTTGCACCGCACGGGCAGAACCGAGCAGTTGCTGCAAAGATCACATAACCCACACAGCCTGGAATTCTTGCTACCTGGCGTCTTAGAGAAAACGTTTGCCAACACCTGACTCCAGAGGAGGCTCAGTCTAAAGGGCTTGACTTAATTTTGTGCGGTGGGTAAGACAATGTATTGTTCCGAAGAATTTATAACGAAATATAAATAAATTGTGTTCTTTTCAAACAAATGATTTGAGGTTTGGGTGCAGTGCCAATGAGGGTGGGAAGCCAGTTACGATGGATTTTCCCCCGTGATGCCTCTGGAGAAAGAATGACCCAGGTCACAGTTGTCGGCACAAAGGCCCCTCGCTGGAGGCCACAGCGCTCCATTTGCACATGTCACTGATACTGAACGTGTAATTCTGGACACTTCGGTGCCAGAAAAGCATTGACCCTTTGGAGAAAAGCAGACTTAGGAAACTAGAGGAAGCAAGACAGATCGGAGGTGATGAACGCTTCACCTCTCAGATGTCTGGAGGGCCCAGCGTTCCTTCTCGGGGGACTCCTTCCTTATGGGCACGAGTGCGTGTGTATGTGTGTGTGTGTGTGCACACGCATTTACGCTCATGCATGTAGAGGTGTCCCGTCGTTTACACGCCCACGGTATGCTATCTCAGGGTCCTCCTCTCCGCAGACTGGCCAAGCGGAGCCCGAGGGCTGCCACGTGCCGTTGACATGGGTGAGGGTAGCGGGCGCCCAGGGAGGAGGAACCAGCCAGCGTCCCCCTCAGTGTGAAACGATGGAGAGAAGCAGCATTTAGTCTGTTTGTCCGAATGGCTGGACTAAAGAGAGCCAGGAGCAGTTTAGCCATTCAGGGTCCCTGTTTGTCTGAAACATGGCTGTGTGTCATCCACGGGCTCTCCTTATCCTGGCAGGAAAGTTCTGTTCCCTTGGAGCTGACATCTAACTTGAAAAGATAAATGAAACCAAGCACATGGATGAGAGGTGACTTAAGGGAGACTGTGTGAGGTCTGTGAGAGAAGGTGCAAAAGGAAAATTGCAGGGGCTTGCTTTCTCACGTCATTTAAAACTGTCAGAGGAAATGGTGCAGGAGATGGAAGACCAGAGATAATTAAATGGGTCTTCCTTCTCATCCGGTTGTTGTTTAGAAGGCTGTGAGAACTCTGTAGATAAGTTGATGGTTTCTGTGCTTGGACAGAGATATGACGGCTCAGGGCTCAGGAATGAAAATGGAGAAAACGCAGAGAGGCAAACCCAAGTTACAGCCACTTAAAAGCTGGTCTGAGAATTAAGCATCGTGATGTGTTGTTGCAGGAAGAGCTTAGCAAATAGGAATCTTTGAAGTATTCTTGGAAGATATAATATTTTGCAAAATCTCAGCTTGGAGGTCCCTGCCACGTTAGTGAGTTATGGGTGGCATCTGGCATTTGTGGTAAAGTTGGCCCATGATCAGTTTCCCGTTCCATCTCTCTTTTTTCCAACTTCCCCTTTTAAATGCTCCTTCTTTTCATCTTTACTTACTTGGAATTTGGCGGCAGGTTGGGACAGGGCTACGCAAATTGGGAGCACCTTCCCCCTTGGCGCGTGTTCTGTCGACCCCTGGTGGCCACAGAGGGGATAGTCATGAAGCCGTGGACATAAGGCAGTGGCGGGTTAGGTGCATTTTTCTGGGCTGTCTCGAACCATAGAATTCTGGACCAAAAACAAGTTTTAAAAGCTTCCCTTCCCACTTTAATCATGCATTTGTGTTTTCTTAAGTCCTTCAGTTTCCCGACCTTCAACACCTAAAAGTGATTCGGAATTGGTCAGCAAGTCTGTGGACAGGACAATGCAAAAGGATAATCTAGAAATGCTCTGGCTTTGGGGAGAATTGCCCCAAGCCGCAAAGGTAAGTTCTCCCCTGCCCGCCACCCGCTCAATTCTGCCATGCACCGAAGGTAGTTTCGAAAAACATGTAATGGGCACAGTTCTTTCTTTCAAGAAATTTTATTTCATATTCCAATGTGTTACAAGAACCTTGAATTATATTATTATATTGCAAGCTGGGGCTTTTTTTTTTTTTTTTAAATAATAATATTGTAAGATCCTTGGAAGATGCTACGGCCTCTTGTATCCCCAGTAAGTCTTTGTGATATGAATAAATGAATGAGTGAGTGAGTGAAGATGGAAAGCGTTCCTATTATGACTCAAGAAGGGCAGCTCTTTGGAGACTAGGTCTGTTGAGGCTGGAGTTGGGGGTTAATTCGCTTTCTAGGTTATTTAACTTTCACGGAAAATGCTGACTTCTCTGCCCACAAGTGGTAGTGCTGACCCAGCCAACCATCTTTACAAATTCACGTCGTTTGTTGCTGGAGAAACGGCACGAAAGTGCAAACCCATCACTTCTTCTGGCAAAACAGTTCCGGCCACAGATCCGCTGTTGCACTGTTTTCATTTGTGTTCGAAGCTGTGGGATCAGATACAGAAATGCATACCCTCTCCCCACTTTCTGGCCCACAAATTGCATTTCGGTTTCTGTTTGGATAAACCTTTTCCATAACTGGAAACTCCTTGGAGAGATAGAGACAGAAATGCTAATTTCCCACTCATGTGAACCAGCCACCAAGTCTGCCCTTGTTCATTCACGTTTTGGGGGGGTAGACTTCGTTGAAATATAACACACGGGCAGAGAAATACCCAGATCCTAAGTGCTGAGATCAGTAAATTTTCACACTGTGAACGTGTCCACGTGACTTGCACCCAGACCAGGAAGTGGGGCTAAATCAGAACTTGGAAACCCTCTGACCCTTTGCAGTTATTGTTCCAACTGACTGCCCGCCCCCGGAACCCCCAGGATAAACCCAATCTTGACTCTAACAGCAGAGATTAGTTTTGCAAGATTCGTCATGTTGTTGGGTGTAGTCGTAATTCACTTGTTACTCTTATTACTGCAAACGCCCTGTGGTGTGAATATACTTCCCATTTTCCTGCTGGACGTTTGCGTTCCATTGCTAATCTCACTCACTGCTCTTTGGTAGTTGATGTTTTCTGTGAAAGTTCATTCACTTTGGAAGTACTGTCCTTGGTTTCCAGACCTCTCGGCAGGTACGGAATCACCAGGTGACTCCTGAAGCTTCACCGTGTCGTACCAAGTGTGGGCTTGGCTCTGGAGATCCTTGCCTGCCCGGTTGTTCTTTGGTGACTCAGTTTCTCTCTGACCTTCTCTCTCCCTCCCTGCCCCTTTGATCTAGTCATCTGCACACAAGATGAAAGAGTCCAGCCCGCTGAACAGTAGAGAAGTCTGTGATGAGATGCACTTTCAAGCCATCCACAGTGAATCTTCAGACGCGTTTAGTGACCAGTCACCGACACTGGCTGGGGCGTCTCCCGTGCAGCCGCTGTTGGAGCAGGACAAGCCGCAGACGGAGATTCAGTTCGCAAACGAAGAAGATGTTGAGGCCTTAGGAGCCGCAGCGCCCCCGTTGCCTACGATCGAAGAGTCTAAAACCCTCTCCGCCAGCGCTGCCCCGGCAGCCAGCAAGACGGATTCGCCTTCTAGGAAAAAGGGTGAGAATGCCGGCGCTTCCCAGCTCCCTCCTGCGAACTTGGGGCTCGGCAAACCACAGCTTCTTCCCCCCAAAGTTCGGGGTGCTTCAGAGTGGAAACAGGACATCTCTCCTGTTCAGTCCGTACCCTTTTGCTGAATATGTGAGTTCTCAGAATTCAGTCATAGAAAATCCGGCCTGAAGGAGGCCTCGGAGATGGTGTGGTGAGCCCCGCCCCGTGCAGGTCAGGGGTGCTGGGGTGCAGCACACGCTGGGACTGCACAAGACGTTGATGACTAAGCTGATCTGTGCCCCTCTCCCCTTGCCCCTAGTTTCTCCCTAGTGCATTATGCTGTTTTAATTTCTGCGCACTGTGTGTCACTATTTCAAATGACCATTTGTTTCTTTTTTTGCCTGACTTCCCTACTAGAACATATGTGCTCTACAAGGTCAAGAATCTTTTTGGTCTGTTTACCTGTTTCCGTGGTACTTAGAATAGTGGTTGGCACGTAGTGGGGGCTCCTTACGTATAGCTGAATGGCCACCTGGTTGCCTGTCTGGAGGAATGACATTAAGCCTGTCTGTTAGCCGTGTGGCTTTGTGCCGTGTTCTAGGTTTGTATGAACCAGTGACATAATTCTCCAGCAGAAGTAAACTGGAAGGCTGCAGTCATGGTGCCCAGGGGCCGATGGTACCCTCGTTAGGGTACTGTGCTTCAGAGTCTTGATGGGGAAGTGCTTAATGAAAGCGTTATTGTTTAGTAATAATAATAACAACAGGGCTTCCCTGGTGGCGCAGTGGTTGGGAGTCCGCCTGCCGATGCGGGGG
>NW_020172455.1:1976696-2020011 GCF_003031525.2 Neophocaena asiaeorientalis asiaeorientalis | reverse complement strand
AGTCCCAAAAAAAAAAAAAAAAAAAAAATAATAACAACAAAACCAATGCCATTAATACCAATAATAATAACAATAGGAATCGTGTCAGTGTATTGGGCGCTTAGTACTCTTCAGGTCCTGCCCAGCTGGGGAGCTGAGGCTCAGCGAAGTCAGGCGACCGGCCCAGGCCACACGGCTGGCGAGGGTGGGAGCCGCGTGCGAACATGGGCCCGGCCTCGGTGGCGACGCTGTGCCGCTGGCTTCTAGCTCTTGGGTCTCTTGCAGTTTGGGCACTTCTGAGCACATGTGCACACCGCTCAGGTGCCCTTTCTGGAGACACTCAGAAGTCCACGAGGTTGTCTCTGGAGAACGGTGCTCTGATCTGACCCCTTTGCTGTTTTAGACAAACGGAGCAGACACCTTGGTGCCGACGGCGTCTACTTGGATGACCTCACAGACATGGATCCTGAAGTCGCTGCCCTGTATTTTCCCAAAAAGTAACAATCCTTTTTATTCTTCATATCATTTTCTGTAATCTGAATATTAATCCGGGAGTCCGCTTTTTCCTTACATTTGATTAGAAAGTGAGTAAGAAAAGGCCACAGGATGCCCAAGTTTTATTGTGAGAAGAAACCAATGAAAGCAGTGGACCCTCTGTGTAGATGTGAGTGGGTGGGTGTGTCCCCGGGTGGCATCAGAGCCGGAACGCAGGCACGAGGTCACCTCCCCGATGGCACCAGGTTGGTGTCGCAGTGGTCAGTGGCCCGCAGCCCGAATCAGTGGCCAAGAGCGGGCAGCTGTGTGGCCCTGTCCCTCCCCAGGGGAGAGTCCCCCGTGGCCATTGGGGGCCCATCTTCAGTTCTCCCGTGATTTGCAGGGAGGGCCGGATCCTCGGAGCATGTAGCAGAGGACTGTGGCCTCTTAGGACAGCGTGCTTTCTCTTCCGTCGGTTTCAGTGTGTCTGGGAGAGGGTGCAGGGAGACGTAGAGGCCAAAAATGACCGTCTTCCCTCCTGAGGTCGTTCACTGAGCTTGTCTGTCTTTGTCATGGTGCCTGAATGAAAGTCTGTCCTGGGATGAAATCATTGGCTCCTCTGATTGCCAGAGTCCCTTGATATCCATGTGAGACCTCACAGCCCGTTCCACTCTTCTGCTTCCAGCGGAGACCCTTCTGGGCTCACAAAACACGCCAGCGACAACGGAGCCCGCTCAGCCAACCAGTCCCCGCAGTCCGTGGGCAGCTCTGGCGCTGACAGTGGCATGGAGAGCACCTCGGACAGCCTGAGGGACCTGCCGTCCATCGCCATCTCCCTGTGCGGCGGCCTCAGCGACAACAGGGAGATCACCAAAGGTACCGTCCGGGAGCCGGGCTCAAGCCAAGAGCGCCCCCTGGTGGCCTCTGGTGGGAACGGCTCGAAGCCTGGGCTCCTAGAATGCGTTCAGGTCACAGGCGATGTTCTCTGGCCCGGTTAGTGGAGCACGCGTGACCCCCTGTTCCTCAGGACCCGAACGTTGCTGCCTGGCGGTTGGCTGACCTCAGGGTTCTGTGGGTCACACGTGGCTCCAGACGACAGCAAAGCCACTGGGGTCACGGGTCGTCAAGTGTGCTTGCAGAGCACAGCAGGTGCCCGCCGAGCACAGCGTGTGCCCATCCTGCAGGGGTGTCCCAGGGCGGCAGCGTCAACACGGGGAAAACGCAGTACGTTGCAAGTGTGCAGAAGTGCCGGAGGAGGGAGGGATGTCTGAGCAAGTGCTGGGACACATCCCGGCTGCATCCGAAGGGGGCACGCACCCTACGTATAACAGTGGTGTCCCAGCATCTTATGCCAGTTATGTGGTGAGGTGGCCCTGAGACCCCCAGTCGATGCAGTCAGCCATTCCAGCTGATGGTTCCTGGCCCTGGTGGCCCTGGGTGTTTCCCACCCCCAACGTGCCTTAAGCAGGTCACCATGCTTTCATTTGTGACTTGTTCATCCTCACGACTACCGAGGGGGTAGGCGAGGTTCCTATTCCCACGTTACACGTGAGGGAACTGAGGTTTGGGCAGGTGGATCACTTGCCCAAGGTCACACCAGTGACTGTGACTTAAACCCGGGTGGCCAGACCTTGAGCCCTGCTCCCCGGTCGTCTGCTTCTGCGGACACGTGTGTTTACCGTAGTCCCACACCCCTGCTGCCACGTAAGCGCGTGTGCACTGATTAAGGGCCAGCCTGCCCCCCATCCTCCGAACGCCCCACCTCCCTCCATTTATGTGCAGACACTGCCCCCAAACTAACGGAAGCCCCCTTTGCAAATAGATTTTATAGGATTGTCTGCACAGTTGGAATGTATAAACTCTCAAAATAGCTGTGAACATGAGCGACTGAAAAACAGGCCTGGTATTTGAACCAAATTTTCCTTATGTTTTCCCTATGCTTGCTTTCGCAGATGCGTTTTTGGAACAAGCCGTGTCATATCAGCAGTTTGTGGACAACCCTGCCCTCATTGACGACCCCAATCTTGTGGTGAAGATCGGGAATAAGTAAGTTCCTCCCGAAAGTCGTTTCAGCTGCCGTGTGATAACGCTTCAGTTTCAGTTTCTCAACTCTAGAGACCTGGACGATAGCTCTTGGAAATATGTGAAATTAAGTCTTTGTTAAAAGTCTACTACTGTCTCTTCACTCTTGGCAAAATGCTGTGTCACTCTTGGCAAAATGCTGTGTCACCATATAGCGAGAGCGTTGACGTAACTGGATCCCGGGGCGTCTACACTCACCTGCATGAGATTTCACGATGGGAGGTGTGATGTCACAACCTTGGCCCGTGGGGCTCGGCCCGTATGATGCGCGGGTGTTGCATGATAGACTGTGCACACACCCCGTGAAAGCTCCGTTGTCTAGGGTCAAGGGGCATGCACGTGTTTTTACAGACTGTTGGCAAACTTTTCTCTCCAAGAGGAAGCCATGGACGTTTACGCGTTAACTGAGGGTCCTAGTTTCCTTTTCCTTGAAAGGTGGCAAGAAACGTCCCAGCGCGTTGGTGGTTGATGCGCTGCGGGGTGAGGGCTGCTCTCAGCTGGCCTCTTGGTCGCCCGCCATGCCGTGTGTCATGCCAGATGGCCGTGGCCGCTGTGGGTTTGATGGAGGAGGGGCTCCTGCAAGGGCGGGGCATGTGGGGGAGCTGGGCCGGGGAGCTGGCCACAGTTGTGGGCTCTTTAAGGACCCAGCTGGGGTTCCAGAGCCTTCCACGACTGCTTCTCAGGACATGAGGTTTTCAGTCTGAGCCTTGGTCTTCTGACATCTTTTTTGTTGTTTCGTGTCAGGTACTATAACTGGACGACGGCGGCACCTCTGCTTCTGGCGATGCAGGCCTTCCAGAAACCTTTGCCAAAGGTGAGCTTTACCGTGAGACAGAAAGGGACATGGAAAATGATGGCGAGATGAATGTGGGGGGTTGGAACTTAGCTTTTAACTTAGAAACCACGAGGTGAATTACATTGTGCTGTTTGGAAGTCCAAGGGTGTAAACGTCAGGGTCTCTCTTGCACCTTGACTGTCCTTCCCCCCTCCTCGCAATCAAGGCAGTGCCGGTCTGAGCCCTGCCCCCTCCAGTCCCCTGTCCCTGCACCCGCCGTGCCAGGGACACAGGTGGAGGCGGAGCAGATGGGCCGACGTCTGAGCCCAAGGGAGATGAGGGGAGAAAGGGTGACGGGTGGGAGCAGGCAGCAGGGTTGGGCGCAGGGAGGTGCTGTACCAGATGCCAGGTGCCACCGTCAGCATCAGGCGTCCCTCAGCCAGGAAGCAGGTCTGGGACCGATGGGCCAAGTAGGAGCAAGTGCGGGCTCCGGGCAGCTCGTAGCTGCACCTGAGCGCAGGTGAGCCGCTGCAGGGAAGAGGCGGGGCGAGGGGCAGACGCAGCGCCGCGACCCCGCTGTGCCCACATCCTCCCCCTGCCGGCTCCCTGGGCCTCGCCTGGGATTGACCGTTTTCCGGCGTTGAGTCTTTCTACCAGATGCTACGTTCTTTTTGCTGCAGAGGCCACGTCTCACACTTGCCTCCCTCATGTGCTTAGCGAGTGCTTTGTGCTGCTGTGGATGTTGTGGTCTGTCGGAACTCTCATCTCTGAGGTTCCTGAAGGTCTAGTCCGACTTCGTTGAGCCCCTGCTCGCTCCTTTGTGGTTGTGTGTGTGCGTGCTTTGGGACTGTGACCTCATCCTTGGTGGTGCTTTATCTGTGAGTATCCTTTGTTCGACGGGGCTGAGGGCATGTTCTCCAGAGTGGGTTTTGTTTTGTCCTCGGCAGCTTCTGCATAGCATCCGTGGCCCAGGACAGACTTTTATGTTACGTGTCTCAGCTCTTAACAGATCAAAAAGAAGAAAGAACAATGCACTAGCTATTTAGTGATAAGGTTCACAGAAAAAGAAATGCCTCCTGAACTTAAAGAAATTAGTCTTTGTGGTAGGCATTCTCAGTCTTCCTACAGGTTGTCAGTAATTTTTGGCATTCTGTTTTCGGTGTTTTTCTAATATAGAATTTATCTTTATATGTAGAATTTTTCACCGTTTTCTTTTGTGGCTGCTGGGTTTTGTATCACACTTGGATATTTTGAGAGTCATGAGTGAGGTGTCAGGACCCAAATCAGTTTTTTTTTTTTTTTTTCTCTTCAGCTGGTTGTTGAATCAGGACGCTTTGGTTGCAAGAAACAGAGTGACGACAAGTGCCTAAAATAATAGGGGTTTATTATCTGCCATAGTAAGAATGTTAGAGGTTGGTAGTTTCAGGCTTGATGAATCTGGGTGAACTTCTTTGATTTCCTTGGCTTCCCCTTTACGATCCCAAGATGACTGTTTTACCCATCATCTCGCATCCAAAATAGGAAGGATAGAGAGGCAGGCTTCTCACATTTCATTGGCCACAACTTGGTCACACGACCACCTCCAAGCCAGTTGTTGGCAACACGGTGGAATGGCCAGTCGAAGTGGTGCCGACCAATCGAAGTTCCTCCCCTGGGGTTGAGCCCGCCTTCCCAGAACATCCTGTACAGTGTAGTCTGATTCTCCAGCAAAGCGTTGGCTATGTGGGCAAGCAAGAAAGGGGATGATTCACCCCGGGAAGCAACCGAGAGGGTCTGTCAAAGCTACCTAATTATCCGGATACCTTTCATTAGATAACTCTTTCTCCCACTGATAGGCAGTCACAACTCTATCATATTACTACTTCCTCCGTGAATTTAGATTTATCTCTGGACTTTGTCTTCTGTTGCATCAACACGTTTACTCATGTCCCAACACTGCGTTCTTTTAAATACTGTGGTTTTTAAATGTATTTTAATAAAATAAATTTTATTAAGGCTCATGCCTACTTATTATTCTGTCTGAGTTTTCTTGGCGAGTTTTGTTTGTTTTATAATTGAACTTTAGAATCAGTTTGTCTAGGTTTGGAAAGAATCCTGTTAGTTTTTTTTAATTGGAGTTTTGTTATATTTATGGATGGAATAGGGTAATTGACATCTTCATGAATTGTCCTATTCGTGAACTGGGTATGCATGGTTTGCTTTTTGGTGTATTTTGTGGTTTTCTTTTGTGTCAGGTAGGGATTTTTAAATGATAGAAAGAAGCACACATCAGGCTAAATATGTGAATTATTTCTCTTTCCACTTACCTGCAACTCGTTCGGTTGAAAGACTTAAATCTTTCTTTCGTTACTAGCTGAGGTATCAGCTACCTGATAGTTCTGTAAACCAAGGAAAGGAAATTAGATAACATTTACCTTGGTCCTGGAATTAGCCTCAAGATGGCTATTTTGTTCTTTGGGTATATGTAGAAAATTATAATTATTTTTTAAAAATTTATTTTATTAAAGTACTGTTGGTTTACAAAGAAAATTATTAATTAACATTTAATCTCCTCCTATTCGGTTGGCATTTATTTAGGGCAAGAGTGTGAATTTTCTTTCTAATGCTTGAGCTTTTAAATCAGAGGCATCTATTAATACTCAGTGTGCCACAATCTGGAAACTTACATTTACTAAAAAGATCCTGTGCGTTTTACCTTTTGTGGAAGACTGTTTACCCTATACCTCATGTTAACCATTTCATTTTTTATTTTACAGTCATCTTATTGAGAATAACAATATCTTAATCAGTAAACCACTTTAATTTGAAAACCTCTGGTCTGACTAATCACTAATGATTTTCAATGCTTTCTTTTTCTGTTGTTGTTGTGTTGTATTTTATTTGTTGTTTGTTGATTCCTTTAACATCTTCTTAAGTCTTCATGCTTAAGTTATCTTAATGTAATTTTGGACTCCATTAGGTTTTGCTTCTCAAAAATTTTTAATCCACAAATAGTATGTTGTGTTTTCTCTGATTTTTTTTTTTTTCTTTTTTAAATCTTACTTTAATTTGCATGTGTGTGTCTTTTGGTTTGAATGTGCTAAGTTGATCTTTTTTTGGTTCCATTATTTATGTTACCATCCATTTAAAACAGGCCACGGTGGAATCTATCATGAGGGATAAGATGCCCAGAAAGGGAGGAAGATGGTGGTTTTCATGGAGGGGAAGAAACAGCACGATCAAAGAGGTGAGTCTGAAAAACAAGAGTGTTCCTACTTAGCTCAGCGGATTTTGGGTTTGGGTAGTAGGGTTTGTCTCCATGCGCGTGTCAGTGAAAGAAGCCATCACACCGAGTGTGCAAGAGTCAGGCCTGCCACAGGGTACGCAAAGGGAGCACAGAATGAGGGGAGGTGGAGAAGGGCCCGGAGCGCTGAGCAGAGTTGCCGTCGCCTCCTGGCTCTGTTACCTCTCAGCCTGGGGACCGTGGTCGGGTCACTCCTGCTCTGAAATGTGTCTTCGTCTGTAAAAAGAAGAGATTCAACGTGATGTTTAATTTTTTTTCTTTTTTTAAGTTAAATATCTTCCTGTTGCTTGTGAGAACAGTTTTAACGAGGTAGACTTACAGCCTAGACTAATTCCCATTAGTCGTTTCACTTCGGTGGCTTTGGTTTCCATTTCTATAAATGTCTATAATTTGTTTCAGATCTTTGCCAACCTCTCAGCCTATTTCTGGAAGCACTTTCTTTGCTTGACTTCTGTGCCAGTGTGTCTGCCTGGTCTTCCCCCCCGCCTTGGGGGCTGTTCCTCCCCTGGCTCAGCCCCTTTGTAAGTGGGTCCTCAAGGGTTGTCTTAGAGCCTTCTCTCCTGCTTCGACTGCCTGTTTTTCCCTAGGCAACCTCATTCACGCCCATGCGATGACTCCATTTTTATTAGCAAGGAGGGCGTTTTGTACTCCATGTCGTTTATCAGGTAGCCAGCTAGGCAGATACCTCCACGTGGATGCTTCAGGCACTTCACACTTGTCATTTCTGAAATCGATCTGCTGGTTTTCTCTAGAGTTCTTCCTCTGTTGGACCACCGTCAGCAAATGGCACCACTGGCCACCCACAGGCTAGTACTTCCTTCTTCCCTCACCCCTCCTGTCAGTTTACCATCCTAAATATCGCTCAGGCTTTCCATTTCTCTCTAGCTCCACACCCCACAACTCAAGGCTGCCACCTTCCCTCTGAGGGTTGCTTCCAAATGGTCTTTCTGTATCCATTCTTGCCCTTTCTTCCTCATTCTCTGCAGTTGGCGTTGGTCTATGTAGTATAATGGCCCCATTTATATTTCTCCCTGCTTAAAAGCTTTCCGTGGTTTCCCAGCGCTCTTGTAATTAAGACCAGTATCCCTAGCATGGTCTACAGGACTTGTGTATCCTGGCCCCTGCCTCCGTAGAGCCTCACCTTTTGCCATTCTCCCCCTGCCCTCTGTGCTTTGGTGTCCCTGGCTGAAAGTACCTTCTACCCCAGGACTCTTGGCATGTGTTATTTCTCTGCCTAGTGTTCTTAGGACCCCTGTCACCCTTCTTCACTTAATTAACTAGCATCTCAAATGGCCCTTTCTGGGCAGGTTAGTGTAGTCTGCTGTTCTCTGCTCTCCTAACCCTGCCTGTGAACTTTTCCTTCACAGGTTTTCTCATCGTTTATAATTATACACTGATTAGTACGACTATTTGATTAACATCCCTGTGTCCCCTCCAGACCCTAAACTCCATGAAGGCAGAGACCACACGTGCTCGTGGCTTGGATCCCTGGGGTCTCCCGAGCACCCGTTTTGGGACCCAGAGCAGGGGTTCGGCAGATATTTGAGGGAATGCTGATTATACTTTTGGAATCTAGTGTGAAGAAACCCCAAGGGCAGCGGTCAAGTTGGTTATTATAAGAGTAAAAGAAATCCCAGGAGCTCAGTTTGTTTATTTCATTAGTTCAAAGGGAAAGAGTCTGTTGGGAGGGTTTCATCAAGATAAAACTGTTCTTGGGCATTTTCTGTTGGCATACCTGAGCTTTACTGACTGTCCCATTATCTCCAAGGGGTATAAACACGGTAGAGCAAGCATGCACTTTACTTTAGGAGACTTAAGGTGTAAGGGGCCTTTCTGATTCTCTTACTGGAGAGCAGAATGTTTGAGAATTTAAGAAGAAGGCTACTTCAGAGCCCTATTTTTGCGGAGTGTCCAGAGTTTCATTAGTTGGAACTGAGGAGAATGCGACATGCAATAAGGAAGGGTTATGAAATCTCTTAAAAACCTGAAATATATTTCAGATAGATACACATTTTTGTGCTGGTCTAATAAAGAATTGTTAATAGTGGCGGCTAAGTTACCTGCCTCAACAGATAGATTAAACATTACTGGGCCTGTTCTCACATCAATTATTTGCGTGCTTATAAAAAGCTAAAGAGTATTTGAAAATAGCTTGTCCCCATCAAATGTGAAGCTCATCACCCTGTTACACAGTTTCTATCACTCATTTTCTTTATTCATATTAAAAACATCAATCTCTACCCCCTGACCAAATGACCACAGATCGTGAAATTTGATTGTAAATTCTGTGTCCTTTGACACACGTGTCTGGCCTGTGACGACTTCCTGTGACGTCTGTGGGGCTTGTGGATGTTCTCCTCCTCCCTTGCCTGCTGTGGGCCAGGCTCTGTGTTTATTTGCAGCATCTCTGTGGTCCCCATGGCAGCACTAGGGGAGGCGTGTCATCATCCCTGTGTTGCTGGTGAGGAAACGAGGCTCCAGAAGGTTGCATGACTTGCCCGGGGTTCCTAAGCCAGGGAAGCAGGACTGAGCCCAGAGCTCTTAGAATTGCAAAGCTCTTTCCAGTACATCAAAGGAGCATCTTCTATTAAGAGCATGCCGTATTGAGGAAGAGAATGCGCCCATGTTTTTCTCAGGCAAAATATGGTGTGAAAATATTTTCAGGCATTTCTATCAGCAATTATAAGAAAATATTTTGAAAGCCCTCGCGTATCCAAGCAGCCCTTGATAAAGCATTTGCATAAGCTACAGTGATTATGAAGTTTGGTTTGGTGCCAAGAATACTTATGGAAAACAGACTTATTTTTGTCAGAAATACTTCTCAGCTTAATTGTAGACGGCTAAGCAAAGGAGTAACTAGGACCCACCATCCCTGTGGGGGCGTTGCCGTTGGGGAGGGCACTGGGGCCCTGCTCTGGACTTTGGGGAGCCCGTCACAGAACGCCAGTGGTTGTGTAGATGGTTTCCCTTCGGTGTGTTCATGATTCTTTGTCTTCTTCTTCTCCAGGAAAGTAAGCCAGAGCAGTGCCTAGCAGGAAAGAGCCACAGCACTGGGGAGCAGCCGTCACAGCTGGGCGTGGCTGCCAGGTACAGTGCCACGTCACCTTGGGGCGTTGCGGCTCCTTTCTGTGTCTACGGTCAAGGCACAGATGCTGATAGCGTTCACCGAATAGCCCGGGCCTTGGACCCGGATTGACCTGGGTTGCAGACCTGGCTCTGTCCTTTACTCAATGACCTGGAGCAATTTACTCAAATGGTGGTTCCCAAGAATCAGATGGAAGCGCTCAGATACCGAATTTCCAAAGTAAATGTGAGGTGTGCATGAGATGATGTAACGAGCACCCCTCGTGCTCTTGGCACGTGCTAGCCCTCAGTTTGCAGAAGGTGGTAGCAGTGGTGGTAAATAATGATGATGAGGTTAACAGGGGCATGAAAACAAGTTGCCCTTCTGAAGGAACTTGCCTTTCTCTATAGTTTAAACACTTACCAGGACCTACATTGATACTTTCCTAAGTATTGATGGGGATTCATGTTAACTTGGTATAGGAGCCCTTAGATTTTGATAATACGGATCCATATGAATCGTGTTTTGTCTTCAGGGTAACCTACCTGTACGGGATTTGAGGGTAACTACTGTGAGGGCCATGCCGTCACCCTCTAATTCGACGGTGTTATTGCATATTGACGCTGAGTGATCCGAGCTAGTATAACACCTTTTACATATGACCTCACCCTTCTGGTATTCCTGTGCTTGAGAAACCCAGGGTTGCGTTTCTTATTTAGCAGGCAGAAAATGCTAACATGTTCACTGAGGGCAAGATGCATATCTCTATCCTTTTTTTTTTTTTTCTTTTTAAATTTTATTTATTTATTTACTTATGGCTGTGTTGGGTCTTCGTTTCTGTGCGAGGGCTTTCTCTAGTTGCAGCGAGCGGGGCCCACTCTTCATCGCAGTGCGCGGGCCTCTCACTGTCGCGGCCTCTCTTGTTGCGGAGCACAAGCTCCAGACGCGCAGGCTCAGTAGTTGTGGCTCACGGGCCTAGTCGCTCCGCGGCATGTGGGATCTTCCCAGACCAGGGCTCGAACCCGTGTCCCCTGCATTGGCGGGCAGATTCTCAACCACTGCGCCACCAGGGAAGCCCTCTATCCTCTTTATAGCTTAGAGGCCAAGCCAGTGGCTGACCCAGAGCAGGCATGTCCTAAATGTGCTATTACTGAACTGATGAGATTTTTCCAGTATATTGTTGTTTCCTAGGGGAGGCGGGCTTAGATTTCCAGTCCTTGGATTCCTGGCCAGAGCTCTGTATCTTAAACTATTTTATTTCTAGAACTCATTGTTGGAAATAGAAACTCATGTAGGTGTCACGTAGGAAACAGTCTGATTTCTTTCTTGTCCTCTGTGGAGAAGAGCGCGCAGGACCTGATAAAACTCTGCATGGCAGGGCCGGCTCTCGGCTGGGATGCTATCACAGGACACCCTCTCTGTTCCCCCTGGTGGTGCCCTGGCGCTGTTCCTTCCCACCTGACCCCCTGCCGGTCTGCCCTGGACAAGGGAGCAGGGTTGAAGAGCTTGTGTGTTTCTTTTCCAATCTTCCCCCTCCATCTCTGGCTCATTCTCTGGGGAGGGGCTTTCCAGCACGGTTATCTGGATACCTTCCCCACCTGGAATTTTGAGTGTACCTTGAGTGAGCTTGGAGGGGAGAAGGCAGGTGGAGCTCGGGCTAAAAATGCGCAGTGCTGAGGGGGTGTAGGAGGCCGCTAGGATAGAAGGCAGTGGGTTTTCGGTAAGTAGGTGTTTGAAGCAGCAGGATGTACACGGCAGACTTTGGAGTCAGGCAGATCCGGCTTGGAGTCCTGGCTTTGGGTAAACTCCTTTCCGTATCTGAGGGAAGGAACTAGCGTGCTGTCCGTTCCCAGAGCAGCCAGGGAGGGAGACACAAGCAAAGATGCCACTCTTCTGTCCTGAGCAGTTTAAACCAGCAGTTTGGCTGCACTGGAAATACCCTGCTCTCCTGGGGCTCTTTTTGAGACCCTCTGTGTCCTGCAGTAATTTCCAAGCAGAAGAGGCAGCATGGGCTGGGACTTTGTCACTCTTCTCTATGATCTTTGGCGAATTCATCAGCCCCTCGGTGTTTCCTCCTTCATCTGTGAAATGGGCACAAGACTGACACCTACACCGCAGGTGTTGGCTCATCTAATCCTCACGGCAGCCTCATGAGAAAGGAGATGCAGAACGTAAATCCCAACAAGGCCACATGGGCTGTGCCTGCGGTCAGGCGGGTGGGTGGCTCTGTGGTGGCCTGGAAGACACAGGCTCATCTTAACCATGCATTTGCAAGTGTTTAAAATTATACTCCACAGTATGGGCCAAATGCAGGATGTCCGCCAAATCCGGCCTGCGATATGCCAGTCTGAGACCTGGGGAAGGCTGGCCAGAGGCTCAGAACACGACTGTGGCTGTGTGTTCTTCTCCTTTCCAGCCGCATGGCCACTCCCGGAGGCCGCCCAGTGGGCTGAGGGTGGAGGAGGCAGCAGGGCGCTCCTGCAGCTCTTCCTGAGCTGGAACATCGGCTGACGCAGTCCATCTGAAGCACTTCGGATTTTCTTAGTATCTGATATGATCCTATTCAGATGTTGACAGAAACGCTCTGCCCTCTTAGATATCTGAGTTTGACTGTTGGCCACTCTGAGTTAGTCAGGCTACATTTTTTTTTACGAAACCTGAAACACGAAGGATTGACTCTTGCGAAAAGGATTTGAGGCTCTGAAGAGTCTTCGTGTAAAGTCTCCTGAGCAGTGTACATCTTTTCATTTTTACTGGCATCCTAGTCCCCTAATTAGATTCATGCAGTTGACTGAAAAAAAGTGTCGGAGTGCTTTCCTAATTGACAGACTTGTGATTGACAGAACAGTCCCTGAAGTCTCATAATTGAGCAAACAGCTTGTCACCATGCAAGTCATTAAAATACCATCAAAAACTGAACACTGACAAGTGCGAACTTCAGTGTTGTTCACAGCTCCTTGGCTGAACACAGACACTCGAGTGAGATGAGCCCTTTTGTTTCGTTCTGTCGCTCCTTGCAGACGCCGCGAAGCCAGTGACATTAAGAACTGTTGCAGGAGTGGGGAAGGGGGTGGCCAGGTCCACAGATGACCGTGCCCTCGCCCTAAGCCGACACCGCCAGCTGAGGTGTACAGCTCCCATTGCCGTTTCTGTATCTGTGTTTTCCTTTCCACGCTCCCTCAAACGTGGCATGCTGCACCGATCTAGGGGTTTTGGTTTTTGTTTTAAAGCAGCCGATGGAGATAAGAGCTCTTGTGCCTTGCTTCCGCATCCCACCAGCAGAGGCTCACATCAGTCTGTTGCCACTGAGAGCTTCAGTTCACATTTGGATCTCATTTCCCACCAAACTGTTTGCGTGGAACGTAAACATTTTCCAATTCAGTGAGGGGCCTGTAGCTTCATCTCCTGGGTTCCCACCCAGGCACTGGTCAGGCCGCTTGGCTCCAGGACCACGTGTACCCGTCTGTCTGAAAACCAACCTCTAGGTCGTTGGTTGTAAAGGATCAGCGTTGTTTGTAGGATCGGCAGGGGTCGGAAGGGGAAGGGACGTTTGTGTCATTTTACAGATGAGCCTCTGAGGCCCAGAGAGAAATCCTGTGGTTGTGAGGCCTTTCCTGGGACGCCTGTTTCCCAGTCCACTTCTTTCTGTCTCATACCTGCTGGCCTCCGGGATCTCTTGGTCGGTGGGATGCCGTTTGCTCCCCTGCACTTTAAGATGAGGAAGTCTAGTCTGAAAGAAAATAGTCTGAGCAGGATAACATAGCCTGAAGTTCCTGGGGTTCAAACCCGGGCTTCTCAGGTCTCCACTCTACCTAGAAGCGGCCCCCAGCGTCACAGGTGTAGATTCATTCATCCAGTTGTAGCTTAACCCCGCCACGGACCGACCGGGATTCTAGGCTAACGTGCTCTTTCTTTGTGGACATAGTCACCTGTCCCCACGGCTCGTGCACCAGGGCTGTGTCCCCGTGATGGCCAAGTCTGTGACTCCAGCCCAGATTGTTCTGTGTAGCTCCTGGACCCCTCGTCCGGCTGCTCTCAGATATCCTCTGCCTTCTTAGCATAGCACTTGTCCATCTCTGTTGTGATTGTTCAGACAGAAAGCCCCGGGAAGCGCAGGGGCCAGGCTGCTTGCTGTATCCTCCACGCCTGGCATGGTGCCTAGAGGCATCGGTGGCACGAGCTCCAGTCCACCAGCCCGCAGCCCACAGGCCGCCCCTCGTAGGGCCCCGGGAGCAGGGGCCTGAGGAGGGGCGGCTCATTCTGGACATGGAAGGAGCCAGTAGAAAGAACACAGAAGCGGGCTGCCATGTAATGGGGTCTTCCCTCTTGTCTGCCCTAGTGCGGGGCAGTATCGGATTGTAGGAACTGCTTCTGGAACGAGCACATGGGGCAAGAAAGCAACAGGCTGCAGAGGAAATACCCAATCATTTCCTGGTAGAAAGGAAGGGAGGGCGAGGGGGCAGGAGTTCACTGAGATGCAAAGCTAAGATGGAGCCCCGTGTGCCTGTCTTGCATAAAGGTATGCGCTGAGCCAGAAGCTTTGCGGGGGGCGGTGGCCGGGGGGGAAGCGTGCATCCCGGGAGTCAGGCGGGGCCTGCTCTGGGGCTGCCTAGCTTTCTCCATTTAGCCTTACAAACGTCTACGAAGGACTTTGCAGGGAGTTAACGGCATTTTCAAAGAAAATGGTCCCGGGAAGCAGGTCTAGTACTGCTGGGATGGGGACTATGCCATAGCAGGATTTGAATCCAGGGAACAGCTAATTGCTGACATGCCTTATCTGAGCTATTTAAAGAAAATGAGCCTGCTTCCCACCCGCACCTCCCAGCCCCGACCACGTGGAAGTCCAGAAGCGCTCGGAGCGCTGGATCCTGTGCTGGTGAATGAGGTGCGGCTCTTGCTCCTGGGGCAGCCTGCTTAGGGGCCCAGGGGAGCATCGGGGGGCCTTGCTTGGCTCCCCCGGCACCTGTTCGTAAGGCCTAGAGGGTCCTCGTTACCTGGGATTGTGCGTTTGGAGCGGTGTGTACCGGGAACTGGTCAGCTTGGACGTGCAGGAAATTTGGGCTCCTGTGCTTGGCCAGCAGCCTGGGACAGGGCAAGAGAGGGAATGTGAGCATCCTCCAAGGCCAGGAGGGAGCTTGAGCCCGCTGATCAGGACGGGAGCCTCCTGGTTTAAAGTAGAGTGATGATGACAGGGTGAATGAGGAGAGGCAGTCCCGGATGAATAATGCAGGAGCCGCATGGATGGCGTTAGTGATGGCCTCTGGTCAGTGACCACCACCTGATGGGCTCTGTCATTGAGTCCGGCCTGATGCATTTTTTTTTTTTTTTTCTTTGCGGCATGCGGGCCTCTCACTGTTGTGGCCTCTCCCGTTGCGGAGCACAGGCTCCGGATGCGCCGGCTCAGCGGCCATGGCTCACGGGCCCAGCCGCTCCGTGGCATGTGGGATCCTTCTGGACCGGGGCACGAACCTGTGTTCCCCGCAGCGGCAGGCGGACTCTCAACCACTGCGCCACCAGGGAAGCCCGGCCTGATGCATTTTTTTTTTTTTTTTTGCGGCATGCGGGCCTCTCACTGTTGTGGCCTCTCCCGTTGCGGAGCACAGGCTCCGGATGCGCCGGCTCAGCGGCCATGGCTCACGGGCCCAGCCGCTCCGTGGCATGTGGGATCCTTCTGGACCGGGGCACGAACCTGTGTTCCCCGCAGCGGCAGGCGGACTCTCAACCACTGCGCCACCAGGGAAGCCCGGCCTGATGCATTTTTAATGGCTACCCAGATGTACTTCCTAATTGGCAGTTACATCATTGTGTGTTCCAGAATAAAGCATGAGTCATCCTCCAGTGAGGAGGAACACGCGTCCGCCAGGCTGCCCAGCACGAGCCGCCCCCCGCTGTTGTCCAGCGTTGGCTACAAGAAGACCCTGCGCCTCACGTCAGAGCAGCTGGTGAGTGTCCTGTCCTCCCCCTCCACCACGCTGCGGGCACTGGCCCAGCCACGGCCACCTGGACTCAGTGGGTTCAATGATCCGGGCGTCCCTCCCGTGCTCTGTCTCCGGCTTCAGCTCTGGCACCTCTATCCAACTGCCTGCCGCCCCGCTGCGACCTCACACCCCCCTTTTGGTGCCTCCGGTTCGCGTCCCACGTCAGCTCCTGTCTGGGCTGGCTCCAAAGCATCATTTCCCCTGTGCCGGCCCTGCTGCTGCCCTGGAGGCTCCTGTCCGCAAGTGTTGGCGGAGGGCGGCCTGAAGGCATGAATTTATCCTGAGCTGTGAATGCCTGAGAGCCCAAATCTCGCAGGGCTGTTTCCACTTTTCCAGAGATGTTTGTTAAGTCAACCGCATCTCCTGAATTGGGGGAAAAGGAGGGCTTGTGATGGGATTCGGAGAGCTTCCGGTAGCAGGGGGCCATCCTGGTCACAGTGTCCTCTGCTCTGTGGCCGTGCCACCAGTTTTAATCCCTGGACCCTGTTTCCCAGGAGCAGACAGCGAGCAGGTATCTGCGCTCTGCTGCTCTCCTAGGACTTCGTGGGGGCCAGGCTTAGTTGTGATGGTGTCTGATGGGAAAAGAGAACGGTCAGGCCTGACACCCTGCACCGCTGGGGGCGACCTGGACTCCTGCCCCCAGCCTGCTCGCACTCGAGGGCCCCGGTGCCGAGATTCAGAACCGCTGAGAGGGGATTCTGCCTTCGGAATCCGGTGTGATTTCCTGGGGTCTAGCTTCTGGGCTTGTGGATATGAGATGTACCTGATAACTGAGACGACTGCTTTCTTCCAGTTTGTGTCTGTGTATTAACTAGTACTCGTGGCTGGTTCGGGGAACGTATTTTCACCCTTGACTTAGATTCGTCTCCCCGGCCATGGCCCTTCGTACTCAGACGTGGCCTAGTAAACGCATCCCGGTCTGAAGTTGTGATTTCCTGCGGCGACCCTCAGAGCCCGTCACTTACAGACCCCAGGGGGCGTGGGTGAGGGTGAGCTGTGCTACGCTGGGGCCTGTGAGGGGGCCTGGGGTTCAGGTTGCCCAAGTCCTGGAAAGACCAGTCCTCCTCGGGAACAAGACAGGGAAAGAACTATACGGTGGCCTAGGGTGGTGCTTTGACAAAAACAAAATCCGGATCCGGTTTCTTGTGGAACAGAAACCGAATATCCGTCTCTCTGAGCCTCGCCCTCCAGTGGACACAGAGTGCATATCTTTCAGAAAAGCCTGAAGTTGAAGAACGGACCCAACGACGTGGTCTTCAGCGTCACCACGCAGTACCAGGGCACGTGCCGCTGCGAAGGCACCATCTACTTGTGGAACTGGGACGATAAGGTTATCATCTCTGACATCGATGGAACCATCACTAGGTGGGTCCCGCCGACTCGGGGCCGTGGGACCCCGGGGCCTGGAGCCAGCGTGTCAGTTCCTCTTTCCGGGGCGTCGTGCAGCTCATGCAGTTCAGTTTCTGGGGCGGTCGGTGCCGCCCGCAGAGCCATAGCTCCTTGATTTAAACAGCTGCAGTGGGGGATTGGGGGTCGCTTCCCTCTGGGGCGGTGGCTCCCTGACTTTGTTGCTCAGTTTCGGGGTTTCCGTCCAGAGAGCAAGTCGTGCATCCCATTTGCATTTTTTAATGAGGCATTTGGTGCGATGAGTCAGAATGACTTTTTTTTTTTCCCCTTTCGCGATGCCCTTTTAACTTTATTTTTCCTGTCTCTGTTTTTATTTAGATCAGATACTCTCGGCCACATTTTGCCCACCCTTGGGAAGGATTGGACCCACCAGGGCATCGCCAAGTTGTACCATAAAGTGAGCCAGTAAGTACCCAGCGAAGTGCTTGTGGCAAATCCGCACACGGAACCTTTGCCGACGGGCTGACTTACAGACGGGTACCCCTTGGCCAGGGAGGGTGAGCGCGTGGTGAATCCCGCCAACTCCAGATCTGAATTCAGTACCAAAAGGCAAGAGAGGAAGTGGCCGGGGAATTGCAAATGGACAGAGGAGGAAGGCGGTGGCAGCCTTAGGGGAGGGCCTGAGGTTCAGTTCATACTGAGGAATGGCACAGATAGTCGGGTGAGGACATGGTAGTCTCTGATGTAGACCAGGGGAGTTATTTTAGGCTGAAAAGGTCCAGATTCTAAGCAGGTTTTGTGGGCCAGCCAGCAGTGCACACCTTGCCCACCTGGTCCGGGGAGCGCTCTGCCGAGGGGCCGTACCTGGGACATCAGTGTGGGAGGGTAGATTTTGAGTTGCTCTCGTGTGTCGGGTACATTTGTCACTTCACTTAACTCTTACAGTAGTTCCGAGAAGCAAGTAATATCATTTCTAGGTTTAGAGGGTTAAAACAATTTGTCCAAATTCCCATAGCTGCTAAGAGGCAGAACTCACCGAAACCCTGGTCGGCCTATAGCTCCAAGTGCAGTACTTCTGCTCTGGTTCGTCTCCAGGGTTCAGAGCCCTTGGGGTCCCCATCCCTGCACCACCACCAGCAGGTGCTTGGTCCCACTGTCTCCATCTCTCTGTGGACTAGTCTCCCACGTAAGTGAAACCTCTCTGTCCTCCAGTTAGTTACAGCTGGGAGGTGCAGACATGGTCTCTGGCCTGCTGGGCCTCACGCTTCGGGTTGGTGGGGCACGAGGTGCCTGGGAGGACCTTTCCTCCTGGTGGATTCAAAGCTTCTCACTTCTTAGATGCCCAGCTCATTGATTTGACTTTCCTTTTCTGGATGTCTTCCTTAAGAAATGTTAAAAGTAATACATGCTTCTTTGAAAAAAATAAATAAGAAAAACGAGAGAAATATAAAAGTACAAAGGTCACATCTTTCTCCTTGCCTTACCGATAAGCTGTAAGTTATCGGCTACGAGTATTATACGTTCTCTACCAGTGGAACCACTGTGACCGGTTTGGTTCCGTGTATACTGAAAATTCATTTACGTGCTCCCTCGCCCCACGTGCACATTATTTAATGAAGATCCTTCTGTTTCATTATGTGTGAGGTTTACCTCGTTCTTCTTAACTGCAGTACAAAATTCCATGCTGTGGGTAAACCACCCTGCATTTAACTAGTCCTCTGTTGGTGAACGCGATAGGGCGTTTCTAGTTTTTCACTCTTTCCAATAGTGATGCAATCAGCATTTATGGAAAGTCCTTATTATGTACAACGAGCGTACAGATAAGTAGAGAAGGTACGACGCTTACACAAGGGCTGCTGTAAGGTGGATTCTCAGAAGTAGAATTGCTGGTGGAAGGCCGAGCACACGGAAAGGTTTGGTCGATATTCCCGAGCTGCCCCTGAGAGGTTCTCCCGGCCTCCCTCCTGTAGGCGGTGTGTTCAGGGCCTTCCCCGCCACCTCCGCATGGCTGACTCTTTGCCTCGAAGGATTAATCCACTGATGAGCTGCCTTGACTGGCCTCACACTGAAAACTGTCTCTAATTTTAGTCGAAAGAAACCCCTGTGGGTCAGGATACAGAGTAGTTCACAGCCTCATTCATTTTGGGTTTTGGAACATAAAGCTATTCCTGTTCTTACTGTAAGGTTAAAAAAAAAAAAAGGCACTGTGTTTTGCCGGTTTTTTTTTTTTTTTTTGGTTTTGATTTGTGTCTCTCTTGGGTTTTCCTAGAAAAGGTATCTTCTTGAAAAATAAAGTTGCGTAGCTTACCAAAGAATACCTGGTCGTTGTTTTGGTTCGATTGATTGATTTAGAATGAGTCCAGTCTGTGGGTGAGGACCCGAGAGTCACAGACTGCTTGTTGTGTTTTCCTTTTGGTTGAGAGGAAGGAGCTTGACACTTAACTTGTTCACTGAGTTTGACGTGTGTCCTCAGTGGCACCCGGACGGTTAGACCAGTGATGTCCTGGCCGTCCCCCAGCTCGGCCGTCGCCTTCAGGGCCTCTGTACGGGAGTAAGGGCAGCCTCCTTAGCGTGGCTTCAAGCCCTGCGGTTTCAGGTCAGCTTCCGCTAGTTCCTGATCTGCTGCTGCTTCTCTGCAGACCTTCCTGCTCGAATCCAGTCTGACTGTTCCCCACCCCGTATCCATCGTTTTCCCATCTTCCCACCTTTGCTCACATGGTGGCTTCTGCTTGGCGTGCCTTTACCTCTGATTTTTGCCTCCCCCAGTTTTTCAGCCTGTAATGCCTGGCTCAGACCCCGTGGTCCTCACCAAGCCCCTTCAGGCCAGAATTGGTGCCCTGGGCAGCCCTACGTCCTCCTCCTCTAGGCTTCCTGATACCCAAGGGCTCGGCCTGGCTTGGTGGCCTTGGTGCCATCCCAGAGTTCTAGCCCAGGCTGGACGTGGTGTCGGCTTTCGTAGCTGGTTAGAGCGAATGCCCGTCCAAGCAGCATCTCACGTGCTACCTCCTCCAAGTCTTCGGCAGCCCCAGCTGGGAGAAGGGCAGGGACGGACTGAGAACTGGCAAAGGCTGGGTGGCCGTTTCTGTTGGTGTCATATTTGTGATCACCCAGAGACGTATTTAGAGAAATGTTTCGCATGACAGAGTACCAGGAGGAAGGGGCCGTTGAATTGAGTTTTGGACTGATCACTCTTCCCTGATGCTTCTTTCCTTGCATTTGGGTACCCCTCAAATTTTATGCCCTGCAGTATTTTTCTAACGGAAAAACCAGTCTTGCAGATGACCACTTGCCTGGAAACAACAGAAAATGAGGACCATTGTATTTATTTTTTGCCAAATGTAATGACTCGTTTGAATAAGTCAGCCCATGAGAAATTACCTGTCAGGTTGATTATCACCTTGTTCGTAGAGAGGATGTAAAGCTCAATTGGTTATTGATTTTAAAAAGCGGACTTGGTTATTGATTAAAAGGAGCTATAGCAGATACGAATAGAAGAGATGTGAAGCTCCCACGTATTCAAATATACGTGTCCAATAAGTAGAAGGAAAATAAAGCAGGACCGTTTCCTAAAGTATGTAGATCATTGAGCCAGTGGGGGTTTGCGGGGGGCTAAGTATGGACAAAAACTGCTCTACTTTCCTACCTTCCTGGATAAATATTTTTATGTTCACGTAACCGGAAATCGGCGGCCCCACGATTTAGCGGGAGGAATGCTTCCTGGGTTTCCATGGATAAATTAGTTCATCTGTGGCCTGCGGAATGCATCGTCTGAAGCCGAGATGCTGACGACGGGGACCCATCGTTAGCAGACTCATTAGCATCTTGCCTCTTCTCCTGCCCACAGCGGTTCTTTCTTCCCCTCCCCTCAGGTCTTCCTAAGTTATCGCGTCATCGCTGTCTGCCAGGAAGGGAGAGGGTGGTGTGGCGAATGGGAGGGAGTCGGGGACCTGGGCTCTAGGGGCCGTAGCCGTCGGGCCACCACAGACCTTCCGACCCGTCCCCTGCTTGCGGCTTTGGCTTCCTCATCCCCGAAGGGCGGAGTTGGATCCCGCCATCCCTTCGGTCGGTCCCTGCTAGGCTGGCGGCACTGCGCCGCTAGGTCGGGTGGTCAAGTCAGTCCCGAGCCCGCGTGCGCTGTTCCAAGCCAAGGCTCCGTGAGAGCCCTGAGGATGCGCTGAGCCCGACCACAAACCCTCTGTGCACCGGGCGCTGTTCTGGGTGCGCTAGGGGGTGCTGCTAGCCCCTCCCGTCGGGCACCCTGTGACCCCCAAGAAGGACCCCTACAGCACGCCCCGTAACGAGGCACTGGGGCGGGGCGTAGTGAGAGAGGCAGATTTTACAGACGTCAGTGAAGGAGAAATGAATTCTGATTGGAAGGGCGAGGAATCAAAGAAGGCTTCAGCGAGAAGGTGGCACCTGAGCTGAGCCTTACTGGGTGAGCAGAGTTTTGAAAGAGGGGAAGGCTCATCACAGGTGGAGGTAGCAGTGGGAAGAGGGGCTGAGAGATGGGCAGGTTCGTGGGGGTGAGGAGCGCTCACAGAAAGGAGGTCCTGGTGCAGGGGGCCCGCGGGGCAGGGGGCCCGCGGTGCAGGGGGTCGGCGGTGCAGAGGCCCCGGTGCAGGGGGCTGGCGGTGCAGAGGCCCCGGTGCAGAGGCCCCAGTGCAGGGGGCCCGCGGTGCAGGGGGCCCGCGGTGCAGGGGGTCGGCGGTGCAGAGGCCCCGGTGCAGGGGGCCCGCGGTGCAGGGGGCCCGCGGTGCAGGGGGCCCGCGGTGCAGGGGGCCTGCGGTGCAGAGGGCCCGCGGTGCAGAGGGCTGGCGGCCTATGTGAGTTGGAAGTTGGCTGGCACCAGACAGCAGGTCCCGTGGAGGCGGGGCTGAGAATGAGCCTGAGTTTGGCCCTGAGCTTTCCTTTCTTAAGGTGGCAGGCGAGTGCCCTTCCTCTAGGGCTGCAGACAGGGCTACCGAGTTCCCTTTCCTCTACATCACTGTCTTTCAGTGGGGATTTTACCGCCCATGGTGTGTGGCAATGTCTGGAGACATCTTTGATTGTCATGACTGGGGCGTGTCATTGGCAACTAGTAATTGAGAAACTCCAATACAGAAGCTTATCTTGGAAAATTAAGTAGAAGAGGTAGAAGGTTACCCAAAGGGAATCTTTCCAGTCTATTTCAGTATCTCTCCAGGCCTCTAAGAGGGATGTAGAGATTGGGACAAAAGGAGAAAATCATTTGTGCCAAGCCTGGCCATGGAATGATGCCTTCTTTTTGTCTCTGGCGTTTCCCCAGAGCCCTGTTCTAGTTGCTGAGATGTCGGAGGGATAAGTGTGACCCACGTGTGTGCGTTGCACCTCTGTTCATTGGTACCTCTTCAGGCAGGGCTGTCCTTCCTGCCCTGGGGTCCCTCGTGGCCACCTTGCTCCATCCCGTGTCCTGTTTCCGTTATAGTTGGTCCCGCAGTACACTCTACTCCTGCAGGGAAGGGCTGTGCTGGGCCCCTGAGCACGCCCAGCCCAGCCTGGCTCGGGACTGTCCGGTGGGTATGCCTGCTGCATCCTGCTACTGGCTGCCCTTCTGAGCGAGGGGTCTTATCCGCGAGGGGTACCGTTGAGAGTAATCTTTCTGGTGACTCTCTGCCACCTGAGTGACTGATGGGAACACCTGGCGTTTCACGCAGCTTTCACCGGGGTGAAGGCTCTGGAGAGGTGATCCCTGCTGCCACCAACCGGCATTTCTCCCGTTAGGACGTCCTCGAGCTGCCTTTCCAGCTACGTTTAGTAACGGCCTTTGAAGCAGAACACTTGTGTGGTGAGGACAGCCAGTGGCAGGGTCAAGCCGCGAAGCATATTTGCAAACCAAGCCTTAAATAAAATTAGCATCTCAGACCCCTGCAGGTGGCAGCTTTTAGGACTTTGATGTGAAGAGCTATATACAGAAATTGTGATTTTTTTAAAAAAAGATTGCATTAATTCGACAGCTCAGATACAAAGATGTTCATTAAAGTGCTTGCTTGATTTTCAGATGCATCCCTGTGTTCTAAACAACCTGATATTTCTAGATTCTCTTCGTCCCAGCACGTTCCTGTTTCTTGGTTTTAAAGAACATATTATTAGGCAAATCTCGAGACAGGTCCTTTGGCCAACACGAAGTATTCACTGTGGAGCAGTAAGTCGGATAGGAAGCAGGTAGTTTGTATTTACCCATCAGCAAAGATTTACAAAGTGTCTGCTACTTGCCAAGCACTGTTTTTGGCGCTGGAGTTAACAGCGAGGAATGAGACAAGGTCCCCACCCTCAGGGAGCTCATGGATTAATGAGACACAGTCAAACAAGGGGCTGTCGTGTAATATTAGTGACCGGTGGTGCATGAGGAAAAAAGCAGAGCGAGGGCTTAGTGCCTGGGGTGAGGGTGAGGGAGGGTGTGTTTTATTAGCTAGGCGGACGAGGGAAGGCCTGCCGAGGAGGTGCTGTCTGAGCAGGTCTCGATGAGGTGAGGGGGCAGGCAAGCCCGGAGGTCTACGGGAACAGTGTGCAGGCAGCAGGAACGGCAGGTGCAGGAAGGGGTGTGGCAAGGTGTCCAGCCCGGTGCCAGGGAGCAGATGGGGCTGGAGAGAAAGGCAGGGACCAGGTCTCAGTGGCCTTGCGGGTCCCGGCGAGGAATTTGGATTATATCTGAGAGAACTGGCAAGGCTTTGGAGAGTTGAGTATTAAGTTTTCTTTCTCTGTGGAGGCTCGGCGGGGGGCAGGGAGATGATTGATGCTGTTGCAGGAACAGAGGTCAGAGGTCCCACTGGTGGGGGCGGGGGGACTGAGGGGCGGCACGGGGTTCATGGTGCTACGGGTGGGCTTCCAGGGGTGCCTGGAAGCGTTTGAGGTACTACTCGTGGGTCTCTGATGGGTAATGTGATGTGTGCTACTGAGTGTATTGCTCTGGAGCTTAAGAGAGGGGTCTGGGCTAAGAATGTAAAGTTGAGAGATACCAGTGTACAGATGGGGGTTAAACATTTTTCTTCATGTATTTAATCCAGTATATTAAAATACTACCATATAATCATGTACTCGATATCAAAACTCTGAATGGGTGGTATCTCATATTCTCTCTTTATAGTAAGGCCTTGAAATCTGGCCTATATTTTATACTTGTAGCACAATATCTCATTTCAGACTCCTAAGTTTTCAGTGGTTCAAAGAAAGGGACAGGTAGTTCTTCTAAAGTAATAAAGTTGTGTTTAACAGAAGAACCCTCCTGTGATCTGTTTCTTCACTTGCGACACTTCCGACACCAGATGTGTGGGGGTTTCACACATTTCACAATTCCCAAGTTCTCTTCAGACACCAACTGGGTGTCCAGTAGTTTAATTCTGACACTAACTACCTAGTTAGTGCAGACCCCACGGGTTAAGGGCTCATTCCCGCAAGGCCGCCACAAATTCAGACACCAGTCGTAAGTGGTAGGTCCTCAGCTTACCCACACTTCTGCCTGACTTGGCTACAAAGTGAGGGTTCCCACATGCCCTCCCCAGGTTTGATGACGGCTCATAGGACTTGGGGAAACACATTCACCGGTCTATGTTATCAGGGTATTATAAAGGATACAGCTGAGCAGCCAGATGGAGATGTATGAACGGTCCGGGTGCAGCTAAGTTGGACAGTTTGATGCCTCCGGCCTCAGTTTCCCTAACTGTACAGCGAGAGGAAGACACCTACTGAACAAGGTTCCCGTGAGGATTAAACCGAGTGAGGCCGTGAGGGTCCTTTAGCAAACGGCAGGGAAAGGCGTTCAGGCTTCTTTCACCATTAAGATTTTCTAGAACGTGGCCTTTTGCCCTTCCTCCTGAAACAGATACAGATCAGGGTTTGTGCACGCGAGATGGTGCATCGTGTGATGCCGTTAAGCGGGAACGTTTCATCTCTTTTTCAGAAACGGGTACAAGTTCCTCTACTGCTCCGCACGGGCCATCGGGATGGCGGACATGACGCGGGGCTACCTGCACTGGGTCAACGAGCGGGGCACGGTGCTGCCCCAGGGGCCGCTGCTCCTCAGCCCCAGTAGCCTCTTCTCTGCCTTGCACAGGTGAGGGCTCAGCCTGCCCGACCCCCGCCCCGCACCGCTGGGCCGGCTCGGGACCCCTCTCCCGCTCACCGGAGGTTTTGCCAGAATAGCTGCTTTACTCGTCCTCCCAGCTGACACCCCCGCTCCGTGCTGGGCCCCGGAGGTTCAGCCTCAAGTGCGGGTCTGGCCTCGTCACCCATCAGCATCCTTCACTGGCTCATCACGGCCCTCGGGAAAAAGCCCGAGGCCGCGAGCTCGGCATCACGGGCTCTTCACCACCCGCCTTGTCCTTCTCGCCCGTCTCATTCTCTCCGGGTTCTGGGATGCAGTCGTGCTGAGCTGTCTCCCGTTGTCCAGAGGGATGATCTCTGCTCTGAGCCTTAGCACATGCTGCCCTCCTTCGTGGGGAGCTGCCCCTCTCCCTGCATCGCTGGCCTGAGTCTTAGTGACTCTGAGAATCTATCTGTGCGCTTTCCGTCCAATCAGGGACCTCGGCTGGGTCCAGTGGCCCCTCTACCAGCCACCATCACCACCTGCCTGGCCTGAGACCTCCCGTAATGAGGAGTCCTGGTCACACCGTTTATTTTTATAGACCACCAGCCCAGTTCTTTTCTTTCATTGGTTATTTTTAAAAATATTTATTTATTTATTTTTAACATCTTTATGGGAGTATAATTGCTTTACAATGGTGTGTTAGTTTCTGCTGTATAACAAAGTGAATCAGCTATACGTATACATATATCCCCATATCCCCTCCTTCTTGCGCCTCCCTCCCTCCCACCCTCCCTATCCCACCCCTCTAGGTGGTCAGAGAGCACCGAGCTGATCTCCCCTTGTGATGCAGCTGCTTCCCACTAGCTGTCTCTTTTACATTTGGTAGTGTACATATGTCCGTGTTACGCTCTTACTTAGTCGCAGCTTACCCTTCCCTGTCCCCGTGTCCTTGAGTCCATTCTCTATGTTTGCGTCTTTATTCCTGTCCTGACCTTAGGTTCATCAGAAGCTTTTTTTTTTTTTTTTTTTCCATACATATGTGTTAGCACACATCATCTGTCGATGGACACTTAGGTTGCTTCCATGTCCTGGCTATTGTAAATAGTGCTGCAGTGAACATTGTGGTACATGACTCTTCTTGAATTATGGTTTTCTCAGGGTGTATGCCCAGTAGTAGGATTGCTGGGTTGTATGGTAGTTCTATTTTTAGTTCTTTAAGGAACCTCCATGCTGTTCTCCACAGTGACTGTATCAATTTGCATTCCCACCAGGAGTGCAGGAGGGTTCCCTTTTCTCCACACCCTCTCCAGCATTTATTGTTTGTAGATTTTTTGATGATGACCATCCTGACCGGTGTGAGGTGATACCTCATTGTAGTTTGGATTTGCACTTCTCTAATGATTAGTGATGTTGAGCATCCTTTCATGTGTTTGTTGGCAATCTGTATATCTTCTTTGGAGAAATGTTTGTTTAGGTCTTCTGCCCATTTCTGGATTGGGTTGTTTGTTTTTATGATACTGAGCTGCATGAGCCGCTTGTATATTTTGGAGATTAGTCCTTTGTCAGTTGCTTCCTTTGCAAATATATTCTCCCATTCTGAGGGTTGTCTTTTTGTCTTGTTTATGGTTTCCTTTGCTGTGCAAAAGCTTTTAAATTTCATTAGGTCCCATT
This sequence comes from Neophocaena asiaeorientalis asiaeorientalis, assembly GCF_003031525.2. NCBI lineage: Eukaryota > Metazoa > Chordata > Mammalia > Artiodactyla > Phocoenidae > Neophocaena > Neophocaena asiaeorientalis. The sequence continues at coordinate 1,993,317 of NW_020172455.1, read as the reverse complement.
TGTTTGTTTTTGTTTTTATTTCCATTTCTCCTCTAGGAGGTGGGTCAAAAAGGATCTTGCTGTGATTTATGTCATAGAGTGTTCTTTCTGCCTATGTTTTCCTCTAAGAGTTTGATAGTGTCTGGCCTTACATTTAGGTCTTTAGTCCATTTTGAGCTTATTTTTGTGTATGGTGTTAGGGAGTGTTCTCATTTCATTCTTTTACATGTAGCTGTCCAGTTTTCCCAGCACCACTTATTGAAGAGGCTGTCTTTTCTCCATTGTATATTCTTGCCTCCTTTATCAAAGATAAGGTGACCGTATGTGTGTGGGTCTATTTCTGGGCTTTCCATCCTGTTCCATTGATCTATATTTCTGTTTTTTGTGCCAGTACCATACTGTCTTGATTACTGTAGCTCTGTAGTATAGTCTGAATTCTGGGAGCCTAATTCCTCCAGCTCCGTTTTTCTTTCTCAAGATTGCTTTGGCTCTTTGGGGTCTTCTGTGTTTCCATACACATTGTGAAGTTTTTTGTTCCAGTTCTGTAAAAATGCCATTGGTGGTTTGATAGGGATTGCATTGCATCTGTAGATTGCTTTGGGTAGTATAGTCATTTTGTCAAGGTTGATTCTTCCAATCCAAGAACATGGTTTATCTCTCCATCTGTTTGTATCATCTTTAATTTCTTTCATCACTGTCTTCTAGCTTCCTGCATACAGGTCTTCTGTCTCCTTGGGTAGGTTTATTCCTAGGTATTTTATTCTTTTTGTTTCAGTGGTAAATGGGAGTGTTTCCTTAATTTCCCTTTCAGATTTTTCATCATTAGTGTCTAGGAATGCAAGAGACTTCTGTGCATTAATTTTGTATCCTGATACTTTACCAAATTCATTGATTAGCTCTAGTAGTTTCCTGGTAGCATCTTTAGAATTCTCTATGTATAGTATCATGGCGTCTGCAAACAGTGACAGCTTTACTTCTTCTTTTCCGATTTGAATTCCTTTTATTTCTTTTTATTCTCTGATTGCCGTAGCTAAAACTTTCAAAACTTTGTTGAATAACCATGGTGAGAGTGGGCATCCTTGTCTTGTTCCTGATTTTAGAGGAAATGGTTTCAGTTTTTCACCATTGAGAACGCTGTTGGCTATGGGTTTGTCATATATGGCCTTTATTATGTTGAGGTAAGCTCCCTCTATGCCTACTTTCTGGAGAGTTTTTATCATAAATGGGTGTTGAACACCAGCCCATTTCTGATGACCCTCTCCCCTTCCCCTTCATGCCCGCATTCAGGACAGCCAAGCCAAACTAAGTCTGGCCTCCTAGTGGGGGGCAGGAAAGCAGCAGCCTCCCTGGAGCTGGGGGCCCAGGGCAGTGTCCTGAGCTGCTCTCAAAGCAGTGGGTTGAAGTTTGAGACTTATAATCATACATTCACTCATGTGTCTCTGTATAAGAGTCCTGAGATGTAGACTGTAAGGCCCTTTTAGTGCTAAGGAGGGTTCTGGAATCCATAGAAGGCCATGCAGAGCCAGGACCAGCCCCTGGGCCTTCTGACACTCAGTTTGGGGCTCATCAGCATCATCTAAATTACGTTTTGTTGAGGCGCCGAAGAATAGTTCAAAAAATACACGCAAGGCATCTGTCGATAGATAGATACATAGCTAGATACGCAGTATCTCTGTAATGTACGCAAGCTGAAAGGGGCCCTCGAGATCATCCAATAATCAGACAGTGAACACCAGCCTGCCCACGACCGAGATGAAGCGAGAGGACGTGCTCTCACTCCACCCTCTGAGCCGTAATAGTAACTGCTATCCCTGGATTTTGCGTTAGTCATTCCCTGCTCCTCTAAATAGTTAGCACGTGTATGTGTGATCCTAACCAGTATGTTGAACTGTGCACATTTGTGAACTTTATGTAAATGAATCATATGTTCTTCCGGAACTCACTTTTACTGCTCAACGTGACGTTCCCAGGATTGTTGAGAGTCGCTGTAACTGGCTCGTCTTTGCTTCTGTGTAGGTCCCGTTGTTAGACTCCACCACAGCCCGCTTATCTTTTCTGCTGTTGGTGGGTGCTTGAGCCGCTTGTGGTTTTCTGCTCTCGGGCGCAGTGCTGCCTGTGTGTGTCCTCTGGGGGCACCTGTGCAGCGTGCTCCAGGGTACACCCCCAGGAGCAGGATTGCTGGGCCACAGAGCATGCACATGTGTGGTCTTCTTTGGCCATGGCAAACTGTTGTCCAAAGTAGTTGAACCAGTTCGTACACCAGAAGCAAACAGTGCGAAGTGTTCCCTCCATCGGCTTTACTTTCTTACCTACACGTTGTCAGCCGTTTACATTTTTGCTACTCTGGTGGGTAAGAAATGTCTCTTTCCACGCGTTTATTGGCCACGTGGGCTTCATCTTCTGTGACGTGCCTGTTCACGTCTGTCCCTTATTTTCCTTTTGATTTGTAAGAGTTATAGATTGTGCATACGTAGCCTTTGTTACGAGCGCTACAAATATCTTTCTCCAGTTTATGGCTTTTGATGAACGTAAATCTGAGTTGCCTTTAGTTGAACAGATCATTTCCCCTGTAGTTTTGTTCTTCCTGTGTGTTGACAAAGCCTTCCCAGACTGTGGGCCTGAGGAAAGTCTCCTGTATTTTACCTAAAGGTGTCGCCTTTCACGTTGAGGTCTGTAATTCACCAGGAATTGATTTTTGTATATAGAGTGCACTAGGGGTCCATTTTCTTTTTCTTTATACCTGTGTGGATATTCAGTTGTCTCAGCACCATTTGCTGAAGAGAGTGCCCTTCTCCTCTGCTTTGACTTTGTCGTCGTAGTCATAAATTGAAGGCCCGGAAATGTGTGCCTCCGTTTCTGGCCTTCGTTCGTCTCTATAGCGATTTGAATCACATTCCATAAAAACATGCAGACAACAACCTGGTGAGAGTTTAATTGAGATGACAGTGAATCTGTAGACCAATGGAGAATTAATATCTCATTATAATATTGAATATTCCAATTCAATTGTATGGTATATTTCTTCATTTATTTAGGTCTTCGCTAATATATTGCAACAAAGTTTTTAACTCATTTAGAATTTTTGCACTGGCGTTCCCGAGTGAGATTGGCCCACACTTTCCCCATACTTTACTACCTCTTGCGGTTTAGTTTTTGAGGTCATGCTGGCCTCGTGAAGTGAGTCAGGAGAGGTTTTCTCTTCCTCTGTGCCCTGGAATTCTTTGTTCCTTGGATGACTGGTGGAAGTCTCTGTCGAAATCACTTGTCTGGGGTGTTTTCCTTGTGGGAAGACTTGAAAGTACGGATTCACTTTCTGTCTAGCGCTTCTCTGGGATGGCTTAACCGACTTACGCGTATTTAACTTCTGAAGATACGAAAGAAGGCGCTCTTAGTATCCCAGCACCTTTGACGGTTAAAAGTAGTTTGATGCTAATGAAGCTGACGCTCTCGTGCTGACCCGTTATTTATTTGTTTTAACAGAGAAGTGATCGAAAAGAAGCCAGAGAAGTTTAAAGTCCAGTGTTTGACAGACATCAAAAACTTGTTTTCTCCAAATACAGAACCCTTTTATGCTGCTTTTGGAAACCGACCAGCTGTAAGTAGTAGTCGGGTATATACGAATTCTTGAAATTACTGTCTGTTCAGATAGCCGTCATCTGAAAGGCCGGCCTAGACTCCCACGTGAAGCCAGATTCTCCTACTACTAGGAATAACTGCTAAGGAGCCGCTTGCCTATGTCTAAAGGCAAGGAGATCGTCATTATTTCGTGGCATCTAGTTTTCTTTGAAGGTGGGCTTGTGGATTTCAGTTTGAAACTAGAAACTTTAAATTCCAAATTGCTTGCTAAATTAGTAAAACAAGAACATTAAATAGGATTAGATCCTTTCTACCAGAATGGGACCACAGAGCACAAAGGTGAATTCAGTGTCTCAAGTTTTAAGAGTGTTATTTCCTATCGTAAAAGTAGTACTTCGAGATTTTGTGCATACTTCCCAAATTTGCTAGAAGGGTCAGCATTCTGGAGAAGGTAGTTGGGTACTTACTTCCCAGTCAGAAAATTCTCCTGCTTTTGAAACTCATGCCCAAGAAAATGGGTCACGGAGTAACCTTAAGCAATGTTAGAATTGCAGGGGATGTAGTAGGTGGTTTACTTTTTTTTTTTTTTTTTTTTTTTTTTGCGGTACGCGGGTCTCTCACCGTTGTGGCCTCTCCCGTTGCGGAGCACAGGCTCCGGAGGCGCAGGCTCAGCGGCCATGGCTCACGGGCCCAGCCGCTCCGCGGCATGTGGGATCTTCCCAGACCGGGGCACGAACCCGCGTCCCCTGCATCGGCAGGCGGACTCTCAACCACTGCGCCACCAGGGAAGCCCGGTGGTTTACTTTTTAACTCAGTTCTCGAATAGAGGGGTGAACTGAGGCCCAGAGAGGACAACTTACTTACTAGTTTCACATCCAGAGACATTCTTTCTCTACACTACTTGGAGGTATTATTCGAGTTTAATGAGAGTTTTACAACACAGGCAGACCTCGTTTTATTGCACTTCGATTTGTTACACTCTGCAAATACTGCATTTTTTTTTTACAAATTGAAAGTTTGTGGCATCGAGCAAGTCTGTCAGCACCATTCTTCCAACAGCATTTGCTCACTTCCTGTCTCTGTGTCACATTTTGGTAATTCTTGCGATATTTCAAGCTTTTTCATGATTTTATACATTACGGTGATCTGGGATCAGTGATCTTTGATGTGACTGCTAGGACTCGCTGAAGACTCGGATAAGGGTTAGCATTTTCAGCAATAAAGTGTTTTTTTAAACTTTTTTTTTTTTTGCGGTACACGGGCCTCTCACCGTCGTGGCCTCTCCCGTTGCGGAGCACAGGCTCCGGACGCGCAGGCTCAGCGGCCATGGCTCACGGGCCCAGCCGCTCCACGGCACGTGGGATCTTCCCGGACCGGGGCACGAACCCGCGTCCCCCGCATCGGCAGGCGGACTCTCAACCACTGCACCACCAGGGAAGCCCTAAAGTGTTTTTTGTATGCACTTTTTCTAGACATAAAGCTGTTGCATACTTAATAGAGTACAGTGTAGTGTAAACATGACTTTTATATACACCGGCACACCAAAACGTTCGTGTGATTGGCTTCGTCGTGGTGTCTGGAACTGAACCCGCGGTAACTCTGCGGTCCGCCTGTATTTGTATCAAATCTGAAGTATTTGTATTTACGATGAACTCTTTTCTCCTCGTTACCACTTTACCGAATGTAGGATGTGTACTCGTACAAGCAAGTGGGAGTGTCCCTGAACAGGATATTCACCGTCAATCCCAAAGGAGAGCTGGTACAGGAGCACGCGAAGACCAACGTCTCCTCGTGAGTACTGCGCCCCCTCGCTGTCATCGCCGTGTCCTTGCCTGTTGTCGTCATCTTGACCTTGGAGTGGTGTTCCACAGTCAACAGTATATACCTTTTTAATCCTTCGGTGCCTATATTTTAATCTTTAATTCCTACAAGGAAAACATATGTTAACGTCTCGGATTTTGTCCAGAACCTAACTTTCGGACAGCCCGCATTATTAAATCAGATCCCCACCGGGTCGAAAATTTAAACGAGCGGTTAGATGCTGCTGCAGAGTGGAATGGCATGAATTTGAAAACTACTGGCTTCCATTTGCCGAATTCGTTTTGAAAGCCTAGAATGCGAATTAGAAATGTAGCCAGATTAAAATATCATGAGAAGGTATATTTAAAGATGAAGAACCTACGTAGCCCTTCACGTTACTGACCTGTAATAACATTCTCACCGGAAACATGTCTATGTGACGGTAAGAATTCTCGTATTTTTGGCCGAAGCGCATTCTCCCCAAGGCCGTGGGCTGAACTGGGTAACTGTTTGCAGTGAGGCCTCCTGGCTGGCCGGGAATCTCCCTTGACTTGGATATGTCTCTCTTTGGGTTCCTGACTTCTTACAGTGGAGCGTGTTTCCTCAGCTTTGCCCACTGGGTGATATCGGGCAGACAGGTGTCGTCCTGCCTTGTCCGTTTCAGAGGCCATACCCCTGTTGGCCTGATCCCTGCAGACCTGGAAAACGGCCTCTGGCCTGAGCGACCCCAGGGGGCCTGCTGGGGCCCTCCTTATGTGGAGGAGTTGGACTGGGGGAGTTCGGGTCTAGCAGCTTCCCAGGGATTGGTTTTTTTGTTTGATAGAGATCGAGGTTCCCCTAGGGCAGATTTTCACTTTCCAGATGATCCTTTTACCTGTTGGGAGTCTAATCCAGCTTAAAGAGGATAGTTCCAGGCTAGAGGGCGCCCTGGGGTCTGCCTCCCTCCCCCCATAGCCAGGCCAGGACCTAAGTAAGCAGTTCCCAGGGTATGTGGGGCGAGAGGGGAGTGGGGGAGCCAGGACCCGCCTCCATCCTTCACAAGGGGAGGCCGTGCCGGTGCTGCCTGATGGGCAGAACGACAGCAGGGACTCTTTCTTCCACACGCCTTTCCTTACGGTTTCTCCCTCTCCTGAGTTCTGAGCGGCCGCCCTGATAACGTCTCAGTTCCCTCTTCTCCGTCGTTCCCCACATGAAAGTCTTTCCTCGGTCTCGAGGAGAGAGCGGATTTCCATTTAGGGTCAAAAGAACTCTCAGCTGATGGCACACTGCCCTGAAGTGGCAAAGGTTTCTGCCCAGGCAGCAGCCCAGTGGCATGTCTTGTCATAAGAGGTGTTGAAAGGGGGATGCCAGCATCTACGAAGGTCTGCCCAGGAGGCCTCTGAGGTTATCCCGTTTGCTGAGATGCTGGGGTAAAAATGCACGCTTTGCCCACGCCTTGGGGGAGGAAACTTTATTTATCGCCAAGGAATGGTGTCTTCTTCTACCTAGACCGGGAGATGTGATTCTCCCTGTGGGAGAGAGACTCTCCTTCCCCAGTTTAAGCACACACTTTTCTCTGGTGGTACCAAACTCGGTACCACCATTTCAGAACCAAGTGGGTGCTTGCCCCTTGGAAGCTGGGACCTTGTCTCGGAGAAGTCAGGGGCCCATGCCGATGGGGGGCTTCTGTGCTTTCCTTCTTGGCATTTATGGCCAGCAGTGTGTGAGCTCTGCCTGCTCTGAAGGAGCCCCGTGCGTGCGTGGAGGGTTGGGCCGAGAGGCACAGACGGAGCTGATGATGAGCTGTGAACTGCCCCCTGCAGGGAGGGGCCACCTTCCAGAGCCACAAAACTCAAACAGACAGGTCTCCAAGCCAGAGGGTATTTTAAAATTTTGTTTTAATCCCTAGGAAAGACGATTCTTGCTTATTAAGAGAGATTTTCCCCGGTTTGTGCAAGCACAATGTTTCTCATAAGTTCTTTGGATGTCCTTTATTAAATACACACACACTCATCCTTATTTAAAAGTTATTTTATGCCTCAGAACATGCTAATTCCTTGAGTTTGGATTTCAAAAGCCTTTTTGGTTCTTAGCAAATTAGAGCTGGAGAGGGACCGGCGGCTGTCAGGGAGGACTCCGAGGATGTGCAGGGAGGCCTGGGCTTGTCACAGTTTCTGGTTGGAGGTGCCCGGAGGTCTGAGAATGCATATCAGTAGAGCAACTTTCTTTTGGTAGTTCTAGGCCACAGAAACTAATATGCAACATCTTCTTGGGAATACACAGAAAACAGAGTGAGAGAGTCTTGCAGGGAGCGTTGAGAAACACTGATCAGGTCCAAGTCCATATTCATAAGGACCTGAGGCCCAGAGAGGGCAAGACACCTGCCCAGGGTTCCACAGCAGTAAGGCGGGAATCTTGACCCAGGTCTCTTGACCCTCATGCCAACTATGGCTCTTTTTCCTGAGGCTAACAGTTAGCCAGGGCGAATTATTTTGTAGTGTTCGTGATTTATTGTTGAATAAATTTATGGAGCGTTGGCTCACATTATTTTACCATGGCACACGTTGTCTGATTTAATTCTCACCTGAGCACTGTGCACGGCTTTCATTTTCTCCCTTTCCGGTTGAGGGAATCGTGGCTTAGAGAGATGAAGCCGCTTGTCGGAGGCGGCGCAGCCCGTAAATGGCAGAGCTGAAGGCCAGATTGGAGTCTCCTAACCCCAGGGCCCAGCGCCCTTTCATTGCACAGTGAGACAGTCTCTGGGTGGCGCTCCGAAGATGTGACTTCTCTGTGATTCTTGTCTCCACTGCCCCCAAGGCGGGCAGCTGTACGTCTGTCATGCTGTCTCGCTCCTGCTCCTTTGAGTGAAGTCAGGTCACACCTGCCTTGCCCATGAGGCCGTCTCCGACGCCCCTCCTTGGCAGACTCTCCGATTTCCCGTTAATTAGTGAGGGATTATTCTAGAACAGCCTCCCTCGTGTTAAGCATATGGTCCATTCTTGGGGGTCCTGGATCCCTCCTGACTCCCGGGCACCGCTCAGGGGGTACGTGCTGGTGTCCCGCGTGGCCGAGTGTCCCTCCCAGGCGGTGACGTTGTCCATCTTCCTCCCAGGTATGTGAGACTCTGCGAGGTGGTCGACCACGTTTTCCCCTTGCTGAAAAGGAGCCATTCTTCAGACTTTCCCTGTTCAGATACATTCAGTAACTTCACCTTTTGGAGAGAACCACCGCCACCCTTTGACAACCAGGACATTCATTCTGCATCAGCATAGTACGTTCCGGGCCACTTCCTGGCATCCTGTGGAAATCAGGCGCCCCCATTAAAGGATAGGTTTGGGAACCTGCAGTCATTTGCTTACGAGCAGAGGAGCATTTCTCTCCCGGTACCCCTGGCCGGGGTTGACATTTCTAAGTGATGTGTACGTCCTAGACGGGGCGTCGGGTGCGTCCCTGGTGGGGAGGCCATGCCCGGTTGAGGCTTCGAGCCTGTGGCAGCACTGCCCTCCCCAGCCTGCTGCAGGCTGGGAGCAGTTAGTGTGCAAGATGGGCTGTGAAGCGGGGGTCCCTGGGATGATGGGATCCAAGGAGGGGCACCAGGTGTGCACGACTTCTGGGAGAGTGGGGGACACATTTGTGCCACGTGGAGGGCTGTGCAGGGTCCCGTGATCTGACTCTGAGGTCTCGGAAGGGACTCCAAACCCCACCGTTCTGGGCCTTGACCTTGCGGATGTCCCCTTGTGGTGTTTGCCGACTGGTCTGATGGTTTTAATTCCTCTGGTTAAAGCTAACCTATATAACTGGCATATTTTCCCCTACTTTTGTGGCACAAGGCTGGAATATTTATGCCTTAACGCACCCGTGGAAGATGTTTTATTTAGAATGTGCTTTTTCCAGCTTCCTGTACCTCTGCGATGCCTTAAGTTCAGATTATAGGAAATATTATTAGGGCAGTATTTCGAATCAGTTCGACACTCTGCCAGCAACCTGTCTGGCAACGCGCTGCTGAAAACGTGGGCTCGCGCAGAGCTTATGCCAAGCGGTGATGGTGTCAGTTTCTTTTGGGAGCTCTCAACAGAAACTGGTTGGTTTTAAGAAAATAGTTTGAAGAAGTTAAATTATATTCTTTGTAGATAGTATTATTTATTACCTTACTCTGATTGGGTTACTGCTATAAGCATTTTAGCCATGTTCTTTCTATTATAACTGTCAGTAATACATTAAAAAGATATACGTGTTAGACCATCCAAAGAGCCTTATTCTGTAATTCTCACAGCACTGACCTTCTTTTGGAATTTATGAGTCATACTTTTTATTTCCCTTAGCTTTTCCCACTCAGATTTAAGGGCAAGTGGATAAGTAGTCATTTGAGTGACATTCGTCAAGCCGGTAGAAGATGATTCTTTTCCTTGTTTGTTAAATTGGCCTGTGGAGGAGAGAATAATTTGAAAAGTGAAAGAATTATTTTGGTAAAAGATTTCGCTTTTCGAGCTCTTATTTTGTTAAAGAGCGTTTTACTCCAGTGGTTGAGATGCTCTCCTATTTAAATCGCATGGTTAGAGTCATGGAGGCAAACAGTGAAACAGTTGAATGCAGTTTTACTCTTTCTGTGAAAGAAAACCCAGAGGCGTTGCCTCCCCTGTCGCCGGTGGGCTCTGCCGGCAGCGGCCGCCTTTCCCGAGCCGTTCGCGTGGCCACCCAGAGAAACGCAAACACCCGTGTGTAAGTGGTCCCAGATTCGCGGAGCAGCGCACACCACATGTGCAGATGCCCTTTTGGAGGCATTAAAAATGATTTAAAATAGTCCTGCCTTAACCTGGGCTAGCCATTAGTGACCTTCAGAGGCTACCTTCATTCTTTCTGTCACGAGGGTATTTTGCGGTGAACTTTAACTGCTGTGAACTAAGTAGAAGACGACCAGCTGTAGTCCTCTCGCAAGAGCATGCAACTTTGGACCCCCCAATTTTGATGCACCCTAAGCTTCCACGCCACTGCCCTCTGAAACAGAGCACGCCTTCCAGAAAGTCACACTCGGGTCTGTGTCAGGTTCAGAGTGTGACCCCCTGGAGAGGCAGTGACATTCACACCTGCCTCGTGGCTTCGGAAAGCGGGATTTGTGCCCGGGCAGCGCTCACGCATGTGCGAGCTTGTTTATCTGTGTTCACACAACCGTAACTCAGTGACCCCAAAGCCACGTGCTAGGATGCTGTGTTTGGGCCACGCATTTCAGAGTTGCCCAATGGAAACGAATCCCTCTATCGCGACAAGTCATCAAACATTCATCACACGTGATGAAGAAAAGTGTATGTCCCTGGTACATTGGAGAAAATGACTACACCTTCAAAGAGGAGTCCCTTTTCCATTTTAGGTTTGGATCGCCACTTTAAATATATTTTATTTACAACGCTTGATCTGTATTTGTGTGTGCTGGTGCAATGATAAAAATCACTGTGATACTTCATTGCATTGCGCTGGATGCAAAGCTAGGATGTATTGTAACAGATGAGACGAATGACAGACTTCCCTGAAAATGAGGTGTGTGAATTTTAAATAGTTTTTGGTAAGTTATTAAGATGCTGATTTCCTACTGTGTGATATCAAGCATGTTATTTTCTACTCAGTAAACAAAAAAACGAAACCCTTAACGCTGTGAACTGTTCATTCAATATTTGGAATAAAAGAGCCCATCTCTTCTGATGCCTTCGGTGAAATACTGACCCTCTGTGTGCACTCGGCGGGGGGCGGTGGGGGAAGGAGGGGTGAAGACAGAGAGGAGAGGAGAGGGCTGCCCCCCTGGGCTCGTCGCACCTTGATGGGAGGGTTCCGTTAAATGCTGTACCTGGGGTGCCTCCCAGGACCTGGCCTGTAATCGGTGTTTAACACGTGGCTCTTACACGGGTGGGCTCCGTTCCCTGTTCTTGAATGGGATGTCAGTCAGGTGGCAGCCACAAGAGAAAACACAGGAGAGGCTCAGGAAAACCAAGCTTATTATACTTGCATCTTCTCAGAATGGGAGGCAGCTCGCCAGCAGGGCCACGTGGGGAAGCACCAGGGTGGTCAGGAGGCAAAAGACAAGTGATGGGGGCGGGCGGAGCTGAGGCCACGGCCTTTGCTGGGATTTCTGCAAGAAAGGCAGGGCAAGGTGAACCGCTTAGGACTGCCTAGTGTGAATCATTTCAGTGGCCTCTGAGCTATAGGGGTGGCCCTTGGTTGCCTGGTGCCTTTGCCCTGGGCTGATTAAGGCAGAGGACTAGTGCCTCCTGGGGGTGCACAGGCCAGACAGGAGGCCTGGCTCTGGATCAGCTAGTCTGCACATCACAGGCGTGCTTCAGCTGGGCCTTTTGCTATCCCTAAAACATGGCCAGCCCGTCTTTCCCAGCCAGCAAGTTTTTTAAGATCCCCAAACACTATAATATACGTAAAATAAAAGACACGAGACAGGTTCCCTTGCGTCATGTCCACTGTCCTCATTTTTGGGACACTTTCTGTGGTATACCCGATTTGTCTGTCATTTTGAACAAATCAGTCAAAACCCTTGGCGAGTTTACCCAGATCACCTGAAAGCCGTCATAACTGATCGATTTTGTGCATCGTCGACACAATAGGGTACCTGAGGCATCCTGTCGATTTACCTGTGTGCGTCAGCCTGAGTGTTTCGGGAACAAATGGAAGAATATTGGTCCCTCTTTGAAATGCTTCAAAGATGTCTCTGGTACAGGGTGCCGGGCTGAGCTCCTCCTGAAGCCCAGATCCAAACAGTTCATCTCTTCACGCCTCTGTATCTTAAAAACAAAACAAACTCTCATTTAGCTGAACATCACAGATTTATTCCAACCCTGATTTCAAGTTGTAGGTGCTTTTATCTGGAAAGCAAAAATCAGTACAAACTGCATCTTGGGCCCGGCGATCCCCACCTGCTCTCCCATCACCACTTTGTCTCCGTGGAGCCAGTAGGCTCTGCTGTTTCCATTCGGTTGTGCAAGCAGCCCTCACACATGCGCCGGGGAAACCAGTTCGGTAGCTTGCATTTCCCCAATGTCTCAGCTGTAATCACCTGAATATTCAAAATACTTCCTATCCTAGTTTTCAAACCCTGATACACCCCACCAGATTTGCCAGTGCCGTCATGGGACCTCAAGGAACATTGCCGATGGGTCAGTGACCGCCGGCTTTGGACCTCAGAGTGACCTTTCCTCTAAAAGGTAACGCAGGCAGCCCTGGTACACACCTGGGACAGGAGAACAGGAGTGGAGGAAAGTTACACAGTCCCCATTTAAAAAAATGAAACTCTGGAATCTGACTTCCTTGTTCCAGCAGGAGTGTTGTCCTAACCAGCTGTTCCAGGGAGCTTTGTGACATCACCCATCATTTCCTACTTATCTGCCTCCCCTTGAAAGTGTCTGTACAAAGCACTGTGCCCTGCTTCCACAGGTCTGCAGTGGCGGGGGGTGGCGGGGCATCCCGTCTCTGTGCTAGGCAAAGATAAGGTGGTTAAAAGCGCCACTAGAGGGCTTCCCTGGTGGCGCAGTGGTTAAGAATCCGCCTGCCAATGCAGGGGACACGGGTTCGAGCCCTGGTCCGGGAAGATCCCACATGCTGCGGAGCAACTAAGCCCATGCACCACAACTACTGAGCCTGCGCTCTAGAGCCCGTGAGCCACAGCTACTGAGCCCACGTGCCACAACTGCTGAAGCCCGTGCTCCTAGAGCCTGTGTTCTGCAACAAGAGAAGCCACCGCAATGAGAAGCCCGGGCACTGCCCCGCTCGCCGCAACTAGAGAAAGCCTGCGCGCAGCAACGAAGACCCAACGCAGCCAAAGATAAAATAAATAAAATAATTAAAAATAAAAAGCCAACCCAACCAAAAAAAAACGCCACTAGAGTCTCCTTCCTGTTTCTGACCCCTTTTTCAACTCCTGCTGCAGTGGAAGGTGGAGGTGGGTGTCACCACCACCGTGATAGGTCTTGGTGTCTGCAGAAAACCAGAATTTGAGCAGACAGAAGCTGGCCCTGGAAGTCATTGGCCCCCAGATGGCCACCGGGGGGCGCAGTCTGTTTTGGTTGGCAGTTCAGCCTTTAAACACATTGTCCTGGCTTGACAAAGGCCCCTCCCTGTAGTGCTTGCCTTGGAGGCCAGCCAGGTGTGTTGTGAGCTTATGGGGAGAGAAAGGAGGGACCGTTCTGGTACCAAAGTGCCTTCGGTTGGCATGGCCCCAGGTCAAACATCATTAACCAGCCTCGAGGAGGGAGCAGTTTATGGCTGCTCGTCATTCAGGTCTAAGACCCATTTAGATTCGTGGTTCTCAAAAGTATATGGTCTCAGGGCCTGTAGCAGCAGCATCAGAGCTTGCTAGAAATGCACGTTCCTGGGCTCTTCCCTGGGCCTCCTGAATCAAACCCTGGGCATGGGGCCCACGGTCTGTGCTAATAAATCCTCCCCAGGATTCTGATGCACGCTCAAGTTCCAGAGGACACACCTGAGGCCGGATCCTGTTCCCAGGGAGCCGCTTCTGTATTATAGCAGCTGACATCTAACTTTGGCCTGTTCAGGGCCACAGAAAGGAGCTGCTGAAGGATGGGGGCCCCTGGAAACCCAATACAGCGCCTTGACCGAGTCCAAGGTGTCCCGAGCCTTTGAGGCTCAGCTGCCAGCCGGAACCACCTTCCTGGGCATCTCGGGCTGCTGGTCCCGGCTGGGAGGAGATGGGAGTGCGTGTGAACCCGCAGACCTGGGCTCGACCCGGATTTCTGACGGCTCCCTTCCTCCCCCAGATTGCTGGAGCCTTGAGCTGCTGTCCTGATGCCAGCGATCCTTTCACTGGTGCAGGAAGTCCATTCAGCCTTGCATTGCTTTTAATGAGTTTTGCAAGCAAGTAGCCTCTTCCGGTGACTCATTCTGCCTTTTGTGAACCGGAGATGGTGGTTTTAGGTTTCACTTTGGAAAGTAACCACGACTTCTCTGCTGCTGGAATCCGAACAAGTTACATTCATTTTGCAACAAAGAAATGTAAATGTAGGAGCGCCAGTCATATTTCTGCTCTGATTGTAAAAACATCCTTTTCCGAGATGCATGACAGAGCCAAGCTAGGAAGAAATGGTTTATATTTTCAAGGAACACATTCATTTGGGAACTTTATATTTTTCCTTCCAGAGTGGCCTGATAGTTTCGCTTTTATTCTTTTGTCTTTTTGATTCATATTTCAGGGATATCCTAAAAATAAACAGTGCCTGTTGACTGAGAGAAGCAGTTAACCTCTGTTTTATTGAGGGAGATGTAGTTCTGGACAAAAGTTCGTGTTCTTGTCTTCATGCAACACACAAAGGATGATAATGGAAATAATTTCTTAACGCAGGAAAATTGTTTTCATCTAGACCTTCCGCAGAAATAAGTTTACGGTACCCGAATAGGTGAACCTCTTAGGACTGGAGAGTGTGCGTTAAGTGGACAAATGCTACGTAGCATCTTTTCTCCAATTCAAACAATACAGGGATCTTCAAAATGTTGCGGTGTTGAACTAAACATCGCGGTGTTGAGCTAGTTGTACTTAAGTACGCATAAACAGAAAGCAAGAGCCCTTATACAATAATAAAACCAAAATGCATTCAAAATTAAGAGCAGATAAAACTAAAGCACCAATGAAATTCAAATTAACCTGAATGTTATGTGGTAGAAAATGATGTATTAAGGCTGGCGAGATGGTGCTGGATTTGGGTTTATAATAGACGTGTCCGTGTTTTATGTTTCATTTGTCAGCCTGATCCTTTTGATTTTTTTGAGCATGGTGGGTCATCATTTAAATCATTATTAACACTGACTCCTGCAAAACACAGTAATGAAGAAGTTCTTATTTCCCATTTCCAGCAACACTGACGGCTAATGAGCGGTTGCAGATTCTTCCAACAGGATGGGGTCCCCTCAGTAAATTGTCTGATGGGATGAGCGTGGCACAGATTTGGAAATCGGGACTTCGGTATTTAGCCAGGGCTCGCACTACCATTCCATCGTCCTAATCTTCTCTGTTTGAAGTGCCCTAAAACTATCGTTTGGACATCGTGTGACATCATTCGGTACTTAACACATCAGCACACTTGGAGGCTGGGTCTGGGGTGCCCATCGCCCTTCTCTCCTCCAGGATTCTGGCTGATGGATCACAAGTGAAGAAAATGGGCACTCACGGGTCAGCTTTTTTCCCCAAAATGACAAGTTATGGAAGTTGCCTGCAGTTTCATTGGAGCGTTTAAATATCTCTTTTCACCCCCCAAACTAGAAAATTCCTCCCGCCTTTGGCTCCGTGGAGAAGGGAGCATGCCTGCCGCTTTTGGGCCCAGCTGGCCTGCACCCGCATCGTGCAGCAGAAGCTCAGCGCCCCCACCCGCCAGAGGGAACAGCGAGGATGAGGCCTGCTTGGCAGCCCCTCACACAGGGCGGGGACCGTCCCTCCAACGATGTGGAGGGTCTGATGGGCTCAATGCACATCTGCGTGCATTAAGGGAGGCAGGTGGGCAATTCTGTTTCCAGGGAACCAAAACGATTTTGAAACTTCTAAGGATGGTTTTGCTTGCTTTGGGAGAAAGTTGGCGAGTGGTCAGGTAAGAACCTTTGCGTGAATTTGGGGGGCCCTGGGATGGCTTTTCCAGGGACTGGGGAACCAGGCCTGGCACCTCTCCTGCCCATGAATGACAATGAACTTGACTTGGGCCTCAGAGAAGGCCTGGCTTTTTCTTTCCGCAGAACGGCAGTACCTGGCAACGAGCATCCTTTTACAACAGTGTAAAATCATCAGCTAAAGTACAGAAATTGAAATTCAGATACAAGAAATAATTTAGGGTTGTCGAGGTACAATGTATGAAAACGAGAGCTTATGGAAAGGGCAGACATTAAAACTGAGCGTGTCCTGCATGTCTGTGGGAGGGTCTCACCCATGCCTGTGGATGAAACATGGCTTTTCTGAGGCCGTTTGTTTTCGGTATAGTTGATATGCCTGTTCATATTGATAGAAGAAATGTTCACATATTGAGTTCCGGGGAAGTCACTCTGGCTTATACATGAGCTAACTTGAATTTTATGCTAATTAGAACAGCTTTCTTTGTGACCTGCCAAGCATACATTGTACATCTGCTTTAATTATTAACGAAAAGGGCGCAGTGACCAGAGCTAAAGAATGTCCATTTAAAAAATAAAGACTGAACGCCTCCGTTCCTGGGACACGGATGCTGGGACTGCTTTGATGATAGGACTCCCTTCCCAGGTGCCGAGGCCATACTGACTCTCGGTGCACATGCTGGTCTGT
>NW_020172455.1:1957582-1976659 GCF_003031525.2 Neophocaena asiaeorientalis asiaeorientalis | reverse complement strand
CCAGGTGCAAGTCTTGTTTTTTTTTTTTTTTTTTTTTTTTTTTAAGGTTGAAGAAATATATCCCTGACTTATTTCATGTCCTTTGTTCTGATAAGATATAAAACTGTGCTGAAAACCATGCGTCTCTGGAGCACTTTCTCAGAGTAATCTGGGAAGGTGGCTTCTGGGCTGTAGGTCCTCGGTGTGGCTCAAATAAGACGCTTTTTTATTCTTATTGTAGATCGTTTATTGATTATTTTCTTTGACAATATGTTCATTGAAACAAGTCCTCTAAGGACATCTCTCAGCTGGCGTGCCGATAGCCCTCATTGACAGTAGTGCCCCTCTGAGCATCTCTTTCCAGTGTACGGAGTGCTTGCACATTCCCGAGCTCACTGGCTTGGTCCCTGCCTGCCCCCCACCCCCCGCCCCCTTCCCCAGGCGCGCCTCAAGCATCTCTCAAGGCCTGGTGTAAGCCTCACCTTCCTGTGGTCTCCGTGAAGCTCTCTGGATGGCTGCCGCATGCCAGTCATTCAGTTCATCCTGACTTGCTGAGCAAGACGGAGCCGGGCCAGGAGCAGGGAAGTCTCCCTTTCCCTGTGTCATCCCACTTCAACTCTGAGCCCCGTAGAAGGACAAGCTCTTATATTTCTTTTCCAAAGCAATGATTGCAGTGCCTGGCGCCCCATTTATGTCCAGAAAGGTTGATTTGTAAGCCTAGTCGGTCTTGCAGTCTTTCCTTATGGGCACCAGCATCCTACCTGGGCGTGAGTTTCCTCATCTGTGAGGTGGGAGAGTATCGTTATCCCTGCTGGCTCCACACGGTTGCCATGAAGCAAATAATGGCCCCAAATTATGGGCATGTCTGTGCTTTGGACATGGCACAATCCTTTGTTTTATTGTCATTGCTGTTTCAGACCACCTTTTACATTCGCTCTGTTTTACTGAGGAGAAAATTGACATCCAGAGAGACTGTGATTGGTCGAAGGTCCTCTGATGAGTAAAAGGCAGAGCAGGAACTGGGGTCTCCAAATCTAGCACGATCTCAAGTGTTAACAGGCCCTGTCCCACTGCACCCACCGAGAGTGGCAGACGTATGGGTGGCCGCTGGGGCGATGGAGGTGAAGTGAGCTAGGATCAGAGCAGCCCCACGGTGTGCCCAGAACTCTACACACAAGAGAGGCACCAACACGTGTCCTGGCTGAGCTGATGGAGACAAGAGGACACAGAGCAGGGATTAGGCCGTGAGAAAGACCTGAAGCGTCTTCCACAAATTACTCAGGGTTGAATCATTGTGTGTGCCACAGTGCCTTTTCGAACTAACACATTTTGCAAAATGGGGTAAGCGCCTCCTGTTTCGACCAGAAACGAATGCAAACCAGGCCTCTCACCAAGCAGAGCTTGACCTTTCAATTCAGAAGTATCTGCAAGGACCCAATTCTGCTTGGGTGGACGAATGGAGCACGTGTCACTGAAACTCCTGCCAAAGACACCGACTCCGGGCTGCACTGGAGGACTCGCCAGGCACCATGAAACCTAGTGACTGGACGCACCAGAGTGTGAACTGAGGAAATAGCGTCTGGGGCGCGGGAGTGAGTGAATGGTACTCGTCTTCGGCCTTCTGTGCTTTGTTTGCCACAGATGTGTTACAGCAGCCTAGGAACACAAAGGAATGGCGCTCAAGTCCAGTTGCTGAATGCCTGCTGTATGATATCCTGGTGGAAATGTTGATTGGTTTTGGATTTCCTGTGAAAATGGGGCAGGGACAGGGCATTTGGAGACCCTGAGCTTTAGGAGGTAGAGCAGAGGTGATTAGCTGTCCTCTGAAGAGTCCTGCTGTCCTGGAGGGTCGTTGCTGAAAAACAGCTTCCTCCCAGGAACTGAGTTCCCCAACCCCCAGCCCCCAGCCCCACACCTAGGTGGGGCTGTGTCACCCCCATCTTGGCAATGGAATCGTAAGCAGCAGGGATCTGACCACCTCTGGGCCAAAGCGGTTGAAAACCAGGTGTGCCTTTTTCACATTCCCTGTCTCTCTGCATCGCTGGAAGCGAAGGTCTCCAGGGCAGAGCCACAGGTTGGAAGGAACCTGGATCCCTGACTCACTCTGTAGTGGGCCGCCTGCCAAATACGCAGATCAACTTTGCAGAGGGAGAAATAAGTTGCCATGGTGATAACCTCTGAGATTCAGAGGTTTATTTGCGACAGCAGCTGGTGCTACCTAACTGATCCACAGAACGAGAGAACAGATGAGGGAAGGGATTTTGGTTGGAGAGAAGCACGATGACAGAGCAGGCCTGGGGAGGGAGGTGGCCCAGGCCTCCTGTGACAGCGAGGTCACTGTGCTTTAGGAGAAGTGGTGTTTCATCCTGAGTTCTGTGTTTTCTTTTCCTGTTTGTTAAAGAAGGAGAAAAAAGGAGGGAGGTATTTGACAATGTGAAACAATGCTACTGAGAAGCTTTCTTCTCCCATAAGATGTTTTTTTGGAGAAGGGAGGAGTTAGAACTACATTGAAAGAATGATAATAACAAAGGAGCAACTCTCAGCCCCAGGAAAAGTAAAAAGTTATAGAAATTCAAAATACGGCGTTTATACTAGGAGGTTTGGGGATGGGAAAAGAGGGCGTATGAAAGATAAAATCTTCATCTGTCATAGTAAGTCAATAAGTAGTATCTAAATTTGGTTAATGCAGATATTATAGTACGTTCATGTTATTTAGAAATAGAAAAAATGAAATACCAGAATCAACAGCTGAAAGAGTCGGAAAGGCCCGTCTCCAAGGAGCAGAATGGGTATGTGTGTAGTGGCCAGGCCAGGTTAGAGTTTGGTTCTGTGTCTTCTAGTAACACTCTTTGACTTTTAGGACTATGTGAATATGTTATTATGGTTTCAATAAAACAGATGAAAATTATCAAAGGATGCCAGCAAAATAAGGTGAGGAAGAAACAAAAAGAACAACACAGCAGGAGCAGGAAAGAAGCAGGAAGAGGAGAGAGAAACGACCTGCGGAGACCAGACCCAGCACCCGCCTCCCGTCGCCTCCATGCTTCCACTGTTCCTAAGGGACAAGGCTTCTTCACTCATCAGACTCTTCAAGGACAGTCCTTTTTATTCCATCCAGTGGCCAGATCTCAAGAGCACCAATCCATTTATTTATAAGCTGCTTTTTGCCTAGAGTGAGTGTTCATGGGACAATCAGTGGCGTCTGGTACCTTAGAGCTAGTACTTGACAATAAAGCCAGCCTCTGAAGGAGTAAAGTACATTGCAGACCCACTATACGCCTGATAAAATGCAGCTGCTAGGGGCTCCGAGGAGCTCGTGCTCAGGAGGAGACGGACGTTTAAGAAATTGTGTGCTGAGGTGGGGCAGCTGCAGCGATAGAAACGTCCAGGGTCCTAGGCGGGGGTGGCGGCGTGGAGGGAAGGGTAAGTTTATCTGGGGGCGGGGGCGGTGGGTGTTAGGGAGGTGCCTGGACTGAGTCTCACTTCTGGCTGAGCAAGTCTTAGACCCTCTCAGAGCCCCCCGGAGCCCAGCTCCGAAAACGTGTGAGCGGGGGGACCCACCTTCTGCCGCTCCTCTCTCGACCTCCGAGCCCAAGGCTGGCCGGGTGGGCTCCCAGCATCTTCACACCTGAGGAGAGGGAGGCGGAGCCTCATCTGGGCTCAGGTCCAGTTCGTCTCCATCCCAGCTCTTCTCCTGTTCTTCCAGGAGAGAGGGGGCTGTGGACACCTTGTCCAGGTTAAAAAAAAAACCCTGATATTTGGTTCCTACAGGCTTGTTAGTTCTTGGTGCAGAATGGAGGAGTAATTGATACATTTCGGTGCGTTCTGGCTGGGAATCTCTGAGCATAAACTTTGTGAGTTTTACAGGAAGAGAAGGAGATTCTTGGTGGGACGGCAGAGTGTTTACAGACCCTGTGGGCCTCCGTTGTCCTTGGGAAGGCTGCAGCTGTGTGCCCCCATCAGAATTACAGCTGTGGCTGATGCTGGTTTAGAACAGAGAACCTTCGAGGTCCTACCATCAGAGATCCTCATCAACCTTGGTTGGATATTAGAATTAATGGGAGGGGGGTGGTATTTTAAACATCACTGATGTGAAAGTCCCGCCCCAGATCAACTGGATCTGAGTCTCTGGATCTCCATCCTCCAGGGAGGTGGGGCTCGGCTTGCTCGTCAGTGCTCACGTCGTAAACTCTGATTATTAGAGATTTGAAAGACCCAGACAGTGGGTTCAGCCACAGCAGCGTGATGGTGGATTTTATCTACAAAAGGATAAAGACCTTTGCGAGCCGGGGGAAGGAGTTGTTTTATGAGGGTTATTCCATCTTCTTGAGTAACGCAGAGAGAAAAAAACCAAAACGGAATTGTCAGGAAACAAAACGCTACAAATAAATGTGGTATGCCCTGTTGAGGGAGCAGAGATTGATGCGATACACGGTTAGGCACTGGGGGTGCCAGGAACGCCTGGGGAAACAAATGAAGAGACTTTAAGAGGCAGAAGGGAGCCTCTGATAAATACGGAGACTTCAAATTTCTCAAGTTTTCAGGAAGACGGCAGTGTCTCAAATGTCACTTTCTGAAGAGCAGTCTATTTGCAGCCATCACCCCGAACCTCCTCCAAGGTGAAGGCTTCCTGCTGAATTTGTGCTTCTGGAAAAAAAAAACGCGACCAAAAAATGGCCAGACTCACTGGGCTTCTGCTGAAGCTGAAACCAAGCAGATTGAACCTTTCCCGTGTATTTTCCATTTCTTGTCCTCTCACAGAAATTTCTGAAATCTGTCGTGGTGTTTGGCTGAGTGCTGAACTGTGCAGTGAACTGGTCTTGCCACCCTAATTTTCACAGAGCTAGGGATTTGCTAGGGTTTTGTAACATTTGTGGGTGGGGGTGGTGGTGCTGAGGTAATCTTGTGGTTCTTCATGGATCTTTGGAAAAATGAGGCATACGAGAGACTTGGCATTGGATTTCTGCCCCTTTGCAAGTGTTAAAAAAAAAAAAAAATCACATCCCTTCCATTGGAAGGAGCTCAGGAAGCAGCCGCTTTGGAACAAATCCATCCAGAATCTACTTCCATCAGGACCTCTTTCTCTAATCCTGAGTAGAATGAGACATTTGAAAGGAGAATTATTTTAGATTCGATTTCTTTGGCCTTTAATTCCTATGTGGAAATTTAAAAATGGGAAACAATTTAGTGTCCATATTTGAGAGCATTCTTTAATGTATATTTGGGCTCAGCGTACAATCTCTGCAGGGCTGTATTAGACTATATGGCTGAACTTAACGTACAAAGTGAAATAGAATAAAGGTGAATTTTCAGAAGAGGGGAAATGTGGCCTTGGAGTTAATTATTGTCTTTTTTTTTTCCCATCAGAGCTTTTGGTGATACACATGGAATAGTGATAGGAATTGAGGGAGTGGGTTCACACCTTGGGGAGTGTGAACCCCCAAAGTTCACACCTTGTGAGGGACACCTTGGGGAGTCCCCATCAGGAGGACAGCTGCACTCATAGACACACATGGAATTCGATGTGAATGCAGAGTCTGGTGGCAGCAGCCACCCTGTTGGTTTCAGTCTGCGTTTGATCAGATGGAATAGCCTGGGGGACTGTGGGTGACGTAAAACATCCAAACACTATCCCAACAGCCTACTCGCTCACTGACCTTTCTGCGGTTGGTAAAGTGGTCCTCAGAAGAGATCAAATTTTAGAATCATCTTTCATTTTTTAGTTGTGCAACATTTCAGGTGGATTATGGATTTGATACCACCTCGTCCCAGGCAAATATCCACTCTCCGGTTGGATTAAGTTTTCTGTTTATTTAACCAAAGGTGCAGACACCTATTGGAAGTGAGGTGGTCACACAGAGCGGAGAGCAGAGGATTCACTGTGATGCATTAGAGTTTCCTCTGGCCCTTCATTTATCTGCAGGACAATAGCCAAGTAGGATAGTCTCTCACTGGGTCTGTGAAAGTAAATTTTTTATTGTTCTGTAATATCCAAGACAGCCCAGTCCTGCAAGTTCACCCCTGGACTGTCATTTAATATTTTTTTTATTTAGAGAGAGAAAGGCAGAGAGAGAAAGAGGGTGAGGGAGAGGGAGAGAGAGAGAGAGGAATTAGTTCACAGAGTTGTGGGTGCTGCAAGTCTGAAATTTGCAGGGCAGGCTGGCAGCCTGGAGACCCAGGGAAGAGGTGATGTAGCTCAAGTCCAAAGGGAGTCTGGAGGCAGAAGTCTTTCTTCCTCAGGGGACCTCAGTCTTTTCCTCCGAAGGTCTTCAATTGATTTGATGAAACCACTCACATTATGGAGGGTCCTCTGCTTAACTCAAAGTCTACTGATTTAAATGTTAATCCCATCTAAAAAAATACCTTCACAGCAACATCTGTTCTAGTGTTTGACCAAACATCTGGGCACCAGGCATAGTCTAGCCAAGTTGATGCAGAAAAATTAACCATCACAGATGATAAAGCTGAAACTCAGAGAAACATGGGCTGGTGTACCTAGGACTTGAGTCGGGAGCTGACTCCAGAATTTGTTCCATTAAAGCCACACCGTCTCATTTAGTGCGTGTATGAATGGGTAGGGGCACGGACCTATTAAGCCCAGGGTCTGCTGATGGCAGCAGCCATTTTTCCTGCCTTGATAACCTTCTGGTCACCTTACTGGGAGAAAAATCTGGGATTCCCCCAGGTTTCTCAGGATAGCATCTCTGGAAGACAGTTCTCGAAGACCTGGCTTTGTGGGAAGGTAAGGATTCTTGGGTAGATGCTGGAGGCTGGCCCAGTTCAGTTCAGTTTGATTGAATCCAGCCTGAATTCTTTTGCCCTGACCATCTGTTGGTTTGCTGTGGGCTACAGTGTAGGGTAGGAGAAACAGAAGAAAATACGTGGCTCGTGCCCTGTGGCTTTGGTGGAGAGGGAGGCAGGCAAGCACAGAAACAAAGACTGCACAGAATAAAGAGGACTGGGGTACATATTATAGTGGGAACCCAGGGCTGCCCCCGCCCCCCCCACCCCGCCCCGAGGATGACTTGCCGCATTCCTCAAATCAAACCTTTCTAATTCAGTCCTTAATAGACAATACTGAAAAATACAATTTTTAAAAGGCCTATTTAAATATGTGTTGCTTTGACATTTTAGCCAAGCTTTCTTTGCCTTTGACAGAGAGCTTTATGATAAAGAACTTGTGATCAGCGGTGACGTATGTGTATGTGTGTGTATAATTTATCAGAAAGAACCAACAAACATGGATTTGAATCCTAATTGCTGCTGAAATTAAAATAAAGGTAAAATCAAGACTCATGGAAATACATAATGAATACATGCCAAGAATTTTATTTAACTCATTAATTAATGAGGGAACCAGTAAAATGTAAAAGCAGGTTCAATGGAGAATTCAAAGAACACACAAACACAAGCAGTCAGGAATTGGGAAATGAATTTGCAAATAGATGCAAAACAATTCAGTGTCCACAGGGCAATAATCAGTTTTGGCTCCAAGGACCAAAATTCATTTGCATTTCCATGGGCAAGAATTATTTGCATTACTCTCAGTTTTCTACAGTTTACAGAGTAGTAAATAGCACAGAAGTTTTAGATATCTTGAAAGGATGCTCTAGAAAGAACACCTAGTAATCTGTTTCATTCCCATTTCAGAGACTTCCACAGTTTTTTCTCTGACCCCGGAGAACACTGGGATAGTGGCTTTGGACGTGTTATTTAACCCCTTCATTCCTCATCTGTAAAATCAGGCTGATACTTCTTCACCGGCTTGTTTTGCAGATGAAAAATAATAACATACATATAAAGTTTCTGACATAGAGGATTTTTCCAATCAATATTAGATCTTCTTGCACTGTATTTTTTTTCAAACTGATACGCGAATTTGCTCTCCCCTAATCTCTTCTCCCGTGCATTTGTCCCTTCAACTTCTGCTGTAGGCCTGTGACACCCGGCATGTGCCAAGCTCTCACGCACAGCTAATGATCACACAATGAGCAAATCGAAGGCTAGGAGGAGCTTTAGACCGGTGGCAGGGGGTGTTGAAGAGACAGACCGACAAGTACATCAGTAATTATGATTTCCTGTGACACGCACAGGGATAACTGGAATCCTGGGCGGGTAGCCCGGGGCATGTAAGTAGTGGTTCAAGGCAATGACTCAGGAGCCACACTGCCTGGGCTAATTAACTGTGTCCACGGGCAAGTTACTTAACCTCTCTGTGCCTCAGCATCTTCGCCTTTAAAATGGGGAGGATACCTGTAGCTTGTGCAGATTGAATAAATGAATTAATGTTTGTGAATATTTGAAGGAGCTCCTGGTGCCTATTAAGTGCATTCTAAGTATTGGCTATTACTATTTAATGAATTAATATACGTAGATTGAACAAAAGTAGTTTCTACATAAAAACCCAAGTCAGGGAAGGACAAAAATTATAGGACAACGTTCATATCTCCTGGTTGCTAGACTGAACTGGTAAACCACACTCAGGCAATCACTTGATTTTACCGTGTTCTGTTTTCTCCCGCAGGTTGTTTCTTCCCCAGGCTGAACTGGTACAGAATTAAATCTTATGGACCCTGCTCGGGCCCCAGCCCGGCCAAGGCTCTCTGTATTGGTGGGAAGGGTTCTTTTTCCGTTCGGGTAGGAGCAGCCGGAATAATGAAACTGAAGCTGAGATCAAAGCCGCACAGGCTTTATTCAGTGGCCAAAAGATGGAGAAGCGGGAACTAAGTTCACGGAGCAATTTCTTGCCCACGTGGCAAGAGGAATTTAACTTAAAGAGTAAAGACAAAGGGAGGAGGAGTGAGGCTAATGATGGGGGGCATATGCATTAGTCTATGGGGAAGGGGTGGGACTTTTCCAGGGAGGGGGTGCCACCCCCTTTTTATCCTTTTTTGGTCCTTAATGTCTGGCCCTGGTCTGGGTAGGTAGGTGTGTCATTTAACATGCTGATGTAGTCAAATCAGCGTATAATGAGACGGGATCTGTTGGAGGTCAGATTGGTCACCACCTTGGTCCCAGCTGGTTCCATCTGTTTTTGTTTGTTTCTTGGGAGCTTCCTTTCTTATCTCTGGACCCTTTAACTTAAAGATTTATGTTTAACTCCTGCTAAAGACTGATTGGGCTGGTCTTTTGGCCTCAGTGGCTGCCGGTCCTGAATGCAGGGGACACGTGAAGGAGGTTGAAAACAGACTAGATTTAAAAGGCTCTTGCAAACCCTTAACGACTCCC
This sequence comes from Neophocaena asiaeorientalis asiaeorientalis, assembly GCF_003031525.2. Lineage (NCBI taxonomy): Eukaryota > Metazoa > Chordata > Mammalia > Artiodactyla > Phocoenidae > Neophocaena > Neophocaena asiaeorientalis. The sequence goes on along the minus strand of NW_020172455.1, from coordinate 1,967,452 downwards.
AGAAAGGGTGAAGATGCTTGCGCTATGGGCCCTTTCTCTTACCCAAATGGACCATCTCCCGTCAGCTCCGCAGAACAGCCTCCGAAGGCGTTTTTCAGAGTTTCCACCTCGTCAGAGAAGGCATCTCTAATTCTCTGCTGTTCTTTCTGTGTGTGGCACAGTCTTCAGTGCATATAAAAATCTCATGGGTCACCATTTGACCCAGGGTTAGAACTACAAGGGGTGAAGTGATGAGCACGTGTTATGTACCAGGCATCGTGAGGGGTGCTTCGGCTTATTATCAGCCTCATGCTCAAGACCACCCTCAAGGTGAGGGGAGTGAAGGCCGTGTGTATAATGGACGTGGACTCGAACCCAAAGCCGGTGCCAAAGCGGCTGAGTTCCTCTGCACGGAGATGGTGAAGACCTGGCTCTTCACTGGCTCTGACTTGCTGTTGGGCAAGCTTCCCTGAGCCATGCTGCTCAGTGGTAAATGGAGGGACAGGTGAGCAGAGAAGGGGGTACGGACAGGGAATCTCTCACAAGGCTTGGGGCCCGGCCGGGTGGGCTGCGGGGTTGGGCTGGAATGGATCTCACCGGCCACGCCTTCCCGGCCCACTGCCCCCACCCCAGCCACACTGAGCCACCAGCCCTCCCCATCGCCCCAGCTCTTTCCTCCCCTGAGAAATCTGGGGACCATTTTCTGAAAACGTTGGACAGATCCCAGGCAATCCCTACACTAACTTCTGTTAGTAGTTCCCAGTCGTATAGACAAGAGCGTCACCGCAAAAGCAAGCTCGAAGGGCCCTGGGCGGGCGGGCTAAGACTGCCCTGCCTGTCAGGAGCCCCCCTCCTCACTCCTGGTGTCACCCCCGGAGAGTCCCTTCCCCTCTCCGGGCTCCTGTTTCTCCACCATGAAGTCAACAGTTCTCCAAGTGCGGGCTCTGGGCTGGCAGCCGCAGCCTCAGCAGCACCCGGGAACTCATTAGAAATGTGTGTTCTCAGGCCACACCCCAGACCTTTGGAATCAGGCATTCAGGGCTCAGGGGGCAACAGTCTGTTTCCCCAGGCCCTTTGGAAGGGGGTGGTTCTAGTATAACCTAAAGTTTGAGAACCACTGGTTAGGTGAATTTGAAGTTTCTTTCTGGCTCAAAGAGTCTACGATTCTCTCCTCTAATCTACGAAGAGGACAGAGTATACCTATTACCAGTAACATCTGGGTTGATGACCGGTAGGAGAGTGGCCTCACACAATGAAAATGGAGCTAAAATAGGTGGCTCTGGAAGTTCCTTTCAAGGCATCACCTATTATCGCTATTACCTGAATGCCATTTGCTAGTTTATTGAAGCAAAAAGCAGACCCGTGGGAAGGTCCTGACACCCTGCAGTGAACGCGTTAGGAACAGCTCTGTTGTCCCTGGAAAGGTGCCCTGTGGGCAGCACCTGAAGAGGGAGGCTGACAGCACCATTGTGCATCTCAGAGCGGACACTGTTTCTCCTACTGGTTGCTGACACAATCGGGCAAGTGTGCACTGGCCCGGCCGGCCTCCAGCTGCAGCTGTGTGCCCCGCGCTCCCTGGAAGGGCGCCTGGCAGCCCGAGAAGGGGCGAGTTGTTTTCCCGGGAGGATCCCCAGCTCCTGTGGACGGGTTTGTCGTTCACAAAACTTCTGCTTTCCGGAGCTAGCCTGGGATGGAGCCAGGAAACAGTTATCTCAGAGCCTAGCACATAGTAGGTGGGGTGAACATCACACATCATCATCACTGCTAAGAGTTGCTTCGGGGCTCAAGTGGAATCCCAGAATCAAATTTGGGCAGCTCCTTGGCTCCTGGTGTTGCGGGGAGGGACACATGATCTCAGCTTCCTGCTTTCCCCAGCTCCTGTCTAACAGATAAGCCGTGGAACGAAATTACATTTTGCCACATGGCAGGCTTGATGGTTTCACGTCTACGATATCGCATTACACTCACCATGGCATTGCTGGGTGAAAGTTGTTTCTAATTTCCAGATGAAAACTCTAGGGTGCAGAAAATATGACCAAAGTCACACAAAAAGTGAGTCTAGAGTCAAGATACTAAATTTAATTTCATTTATTGAGTACTTATTATGCAGGCAAATAATGTACTCATTATAGAATGGGTTTCTGTTTCTAATTATCCTATGTATTTAGTTATTATATCTACTTCTCTTTATTGATTTTATTTAATATATCTATTTAATTATTCTAATCATCCCAGTAATGCTTTAAATAGGTATTATTGTCACCATTTTACAGATGAGGAAACTGAGGCTCAAGGGGATAAATTAACCTACCCTTGGTCACAGAGCTAGGAAGTGGCTGGGCTTGAACTGTACCCCAGTAGGTATTTGGATGGATGGAAAACATCATAGTCTGTTCTTAGCCGTGTTCCTCTGCGGTGTGGATTTGAGTGTATCCTGGAAGAACCTTGCTTCCTATCCGTGGCTGCAGTGTCTGAATTTTCACCGGCTTAGAATACTTAGGCTTCTAATCTCCTTTAGCCCCCAACCCCCCAACCCCAAGTGATTCATTTTCTCAGTGAGTGTGGGTAGTCCTGGACAGGTGAGCCATCAGATAAGTCACATGAACTGTACCTGATGAGACATTCGGTGAGGCGTTGATGTCACAAGCTCACACACTGAGCACGTAGTTCATCTACAGGCTTTCCTTTGGGCAGAGGCACCTCGAGGGGTATGGGAACCCCTGGAGCTTGGGCAGGAGGTGGGGCACCTGTCCAGAGGAGAATTCCAAAAGGAAAGGGATGGATGAAGGAGAGGGAAGGAAAGGAGAGGGATGAAGAAAACCTTCACTACATTTGCTTCTTGGGGCCATGTGCTCTCCATCTTTCAGATGAAGAAGTGGGCCTAGAGATGTTGGAAGACAGGTTCGGTTAAACTGGAGTCACTCAGCAAATCATTGACGCCCATGACACATTTATTCTGAGCATCTTCTCTGTGCCAAGGAAGGGGAAGACAGAGAGAAGACACCATCTCCACCTGCAAGAAACCCACCATCGAGTGGCAGATAGAAACCCACCATCGGGTGCAGATAGATAGACTATCCTAAGGGATCATACAACAGGACACGGTCTGTAATTTTTGCCAAGTAACCTAAATTTCACGGATACGAGAACAGTGGAGAAAATGCCCTTCCTGACTTCCAAGTAACAACGATGAGCGTGGGGTCTGCAGGTCACAGACATTCACATGTCAGCCAGAGGATTGAACGCATGGCTGGTGAGGGAATAAATACCACCCCACGTAGACATGTTTTGCTGAGTCTAAGATCACACGACCTGTGAGCGGCAGAGCTGGAACTTAAACCTGTGTCTGAGGTTTGAAATCTCATGTGGTTGCCAGCATCAGGGTAGGTGAGCAGGGGCAGGGCTGGGACAGTGAAGTCTATGGATGGGAATAAGCTGGGGAAGGCTGGGGTGACATCACCCAAAGTGTATCCCTCAGACCTGAGAGATTCAGGTCAGAGCCGAGAGCAGGAGATAGAGGCAGAGAGGTCACAGAATGGCAGCGTGCCTCACGGCAGAGTCCTGGGGAGGCCAGGGAGGGGAGGGAGGAGGGATGGACAATTACTGACTCTGATTGGGTACCAGCTATCTTACATGATCTCATTTAATCGTCACGCGAAACTACGACGTGGGTTCACGATCTTGCTTAGGGATGAAGGGAAGTGGCTTGCTCAAGTGTGCCTTGTTAAGAAGTGTCAGAGGTGGGTTTTGAACACTGCTCCCTGCCTGACCCCAAGTCCACTTCTATTCCTACACTGGCCGGCATCCCCATACTGGGTTCCACCCCGTCCTGTAAGATCTTTACTGTGGCATCCGTCTCAGCTGTCCTGCCCCAGCCATGTTTCCTGTGGTGACTCATGGTGGATCATACTCTAGTAACAACTTTAGTTTGGTGTTAGGGTCTTACAACCATCTAGTGGAGTAAACTGGTATCCATCGATCCAAGAGACTTGCTGTAAGACGTTCTAAAGGGAAATATCAATATAGGGGTGCGGGACTAGCTCGGAAGAAGTGCTTCATTCTAGAGAGATGGAGAAAAAGGAAGCAAGCAATCCAGGCTCAGGGAACAAGTATAAGCAAAAGCTTAAATGGGCATGCAGAAGTCTTGGAGTTTACATGCCTGGAGTGCAGGCCCTCTGAGCTGGTGGTGGGAGATGAGGCCAGAGTGGGCAATCTGGGCTGGATACAACGGCTTGGAGTGCCTGTAGGTGATAAGGAGCTAATGGAGGGTCTTAGGGAGAAACGCAACACCAAACAATGGAGAAAATTCTTGTCCTGTTACTTGGGGCCAGGGAGCAGGGACTCCCGCAAAGATAAAGGTTTTTGGTTGAGTGGGTCTTTCCCAAATGCTGAAAGGGAAACGCATCTCAGGTGGCCAGGACTAAAGTCCCCCTCAGACACCTCCTCTGAATGGCCTGAGTCACTGGAGGCTAGAACATTCTGAGGGCCGGCCACGTGTGTCTGTCCAGGATGACGCCGTGTGAGCACCTAGACCCCAGTGCGTCTATTCACGTCTCCGCTGATGCCTCTGCTCAGCTGTGGTTCCTGCTTCTATTCGCACTGGTCCGGTGACAGGAGACAAGGTCCCTGCTGCCTCGGCATTGCCCTTGTAGTTGAAGTACAGACGGTAACAGTGTAATCCAGAGGATGCTCTAAAAGGCGCTACCTGGAGGTGAGGCAGAATTATTGCAGGGGCCGTTTTGGGGAGGTGACTGGCTAAGGTCTGTGCTGAAGTTGAGCATTGAGGGTGAGAACAATTCGTCCATGAGATGAGCTGGGGAGAGGGCTTTCCAGGCAGAGGGAACAGTAAGTACAGAGACCTGGGGCTGGAGAGAGCCAGGTGTGCTCAGAGCAGTGAAAGAAGGCCTGTGTGACAGCAGGGGAGGGAAGGGACATGACAGGAGCTGAGAGAAAATGGCAGGTGGCTGATCGCTCAGGGCCTCCCTGAGCCATGGGGAGGAGGTGGAGTTTGTTTTAAGAGCACGGGGAAGTCACTGAGGTATTTTAAGGAGGTGGGGGGAAGTGGTGGGAAGGATGAGTAACAGAGAGCAACAGTGAACGTGAGGGTCGGGTGGATGGAGGCTTGCCCCAAGGAAGGGGTGGGGGTGGGCAGTGAACAGCAGGTGGATTTAGGAAATATTCTGGGGGTAGAGCCAGAGGGATTCTGATTGTTTAGATGGGAGGCTTAAAGGAAAAGGAGAAATCAAGGGTGTTTCCTGTGTTTGGGGTTAAACTAGCAAGATGGTGGTAGCAGATAAAGCGCATTAGGAGAGGCAGAGGCAGGAGCCCACTTAACTCCATGCTGGACACGTTAAATTTAGGGTACCCATTGGGTGGTTGGATACGTGGGTCCATTGGACTTGGCACCATGGAAGGCTTTAGAATCCTAAGAAGAACACTTTCAGAAGAATGGAAATGATGGAAGCAATGAATTTGGATGACCACTTTGAGACATTCTGCTCTGAAGGGGTCAAGGGGAACTTTTTTTTTTTTAGGCAATTTAAATTTCTTTCTTTTTTTAATTGAAGCATAGTGATTTACAATATCATGTTAGGTTCACGTGTATAGCACAGTGATTCAGTTCTACATATCTTTTTCAGATTATTTTCCATTATAGGTTAATACAAGATACTGAATATTTTTCCCTGAGTTATATGGTAAATCCTTGTTGCTTATCTATTTCATATATATAGTAGTGTGTATGTGTTAATTCCATATTCCTAATTTACCCCTCCTCCCCTCCATATCCCCTTTGGTAATCATAAGTTTGTTTTCTGTGAGTCTGTTTCAGTTTTGTAAATAGATTCATTTGCATTATTTTTTAGATTCCACGTATAAGTGATATCATATTTGTCTTTCTCTGTCTGACTTACTTCACTTAGCATGGTAATCTCTAGGTCTATCCATGTTGCTGCGAATGGCAACATTTCATTCTTTTTTTGTGGCTGAGTAATATTCCATTGTGTGTGTGTGTGTGTGTGTGTGTGTGTGTGTGTGTGTGTGTGTGTGTACACACACACACACACACACACACCACCTCTTCTTTATCCATGGGAAATTGTTTCTTGATAAGCTAGGGGTTATGTGCTGAATGGTATCCCCTCAAGTTCATATGCTGAAGTCCCAACCCCAGTGCTTCAGAATATGACTGCATTTGGAGATGGGGTATTTAAAGAGGTGATTAAGTTAAAATGAAGTCTTTAGAGTGATCCTTAATCCAGTCTGACTGACGTTCTTATAAGAAGAGGAAATCTGAACCAGGGATGTGTGGGTACAAAGGAAAGACCACGTGAGGACACAGTGAGAGGGTGGCCATCTACAAAGCAAGAAGAGAAGCCTCCAAAAACCCAACCTGCTGACACCTTGACGTTGAACTTCCAGCCTCCAGAACTGGGAGAAAATTAATTTCTGTTGTTTGAGGCCCCAGTCCATGGTGTTTTGTTACAGCAGCCTGAGGTGACTAATACGTTCAGCTAGTCAACACCCCTAAGGACATTTGTCTGCCTGTGCACTTGGGCCTTTGACTGTCGGCTGAAATGCCCACCCTCCCTGCCCCCGGTCTGCTGGTCAATATTGCTCAAAGGTCACCCCCTCTGGGAAGCCCTCCTTTATCCATCCTTTTCCAGAAGCTCCTTAGGGGAGGGGCACTGTGGGAGCCGGTGCTCTGCACAGCGCGGCCTGCGCTTCTCGTTCCCCTGCCTTCTTCACCGTATCTTTCCTGTAGCATGCATCACCTTCTTACGTTGCCTGTGCTTTGCAAGCTTGCCTTGTCCGTCTGTCTTCCTCCACCGGGATGTAAGCTGCATTCAGACGGGCAGTTTTGTCCATCTTGTCGCTGCTGCATCTCCAGGGCCTGGGACAGTGTCTGGGACCTGGTAATCACCCAATGCACTTTTGTTCATGAATAAATAAGGAAGAAATAATGGTACAAATCTCTCTGCCACTGCTGGGCATCTCGCTCTCCCCGAGGGAAGGTCCTGCCGTTTTGATGTGCCATTTGTTTTTGCCGTAAGAATCATAACTCGCTGTTTTTTTTGCCTTTGTGTTCCAAAAAAAAGGAGGCAGTGTTTGGCTTATACGGTGAGTGTTTCTGACATGCACCATAACGATACTGTTGAGGAAGGCTGATCAAGGGTTTGCTAGCCTGAAACTTAGTTTCACATCCTGTAATATATGATCTTCTCACTTCTCCGCCTTTGCCAAGCTTTGGTAAAAAAGTGGTAGTGCACCTACCTATTCGCAACCCTGAACCAGGTCTATAGTCCCAAGGCCTGCGGAAGTGCCCCACAGTCAAGGTGTGGGCAGTGCGCGTTCTGTCGCTGTGCCGTGAAGGGGAGGGCCAGGCACGCCCGGTCCACAGGGGGTATACCTGCTCGTCCAAAGAAGAGCAAAGGCTTCAGCTTCTGTCTTCCTCTCTGCAGTTTTCCTTGCGTAGATGGAGTTTTCCCTCAAACCCTTTGTAGAGTCCTTCCCACGTGGGATACAGAGTTGGAAAGGGGTCATTTAGAGGACAAACAGCAAAGGAAACCAGCTGGCTCTGCTACCTGCTCCCCAGCCCCAGTGTGCGTGGGAGGCTGTCTTTGCAGTGCAGTGGGCGAGGTGCCGGAGCCAACCCCTCGAGTGAGGCCGGCTGCCCCGCTTGACAAGCTGGGCGCCCTGGGCAAGTTCCTCTGCTTCTCTGAGCCTCTGTCCTCACCTGGCAGAAGAGCCTGATGACATCTGCCTCGAAGCCGTTTGTGCAGGTCAAGCAGCTGGTGCACAGTGGATGGTCCCTAACTGTTGGCGCTCTTCTCCCTTCCTGGGCAGGATCATTGTAATCTAGGACTCAGGGCCTTGGGACAGGGATGAAGATCTCAGATGAGCAGATTTACCACTGGTTTTGGTCATTTTTGTCCTCTTATTTTTAAACCGTTCATTTAGAAATGAGGGAACGGTGCTGCTTCCTAGCTTGGGCACTCGGGAAATCCCATTTTCTAGATAAATGTAAAGAGAGATCAGAGCCTGAGCACAATAAATGAGTGCCCAGTGCTGGACCACATTTGTACAGGAGCTGAGCTGGATGCAGAAGCTTCTAGATCTCAGTACTTCTGACATGCTGCTGACATGAGGGTCATTTTTCTCTCTGACTGGCTGTGCATTGTTCCTCCACGAGTTAGGAGCCTCCCACTTCCTCCCCGTCCCCCTCCAGAAAGTCAGCTCCCCTTGCTGAGAGGCTCCAGACCAAGGGTTGAGAGCTGCCTGGTCCTGAAGCTGGGATCTAGTGGCTGATGGTGTGCAGGTTCCCTCCCGCTTTGACTCTTTTTCTGTTTCACAGAGGGTTTATAAGCAGCTTGTGCTCATTCTTTCCTGTACTCATTCAGTGAACGCTTACCAAGTATCTACTTCTATCTAGGGCATGCACAGGTGAAGATAGTGCTTTATGTATGGTAGTAAAGTATGAACAAAGTCTCTGGGTATTCAGATAAGGGAACAACTAAATAGTGAATGGGGTCGGGGGGGGAGGTTTCACAAAGAGGTGATATTGGAGATGGGTCTTGAAGGTTGAATAGGAGTTTGCCTGAGAAGGAGAGTCATCCCAGCCAGAGAGAAGTACTACAAAGATTCAAAGATGTGACAGATCCCAGTGTGTTTTGGGGATGTTGAGGTTTCTGTGCCGGAGTCCGTGACTGGTGCAATTTTTGCCTGTGTATAGGAGTATGGATAGTAGGTATGCTTCTGTGTTTATAGGAAGGTTGGGTGTGTGTGTGTGTGTGGGGGGGTGATGGGGGGGGAATGAATGGAACAGTTGGTAGGGCCCAGCATGAAGAGACTTGATAGCCTGAATATCACCAGACATTGGAGAGGAAGAAGGGTCCTAGTCTGGGACAGGAAACAAAGGGGGTAAAGCTGTCACTAAATAGTGAATGGTTTTTCAGAACCCTCAGTGGTGGCTGCCACCGGCCATCTAGGACTGGTTCGAGTTCCTTTAATTCGGTGCCTGCCTGTGCAGCTTGATCTCCTTCCTAACGTGGCCCCTCCAGAGCAGCTCAGGGCTAGGAAGAGGTCCAAAAGGAATCAAACCCCTCCCAGGCTTTGAAGTAGTTTGTAATCTTGGAGGATGATAAAGCCCCGGGCATTTCCTGAGCGCCACTGACAAACACAGCTGCTGTTCTAATTTTTGCATTTAGTTTTTCCTATTCTGTTGGATTTATACAGACAGATTCCAAAAAGACCCACTTACTGAAGCCTGGTCCAGTCATTCACTCAGAGAACGTTTATGCTTCAGGAACTATTCCAGGCTGTATGAGCTCAGAAAGAGGATGGATTTTTCAATGACAGCAAATTCATCGTCTTGCCCTCTGTGAAATTAATTATCTCCCTGAACCTCAGTTTCCCATCTGTAAAACTAGCAGAGCAATTCTCACCTAACAGGAACGTAACATTCAAGGTACATGGAAGCATCTGGCTCATCAGAGGCAGATTTTTATTGCTCTCCTCTGACATGTACCTTCTCTCTGAAACCTTGTTTTTACTTTGTTTGGGCAGGGAGATGGGTGTGGTTCCCCAGGACACCAGCAGATGGCGCCCAACAACGCACCGTGCTGGGAACGAGGTTTCCCCCGGTCCCCAGCCCTCCCCTTCCCCCTGTCTCCCCCACCCACTCCAGCCTCTTCTCTGCCTTCCTCCCCTTCTCAGTCACTCCAGGACCCAGGCAGAAAGTCACACAAAACACTTTGTGTTTGTCAGCAGATTCCTGGAAGGTCAAGCTGAAGGATGAATGCTCCCGGGTAGGACTGGAAGGTTCTTTTTTCTTATTTATTTCTTTTCTTTTCTCTTCTTTTTTTTTTTTTTTTTTTTTTTCCCCTTGGGTTG
>NW_020172455.1:1898209-1957363 GCF_003031525.2 Neophocaena asiaeorientalis asiaeorientalis | reverse complement strand
TTTTGTCTCCCATTTATTGCATCACTGGGCAGCCTCTTGGCTTTATTCATCAGACTCCTGTGGTTTTTAGACCTTTCCCAATTGTTCTGTGTCTGCTTCCTTTCCAGGTCCCTTCTGACCAAGGCAGGATATCCAGTGTTGGCTGTGGCCAGGGAGCTGGTCCTTGTCCAGCGTTTTCTATGGTCACTCCTTCTGCCCACCCATCGTATCTCCCACTTCCAGAGCCCAAACAGATGTGGTCCTGGGGACAGAGACCTGACATTGCTGTGATCCCAGGTGACCGTCTCTCAGCCCCAAGTCCCACATAGGGGAGTCTTGCCTGGCAGGGAAATGGGTTTCATCTTCAAAGTCTGATTTTTTTACCTTGGAAACCCTGGCCTTTTCCCTCCCTCTCCCTCTTCCGAACCACACATGTGCTGCTGCTGGTATTTTTAATTTTGCCAGGTCTTCAAGGAGCTATCCCAAATTGGGTAGCCATTTGTTTTGCAGGCATCCTGGGGTGGTCCTATTGTACCATTCTGACCCATTGTCCCTGTGTCAGGTTTTAGGACCAGAGAATTGATATTTTGTTGGAGGAAGGTGAGACTGGCCATCCAGAGGCATGCGGCATGCGGTGTAAGAAAGTGCTTTTCTTCGTTGCTCATCACCCTCACTGTATGGTGGGCACTGTGAGTTATGAGCAATGAAAATAGACCTGGCCCCCAAGGAGCCCTTGGACAAGGGGGCATTAGAAGACAGACACAAATATAGTCCCTGGAGTGAGACGTGCTGTGGAATAGGTAGATCACACGGGTCCAGGAGCTAAGAGATGGGAGCAGGAGTGGCTCTGCTCACCATCGCCCCCTAATGACCCACTTGGGGAATTTATGTTTCCTGTCATTTCTGCAACTTTGGGCTCTGAGGGTCTAGAGGTCTTGGGTCCCAGAGTGGCAATGTCATCACCAAGGAATACAACAAGAACCCATAGACTTAAAGCTACAACATCTGCTGGCCATTTTGGGCTCAGTGTGCCAATAATCATCAGGCAAAGAAAGGAGTTCCTCTACTGGTAGAGGTCATTGGCCGTGCTCATCAAGAGGAAGTGGGGCTGCTGCTTTATAACGAGAGCAGGGGAAATATGTTTGGCGTTGAGTTTGTCCCCTGGGCATCTCTTGGCACTGCCACACTCGATTTTGACAGTAAGTCGGCAAGTTCCACAGCTACGGCTTAGTAGGGGCTCAGGCCCCCTTAGGGGATGGTCAGGTCTCCCCCTGCCTCAGGAAAATCCACATAGGTCAGCAGTGCTAGCTAACGTGGTGGGAAACAGTGCGGGTGGTGGAGGAAGGAGATGATGAACTTCAGATACGACCTTGGGAACAACGCAACAGCCCCTCTCTTGTAAGTTTCCCCAGGAAGTATGCCCAGTCAGAATCCCGAAGAAGCAGTGCCTTAATAGAGTGAACTTAATATGAGAGGCAAGGGATGTGAGTGGTGAAGCGTTGGACCACATTGCTGATGCCCATGTAGACCCCTTCTACCTGATAGTTCCTTCTGAGAATTGCCTTGGATAGTGGGTGCAGCCCTGGAAATGCTTGCAAGGTTACGCTCTCCTCCAGAGGATGGGTTCCAGCCAAAGGTTAACTCGGGATACAGAAGACTAGACTGACCCCTTGCCTCAAGGTAGGACAAGCCTAGGGTTTCTTTTATGGTCCACATAGGCTTCAGCTGAGCCCAGATTTTTGCTTAGCTCTCTCCACTGCCCCATCTGCTTCCTTCTCCTCCGTAAGGACCTTACTGAGAGCCCTCCCTTAATGGATTACTTGCACAAGGATCCCTGACTTAGTTCTAGAGAGCCTGACTGAAAATCAGTAGCTGTTGGAACAGAAGGGAAGGAGATACTTTTGTCTGGGAGCTCAGAGGAGTCTTCCTTCGGGTAGGTCTCGAAGGATGCATGGGAATTTGTTGATAGGAAAAGACATTCCAAGCAGAGGAACAGCATAAGAAAGGTACGATAGTCATGTGCTGTGTCTCGAGAATATCGGGATGTTTTATTTGGCTGAAGTGCTAAGCTTATGGGGTAGGATGGGCTGTGAATGGCAGAAGCAGTTTGAAACTAATTTGTAAAAGTCCAGGTAAGAAGATGGATTTCAAGCTTTACATCCGAAATAACCCTGGCTAGAGCTCTTCCCTGGCTCTGTTGCAATTGGCTCGGACCTGAGGGACCACCACTTAGGAGTTAATGGCTATATCAAAAAAGCATCCTATGTCACATTCCAAGTCAGTGGGAGAGTTAGGGTGTAAAACTCATGCTCCCAATTTCCAGCCCAAGGCTTTATCCTTTGCTCATACTACTGAAATCCTTTGACTCCTAAAATAATATTTTTAGCCCACTCCCGCACTGTGGAGATAGATGTATCCCGATTCATCTATTCCTAACGTGCTTAACTGTTTCTTTTTTCTTAACAAGTCCTAACACTTAACAGTAGTTCAGATTCATTAGCCTCACTCTGTGTCAGATGCTTTCATGTACATTAACTCCTTTGATTCTCACAACTACCCAGTGAAGCACGTAGTGTTATTCTCATGTTGGAGATTAAAACATAGAGTCACTGAGAGGTCAAATAAAGTATCTAACGGAGAAACCCAAGATTTCCCCACTTTACTACTAGAGTGTGTTTTCTTCCATGTCATTTATTTTTTGTTGCATGACAAACCACCCCAAATCTTAGTGGATTAAAACAACAACGACTTATTTATTTGATGACTCCCTGGGTTGGTGATTTGGACTGGAATCAGCTGGGTGGCTTTTCTGCCTCAGTGGTGAGCTGCTGCTGGCTAGGCACCTCTGTTTCTCGAGGTTAGCTGGCTTACGGCTGGGGCACTGGGGCAGTTTGTGTCTCATCACGCCACAGACAAGCCCAGGCTCTGTCGCACGGTAGTTGTCTTAGGATCCAAGAGCAACCAGGTTAGACAAACTCCAGCGTGTGAGCGCCTTTTAGCCTCTGTTTCTGTCACAACGGCTAGCATCCCACTGACCAAGTTACCTGGCTCAGAATCTGTGTGGTGGTCGCTGCCCAAGGGCATGGATGCAGGGAGGGAATAATTTGTGGCACTGTTGTCCATCTATCACATTCTGTTTTCAAAACACTTCTTTTAGATTATAAAAATGAATGTATGTATGATATATTTATATCTTATACATGTATTATACGTATGTTGTGTTCGTTTGGAAAATTGGGGAGATACGGAAAAATCTAAAGAAGGACAAAAATCATCTATAACGCGCCACTCAGAGATGATCATTGTCAGTATTTTAGTGTTTCCTCCTGTCTTACGAGCATGTGAGTGAATTGATGACTGTGCGTGTATATACGTTTGTGTAATATTTTCTTCTAAAAGAATATCAGAGCCTGCCTTTTAAATTGACATTATATTATGAACATTTCCCCATGTCACCAAATAATTCTTGAAAATATGATACCTTTCAATATTCTATCGTATCTCTCCACCATATTTATCCTTACCCTGTCTTTAATTTATTAATTTTTTTTCTGCTGTTTAGGTTGCTTGCATTTCTTTTTGTTTGTTCGTTTTTAGGTATTATAAATGACAGTATATTGAAGACTCTGGAATATAAATCTTTATCCACATTTCTGGTGATTTTCCTAGGACAGATCCCCAGATGTGAATGACTAGATCAAAGAAGATAACATTGCTAGGGCTTTTGATACATTTTGCTAAACTGCTTTCCTGGAATCTACTCTCTCACAGCCTGCGTTGTGGCACTCTCAAGAGTGCTGAGTATTATCTTGAAAAGAGAAAAATGATCATTTTTGCCAGTTAGGCAAAAAAAGGTACCTTATTTTAACTTGCATTCCTGGTGAGCAGTAAGGATAAACATTTTAGAAATGCTTATTGACCATTTATAGTTCTTCTGTGAATGTCTTTTTCTTTAAAAAAATGTTGTCCATTTTACATCAATTTGTATGAATTGCCCTGTATTCATGTTCGCTAAATTACAAATATTTTCCTACTTAGGTTGTCATTTGCCTTTTAATTTTGTTTGGGGAATTGTTTTTGACATGTGGGGTTTAACGTGTTTTGTTGTTGAATCTATTTTTCTTTCTTTTTTGATAACAGCCATTGCTTTCATGTTTAGAACATCTTTTTTGACCTATCTCTTAAAAAATGTAAGATGTAGTGGCTTTGCCACTTAGCAGAACAATGTTCAGAAAGGCTGTCTGTCTTTGGAACCAGAACTGACAGGTAGAGCTGATGTGCTGTGCGACATTTCCCCTCCAGCTGAGCTTGTGTCCACTGCCTCCAGTGTCCATGGTTAACTGACACAGGGATGCTTGGCAAAGGCCTTTGGGGCCTCGTGGTGATGCTGTGAGCCCATCAGGAAGCCTGCGCCTCGCTCACAACCGCTCCTTGTCCTTTTACCGTTGGCCCCAGCCTCCCGTCATCCTGCCTGGGAAGCGGGGGCCACACTCTTCTTTGTGTCTTTTATAATCCTGGTTGGACCCATCACCAGATACTCTGAGGTCCACGCTGCATGGTAGTCTGTCGTCTTCCCCATGGTGTGAACTTGAATCCCAGTGGCCGTGAGGCTGGTGTGTGACGGTGTTGCTTAGCAGGTTAATGAGCAGAGCCATCCCTGTCCAGCTCCTGTATTTCAAAGTAGCTTTTTAGTGCCACCTGTGGAGTAATCGAGTGGTTCTTTCTTCATGTGCGCTAAAGATGCAAGGAAATAACATTGGTGTTGCAGATTCTCATTTGTGCTGATGGGGATCCGAGGTTGATTTCCTAGTGGCAACTGGGAGGGAACATGGTTGTTGTGGAAAAAGGTGAGGGATACAGAGCCATTCAGAACGGGGTTCCCGTTCCTTTCAGCCTCTTTTTATGTTGCTCTGACCAATCACTGACCTTCCTGAGCCTCTACCTCTGATCATTACTAGAAACTGTCTTTCTCAGAGAACTGTTACGAGTATGGAATGAGGTGATGTAGATCGTGTATGCAATGAGATAATGAGATCATGGTTGGCACGTAATAGGTTCTCAGTAAACGGTCAATAGTATTTTTTTTTTCTTTTTTGGCGATACCTCACATCATGTGGGATCTTAGTTCCCTGACCAGGGATTGAACCCGTGTCCCCTGCAGTGGAAGCGTGGAGTCCTAACCACTGGACTGCCAGGAAAGTCCAGGGAAGTCTTATATGGCCTTTATTATGTTGAGGAAAGTTCCCTCTATGCCCACTTTCTGGAGGGTTTTTATCATAAATGGGTGTTGAATTTTGTCAAAAGCTTTCTCTGCATCTATTGAGAAGTCCCGGTCAATAGTATTTTTATCCAGAAAAAATAAGCGATCTAAGTAAAAAAAATTAAATGATGGCTTAGAGATGTTGGCAATTTGTGAAAATATCAAGAATAATTTTTTGGAATGTCAGGGATCTGTCACTATGCTTTCCCAGAAACATGAGGTGTGATGGGTTAGGTGTAATGCAAAAACACAGCACTGCCCACCTGCTGTAAGCATCGATTTTGATATTAAAACACACAGTTATATGTAATGGAGTTGGATGCAAGATTCACATGAACTTCTAGGAAAAAACATAAGGCTTCAAGGAAATTGCTCACCAGGGCAATTTGAGGGAGCAGTTTTCTCCCAGCCTCCTGGAAGAGAACCTCCCAGGAAGGTTCCCTCCTCTTGGGCACACGCAGTATCTTTATACACTCCTTGTGGGGACATTGGAGCTGTGGAGAGACTATATCTTGTTCTTCAGGCACTCCCCTGGCCCCTTGACATTTGGTGTAACTGTGGGACTTGTCATAGACAACGAAACGTGGGCAGAAGTGATATTTGTCATGGGAGCAGAAGCTCATGAGCCAGCATCTGGTTCGCCCTTTTGCTCTGTCCAGTCTCAGCCATCGTGGAAATGGGACAAGCTTCACTCAGCCTGGGTCTCTGGCAGGGTCTCCCAGTAGGTCACAGTGACATGTATTGGGTGGGCCAAAAGGTTCGTTTGGCTTTTGCCGTAAGATGGCTCTCGTAGCACTTAGTTGCCTTTAACTTCATTAGAAACAATTTTGTTAGATTGTATGTGACAGCTGTCATATCAGCGTGCATTTAAAAAGTGACTTATCAAAATCGGTGAATTTTTGTGTAGCCATTTTAATATTGAAGATGGAAGAAAAAAAGCAACATTTTCGGCATATTATGCTTTATTGTTTCAAGAAAGGTAAAAACGCAACTGAAACGCAAAAAAAGATGTGTGCAATGTATGGGGAAGATGTTGTGACTGATCAAACGTGTCAACAGTGGTTTACGATGTTTCGTGCTGGAGATTTCTCGCTGGACGATGCTCCACGGTCCGGAAGACCGGTTGAAGTTGATAGCGATCAAATAGGGACACTAATTGAGAACGATCAATGTTACACCATGCAGGAGATAGCTGACATACTCAAAATATCCAAATCAAGTGTTAGTCATTTGCACCAGCTTGATTATGTGATTCCCTGTGATGTTTGGGTTCTACGTAAGTGAGAAGAACCTTCTTGACCATATTTCCTCATGCCATTTTCTACTGAAATGTAACGAAAAAGTTCTGTTTTTAAAACAAATTGTGACGGGCGATGAAAAGTGGATACTGTACAATAATGTGGAATGGAAGAGATCGTGGGGCAAGCGAAATGAACCACCACCAACCACGCCAAAAGCCGGTCTTCATCCAAAGAAGGTGATGTTGTGTATATGGTGGGATTGGAAGGAAGTCCTCTATTATGAGCTCCTTCCAGAAAACCAAACGATTAATTCCAACAAGTACTGCTCCCAGTTAGACCAACTGAAAGCGGCACTCGACGAAAAGCGTCCAGAATTAGTCAACAGAGAACATAATCTTCCATCAGGATAACGCGAGACCACATGTTTCTTTGATGACGAGGCAAAAACTGTTACAGCTTGTCAGGGAAGTTCTGATTCATCCATCATATTCACCAGACGTTGCACCTTTGGATTTCCATCTATTTCCGTCTTTACAAAATTCTCTTAATGGAAAAAATTTCAATACCCTGGAAGACTGTAAAAGGCACCTGGAACAGTTCTTTGCTCAAAAAGATACAAAGTTTTGGGAAGATGGAATCATGAAGTTGCCAGAAAAATGGCAGAAGGTAGTGGAACAAAAGGGTGATACGTTGTTCAATGAAGTTCTTGGTGTAAATGAAAAATGGGTCTTTTATTTTTACTTAAAAGACCAAAGGCACTTTTTGGCCAACCCAATAACACAAGCGAGAAATCAGCCTCTGTTGTTCTAAGTCTCTGGGCGTTTGGGATTATTTCTTTCTGTAATTGCAGCAGAACCGAGCTTATTCTGACTGATACACTACTTGAGGGCAGAGGTGGAAATGCAGATGGCTTCACTTTGCCCATATGGCCTTCACAGTGCTGCATTCACAGCTGACACTCAGATGCGTTTTATTTCAGACACTAATGGAGCAGGTCTGGGCCTCGCCGAGAAGATTTGGGTGTGAGGGTGACTGAGCTGGAACATTCCATTGACGCCTGCCCCCGCTGGTACCAGGGCCCCAGCACTGGTTTGGCTGAGGAGGCACATGAGGGGAAATAAGGGCAAAAGGACAGAGCTTTGTTCAGCATCTACTGGGTAGCAAGGCCTGAACCAGGTGCTTTCTCTACGTTCTAAAGATCATAGCAGCCTAGGGAGTTATTATTATTACTTCCCTTTTGTAGATGGAGTGTGGTCTCTCAAGGAAGTAACTCATTCAAAGCCCCAAAGCTGGTAATGGTCCAGGCTGAGATGCAAACTCAGGCTGAGGAAATGAACTATGAAGGGAGAATCTGTGTCCTTCTCATCCATTATTTATATTTCTCTGAAGTGCTGATTCTCATCAAATTAGAGCCAGGAAGCATTTTCTGACCACTCAGTCTAAAAAGGATCTTGTCCCCTGCCTCTGCATCATCGTTTTTTTCTTACTGTGTGTTTCCCTCCATAGCTCTTAATTGTTTACTATCTGCCTCTCGCATCATGCTATAAATGCTAGCACAGAAAGGATCACATCCTCTCACTACCTCTTGGGTGCCCAGGACCTGTTCACGGATGGCACATAGGAGGCATTTAGTAAATGGTTGCTTTATTCAATAAATGAAGATCCCATATGTTGATGGAGAGTAATGTAGAGGTTAAAAGCACAGACTCTGGAGCCATACTACCTGGTTTTGAATCTCAACTTTGCTAATTCCTGGCTGTGTGACCTTGGGAAAGTTACTTAACCCCTCTGTGCCTCATGTTTCTCATCTGTTGAATGAGGATAATACTAATCACTTTCCTCATGATAGTTGTAAGGATTGAAAGGTGTGTGAAACAACTTGTAAAGCGTTTAGAACAGTGCCTGGCACACAGGAAGTGCTCAGTGAGTGCCAGGCATTTGTACGTGTGAGTCCACTGAACAGTGTCCAGAATATGTTTCTCATTCTATCGCTGGTAGAGCCCATGAGAAAATGGTTGATGCTGCAGTGCTTGAAATCATTTGCTACAGTAGAAGGATCATGGAACTTGCAGTCAGACTGACCTGGAATGCTCTCAATACCTAAGTTCTGTGACCATTAACCAGGTGTGACAAACTGAATGTTTGTGTCCTCCCAAAATTCATGTGATGAAACTTAACCCCCAATGTGATGGTATGAGGAGGTGGGGTCTTTGGGAGGTGATCAGGTCATGAGGGTGGAGCCCTATTGATGGAATTAGTGCCCTTATCAAAGAGACCCCCAGAGAACTCCCTCCTCCCTTCCACGTGAGGACACAGCAAAAAGACTATATACCAGGAAGCAGGCCCTCACCTGACATCGGATCTGCCATCATCTTCATCTTGGACCTCCAGCCTCCACAACTGTGAGAAATAAATATCTACTGTTCATAAGCCACCCAGTCTCTGGTGTTTTTGTTACAGTAGCCTGAGTGCACTAAGGCACCAGGTGATTTGGGCAAGCCCATTGCCCACGTGCATTTGTTTCCCCATCTGTGAGTTGTGCTGTGTTAGCAAGCACATAGACCGACATTGCTGGGAGGGAGTGATACACACAATAATGATGAAAACAGCAATGACATATATGCATGGCAGACTTAGTATGTGGATAAGATGAAACTTGGTCTGTGAAGACCTCCTGCTCAGTGCAGGCAAAGAGCCTGTGAGTGTCTGTAACAAATGTATGGATGAAGGTGGATTTTGCTGGATGAATGCAGAGAAGAGACAGCGTTGCTTTTTTGGTTTAGGACTTAAAAATGTTGTACTGTGTGGGTAGAAGAGATTATGTAGGCAACAAGAATTTCTCGGGGATTAGGTGAAATTCTGGCATTGAGAATCGCATTTTGAAGATTTTGCAGGCACAACGTTCCTCTTGCCCTCCTCATGGGGCGGCCTGTGTGGGAATGGCTCTCCACTAATCTGTCGTGACACGGCCTGAGCTGATGATCACGTCTTCCACTTACTACTGACTATGTGGGAACAAAGAAATCAAAACCATGGTTCCTAAAAGATTCCCTAATGGCGGCAATATTTTGGCTTCCTGAGCATAACTGAATTAATTCATGGTTTTTGTAGACTAGTAATGGAATCCATCGACCTACGGCTCTGTCATGCTTGTTTGGGAGATATGCCAATTGGTTCCATTAATTCTGGGAGAAAACAGTCGGCAGCCAGCTTTTCTTTGCACCTCACCTGCACAGTGAAACATTGGGTGGTCTTTTTCTCCCGTGAGCTGAAACGTTACATCAAACTGCTAGTCTGCCCCCTACACTATGGAATATCAGTTTTATTAGTTCCATTCTTCAAGACATTGTGAAATAATGGGAAGCACATTGTGTAATGGAGGTCACATAATCTGTATGGCGGATTTCAGCGCACACAATTCCAAACGACCTTCTTGGTTTTCTAACTAAGTGTAAATTACTTAGTAACAATGGAGTTAACGAAACTACCATTCACTCAAAACAACATTGCTATTATTCATTTAATACAAAGCCCACGTGAGATGCCTCTAGTATATGAAATACATTATGGGTAATTATGCAGTTGCTAAAGTCTTCTAAAGCATTTGTTTGAAAATTCAGGAAATGGAAACATCAGCAAATCCAGATGTTAATTAACCTTGACAGCGATCACAGTGTAACTCTTTTGGTAAATAAGGCTGGGAAACATACTGTTATTGTTATTTGCTAAACAAGAGGGAAAACAAATCTAGAGGTTAATAAAGTTGGCAAATCACTTCTCAGCTACTCCCTCATTTGTAATTTTCGACTCCATTTTAGAGAGACTCTGGGGAAATTATGGCTGAAAATTCTGCGAGGAAATGTGACACTTCTTGAGATGATGAAGAAAGTGGTCTTCTGAAGTTGTTTGGTCTGGAAAAAAACATGCCCTTTCCTTGTCAAGGTCATCCTATTTTCACAATACGCAAGCAAGAGGTTTGTTTAAAAAACTCAAAGGACTTCAGAATTCTACCTAATCAGAACTTTAACTCTGGTGCCATCCTTAGTCAATAAGCATCTTTTATTATCTTCCAGGCACAGTGAAGGCAGGTACTTAATTGGGGAGAAGATTGAGGGGGAAGATTGGGAGAACTTCTAGATTGATTTAAAAACACCAAACACCCTCCTATTATTTTACTTTTTATCCTTTTTTATGTATAAAATGTTGAAATATCAGGGTTAGAGGAAACTTTACAAGTTGTTTAATCCAGTTGACCACTGAATTTCCTCTAGAGAATTTGTGTCACTGGTCTTCTAACTTCGACTTGAAGTTGGGTGGTGGGAAGCTCAGCATGAACTAGCAGTCTTCCTAGCTCAGCTGTCTTTCACTAGATTTTGTAAACAATTGAAGTGTAGTTGATTTACAATGTCATGCTAGTTTCAGGTGTACAGCACAGTGATTCAGAGATATATACATACATATTTATAGATAGATAGATAGATATGGCCATTCTTTTACAGATTCTTTTCCCCCATAGGTTATTAAAAATACTGAGTAGAGTTCCCTGTGCTATACAGTAGGTCCTTGTTGGTTATCTCTTTTATATATGGTGGTGTGTATCCGTTAATCCCAACCTCCTAATTTATACCTCCCTCTTTTTGACTATTAATTTCTTCCTTACTTATTTTAAAATTTAGCTAAAATTCATTTCCTCATAAAGTCTCTTGGTCCTAATTCCTTCTCTACCTGCCTCCACCCCTGCTTTCCCCTTATGGTCTCACACCCACGTCTAATTCTTCTACAAGACCAGCTGTGTCTGATAACATCCCTCTGGCCCTCCAGACCCTCTCTTCACCTCGTCCCTCTGCTCTCTGCCCTGGGACGCTGACCTATATGGAATTCAAGGGACTTCATCCGTGGGGTCCTGTATGCTC
This sequence comes from Neophocaena asiaeorientalis asiaeorientalis, assembly GCF_003031525.2. Lineage (NCBI taxonomy): Eukaryota > Metazoa > Chordata > Mammalia > Artiodactyla > Phocoenidae > Neophocaena > Neophocaena asiaeorientalis. The sequence goes on along the minus strand of NW_020172455.1, from coordinate 1,945,970 downwards.
TGACTTCTGGTTGGTTTTGGCCATAGGAGACTGAAAGGAGAGAGGAGAGTGAGTTCGGATGTCTGTATTACCTAGGCGCCTACCTGTGGGGTTCTCTCTGGTTGGGTTTGTTCTTACTGATTGTCACTGATTTCTTTTCAAGGAGACCTTCTCTCTACATGACTTTCTTCAGATTTCAGGAACTACTTCCTCCCTACATACTCTGTGTCTTGAGGGAACAGCTTCTCTGCTTCTAGCCTTCTTTTTTACCTCTTATACCTATTCCACTGCAAATAGTCCCTTCGTAGACAAATCTTCCTCGAATTAACCCAATTGGTTAAAGCCATCTGTTTCCAGTTGGGACTCCGGCTGATACAACAGCCCTTCAGATAATTCTAATACACTGCATATCCACTATGTCTTCTCCACTCGAATGCCCCAAGATCCCTCAACTGTGACTAACATTGCATGGCTTTAGGAATTCTACCTATTCTCTGCAATGTTCCAGTGGGGCAATTTCCCTGATGAAGTGTGGGACCTAGAGTGAAAGCAGTGGTCCCGGGCTGAACAGAACATGGCAGGGGGGCTTACTGGTGGTGCAGTGGTTAAGAATCTGCCTGCCAATGCAGGGAACAGGGGTTCGAGCCCTGGTCTGGGAAGATCCCACATACCGCGGAGCACCTGAGCCCTTGCGCCACAACTACTGAGCCTGCGCTCTAGAGCCTGCGAGCCACAACTACCAAGCCCATGTGCTGCAACTACTGAAGCCCGCGCGCCTAGAGCCCGTGCTCCGCAACAAGAGAAGCCACCGCAATGAGAAGCCCGCACACCGCCACGAAGAGCAGCCCACGCTCGCTGCAACTAGAGAAAGCCCGCGCGCAGCAACGAAGACCCAACGCAGCCAAAAAATAAAAAGGAACACAGCAGGCTTCCCTCTCATTGCCTCTGGAGACCACGTTAGCCACTGACACAGCTGAGGGCATGCATGCAGACCGCCTTTGGACACCACGTCGTGTGGTGACAGCATGCCGAGCTTGTAGTTGTGCTGTGTGATGTGAGGCTTGCTGTCGGTCAGACCTCAGGGTGAGTCCCGGCTCCACCACCTACCAGACGTGTGAGCGACTCTGAGTCCATAAGGTGGGCTAAAGTGCCGCTCCCTGCCTCCCGGCTGTGTCCTGAAGTGAGCCAGTGTATGGGGAACTGCTCTGTGAACGGTAAAGCGTGGGGCAGCTATGACTACTACTATTCATCAGGTGGTGTTACCTCCGCTCTTCTCGCTTCCCCTACCTCTCCATCTCCCTCCCTCTCCTCTTCAGCAGCTGCAGGGGTGTCACCTTTGACAGAAATGTCTCTCAACGCTTCATCTCCAGATCCATCAACGTTCTAGGCATTTCTCAAAGGCCAGCTCACGACGGCCGCCTTCCCAGCACTCTCCCCAATCAACCCTATGACAACCACTCTTCTCATCTTCTGCTAGAACCTTTGTATTTCTCCTGGAACGTTTTGCTATTCCTAACTCTTAGAAAGCTAGAGACAGAAGGAATCTTAGTTATCCTCCGGTGCTACCTTTTTGTTTTAGAAAAATGAGTAAGTTGAAATTTAGGAAGGGAAGCAACTTGTCCAAATTTATGGAGTAAATGAGGGATGCAGTCAGAACCCAAAGCCAGGACTCAAGCCTCTCGGCCCAGAGCTGCTCCCAGGACACCCCTGCACCTTGAGGACTGTCTGCCCTGCCCCATGGTGGATGGTGTGTCCTTCTACTGTTCAGCTGTGATCTCTTGGAGGGCAGAGGCTGTGACTCATTCTTCTAAGTTCTCACCTGTAGTGACATTTACCTGTAGCCTGGCCAGTCTATTCAAGGCACAGCTGACTACTGTACTGAGGCTGGAATGGAGAACGAGACTGAGAAACTGGGATTGTCTTAAGTCAACTGCTGACTGAAAGCTTCTTCATCTTCTGCCTCCTTTCTCACCCCAGATGATATACCCACTTTTTAAAATCCAAGGCCAAGATGGGATTATCACTTTCCCCACTAATTTTAAGCGAACATTTTTGAGGTTCTTGGATCTAACTGCTGAGCTCTGCTGAACAGAGGTTTTGGAACACTGTCAAATTAAAAAGGCTCAGGAGTACATGAAGATGGAAAATTCAGTTGCGAGGAAGTGACTTCCTTGGCTTATCGCAGTGAGAAAAGTTAGCTGACAAGAGTGAATCTTCAAAGAATTAATTTACAGAACTATGTATTTAACATTGCAGCCTCAGCTGAAAGAGCCAGAGAGTCGGAAAAAGTGCGTGTGTGGGGAAAGTTACTGACGGCCTTGGTACCTTGTGAGGTAGGCAAGCCAAGTCAGCATCCCAGAGTGGGGAGGATGGCCCTGGGGGCCGAACCTTTCCAATGAGGTACACTCTGCAAGGTGGCGTCTTGCCTGCTTGAGGTCCTGCCAGTAGAGCTTTCCAATGGAGTGGCCAGGGTCCTGGAGCTTCCTTTCGAGAGCCACAGAGAGCTGAGAAGCCAGGCTGCTTCTTAGCATGCCATCAAGTTCATGTTTCTCAAGGAGTGTGGCAGCCCATCGAAGCAAGACTTGTCGTGATAGCTACATGCAGGAGAGCATTTTTTTTTTAAACCATGCGAGCAGGGGGCGGCTCTAACACCTGTTCCTCTGCTTCCTAATGTGGTATATCCTGTGCTCAGGTGCAGGATTGGTATGGCGGCATGCAGGAAGTCTTAGGGAGAGAGTGGGGTATTCTGAAGACAGCACCAGCTTTGGAAGAAGACAGAACTGGGCTTGAGGCTGAGTTCTGCCACTTAACTTGCTAGGTGATAATAATGTACCTCTTCGGGGCTCAGTTTTCTCACTTGGGAAATGATGACAGAGAAACTTACCTTGACAGCTATTGTATTGAATGGCAGTCGGTATCTCCACTTACAGCTTATACTAGTACCCAGCGCAGAGTGGGTGTTGGTACTGATAACGGCACTGCTGATAGCGATGACAGTGATGGTGGTGGTCATCGCGGTGCTGGCGGCTTAGTAGCAATGGGGCTTTTTCTTCCCATTCAGTATTTTGAAGTACATGATTCTTCTTTGTGATTAGGAAGTAGCACCCGAATACAATAGAATAATGGGATTCCCTGGCTGGAGGGGATCATAAAGACCTTTTCCTCTAACCTTCTACATGCGACACCTAAATACATTTGAATTAGTATTTCAGCCTCAGTTTCAATATCCTCCTGATGGGGCATTCAGTAACTCACTCCCCTGATGTTGATCAAATGGCTTCTTTCTGAGCAGTAGTTTCCTAACCTGGAAAATAGGGTTGATAATGCCCAGGTATCAAGATTGTTTCAGGGCTCAGAGGTCATGCATGTCAAAGGTCAAGACAGGAGTGCAATAACCGTTTTCCTCTCTCCCTTCTCTTTCCCTTCCCTGGAAGCTGCTTGTTTCATCTTCGGATGGCTCTAGTTTTGTTTTAAATCAATTTCTGACTCCCCGGGCTTTTCGCTCATCAGTCTCAGTTTCCCTCTTTGTGGCCACCAGTCAGTCTTCCCTACGCCAGCCCTGCAGACATCACTCTTGTCCCTCAGTGTCTCATCTCTAGTCCCTGGTTCCTTTGGTCACTCCTTGTCATCACATGGTTTCCAGGCCTCCTGCCTTATTTAATCTTCTCTGAGTGTGTGCCTACTTCCTACTCAAACCATGGTACCTCTCAGAGTCAAGGGAGAGAGGGTGTTTAGAGAGCATCTCACGTGTAGTTTTGTGTCTGGAGAAACAGACGCCCAACGTGAGGAGTATTAGCACAGCAAGTTCTGTCGTGGTCGGCGGCATATCCTAGTAGGTATTTTCTGGTTTATCTGTTTACAGCCGTGATGCCATTGTGGTAGCAACTTTTATGCTTTCACTGCAGTGTTCCTTTACTCTTTCGAGAATGGGCTCCAGATACAGCAAAAGGGTTCTCTTGGTGGTAAGAGTATCTGGATTCTTTTTTTTTTTTGTAATACATTTATTTATTTATTCATTTATTTTTGGCTGTGGTGAGTCTTCGTTGCTGCGCACGGGCTTTCTCTAGTTGCGGCGAGCGGGGGCTAGTCTTCGTTGAGGTGCATGGGCTTCTCGTTGCGGTGGCTTCTCTTGTTGCGGAGCACGGGCTCTAGGCACGCGGGCTTCAGTACTTGTGGCGCACGGGCCCGGTAGTTGTGGCTTGAGGGCTCTAGAGTGTGGCTCGGTAGTTGTGGCGCATGGGCTTAGCTGCTCCGCAGCATGTGGGATCTTCCCGGATCAGGGCTCGAACCCGTGTCCCCTGCACTGGCAGGTTTATTCTTAACCACTGCGCCCCCAGGGAAGCCCTGAATTTTTAAAGAACATTTTACATGCAACAGCAATTGGTGTTCCTTAGCACAACAACTTGAAATTTGGATGAGCAGCCACTCTTTGAAGCTGGTGCAGCTGTACGGCAGAGGCGTGGAGCTGGTTATTTTTATTCCACATGGCAACAGGGTGGAGAAGAAGAAGGCGAGCTTCCCTGTGAGACGGGGCTGAAGTACGTCCTCCAGTTACATGTAGTAGTTCAAGCGCAGGTATATCATCCTATCTCTCTAGACCTCAATTTCTTCTTAAAAGGAGGGTTATGACCTGTTCATTGCCTAACGCTAAGGGTTGTGGGAAGATTTTGTGAAAATAATGTATCAAAGGATTCTTTAGAACTATAAAGCATGATGCATAAACACATTTTCTTGCAATCTAGGCTGAGTCAGTTTTCTACTGTCCAGTTATCTTCCGTGAATTCACAGCCATCTTGGTCACCTGAGGCAGGTTGCCAAGTATGAAGTACACTCGAGTTCACTCTTCTGGATTTTTCTTTTCTCAAGCTCAAGTTCAAGACTCCAGTTTTCCTGAATGTCTTCTTGGACGACATCAGCCATGGTGAGTTTTCTGTCATCTGAGCCTAGTCCTACCTGTTGTGATTTTTATTTCGGGCACAGTTATATTTTTCTACTTCATGTTTGTGTCCCCTTTAGCCAGTTTCCAGCAAGTTCTGCCAACTTCAGGTCTTACAAGACTGTCCAATTAAATCCTTTTACATATCACAAATGCATAAAAATAGAGCTTCTGAAGCAAGAGATAAAAGTTGAGAACATGTTAAGAGTTACCTTCCATTTATAATGATTTGATTATAATCAATGATTTGATTATAGTGAGTTTACTGTTTCTCTTAAGTTTTGGGCCATACATATTTCTTTTTTCCTCCCTCCTTCCTTCCTCCCTCCCTCTCTCCCTCCCTCCCTCCCTCCTTCCCTCCCTCCCTTCCTTCCTTCTGTTACTGGACTAAACTTGGGTCCGCTTGCCCGCACACAGTAAAGCCAATCTACTGACACCAGGCTTTGGTGAAGGAAAATGAAGCGTTTATTCGGGCTGACAAGCAAGGAATCCAGATAGCTAGTGCTTAAAAGATCAGGACTCCCCAAAGGCTTTCAGGGAAAGGTTTATAAAGACAGGGTGAGGGAGGAGCATTGTGGGGTGTGTGATCAGCTCGTGGACATTCTTCTGATTGGTTGCTGGTGAGGTCATCAGGAGTCAACACCATTAACCTTCTGGTTCCAACCGGTCTGGGGTCTGCGTGCTTGTGGGCAGCACACGGTTCACTTCTTCCACCTGGTGGGAGTTTCAGTATCTGCAAAACAGCTCAAAGGACATGGTTCCAAATATTATCTACAGCCCTTGAGGAGGAACTAAATGTCCTTGACTTTGCTTAATGGCCAAACTAATATTAGTTTGTCTTGCTTGACTGTTTTCCTTTCTTTCTGCATTTTCGTGCTTCTCTGATTAAATTTATTCTTTGACTAAAGTTTTTGTACAGACAAAAGGCAAGCAGAGGGCATGGGGGAAGCCCTGTTCTGGGAAGACCCCACAGTCTCCTGCTCAGTTACACTTCCCTCCTTCCGCCCTCTTTCTCTCTTTTTCTTCTTTTCTTTCCTTTTAAAAACAATCCTCATTTGTATCTTTTCCCATTATCTTCAATGTTTATTTTTCTAAATTTGTTAGATTTTGCTCTATGGTTTTTATCTTTGTTGATGTGCTTCAAACATCTTCTTATATATGAAGATTATGTAAATATTGATCAATTTTATCTAAGTATTCTTATGTATTAAAAAATGAAATCTTTAATTCATTTAGAACTTAGATTATAAAATATAAGTCAGGGCTCTAGTATGGTATTTTTTCCCTAAGTGGTTAGCTAGGAGTTTCATTGCCTTTGCCAAGTAGAATCCTTTTTCTTTCCAGCTGAAACAAAATTATACCATTCCATTTATTTGCCTACCTATATTGGCAAGAGGCTATGATTCTTTCTGTTTTTGTTATTTTAGTTTTAAAGTTCATTTTAATATCTTTTATTGCATGGATCCCCTCCTTTTATTTCTACTCTTCCCCATTCCCTCCCTCATAATGTCCCATTTAGTTTTATAGATTTTTTTCTATAGATAATCTTTAGGATGTCAAGTCTCCCAAGATATTCCACTGTATTTTGATTGAAATTGCATTACCACGATTGGATAAAACAGACTCCAGAAAATAAAGTAAAACAAATAATAGCAGAGTAGAAATTCAGTGTTGTACAGAAATAATAATAGAGAACCAAATCAAAGTGAAATTTGGATGGAGAGAAAAATGACAGATGTAAAAAGTCAGAAAAAAGATGATGTAAATAAACATGGACTAGAAAAAAGAATAACTGCTAGGCCTAGAGAACAAATCAGAAAAAAATATTCAAAGTAATACAGAATAAAATGTTTCTAAAACCAAATAAGTTGTGAACCTGTCAGGTGAACTTTATCCACTTTATCCAGAAGATTTAATTAAACCTGACAAACATTTTTACATATCCTGGTGAAAATATTGAATTCCATGGACAACCAAAGAATCCTAAAAAACCTGACAGAAAAAAAAAAAAAAAGAACAGTGGGAAAAAGTCAAGGAGTCCTCAGACTTCTGTCTACAACATTGGATAAAGGCAGTCAGTGGAATAGCATCTATAAAGTTTGGGAGGATTATGACTCAAAAATTCTATACCCACCCAAATTGTCCTTTGTAATTTCAACAATTAACAGGCATTTTCATATTATAGAAGAAAAAATATGTTCATGATAGAAAATAAAAACTTACTATTAAAATTTTAAACATCTTAAAAACTTAGAACCACATGGAATCCATATTTAAAAAAAAATTCTAGTTTCTCCACTGCTTCCTTTTTCCTGCAGCTGCGTGCAGTGGGGCTTAGGGACTTTGTGGATATAACTTGTTTACATTCATTCTGCTCCCACAGTCCTCACAATGATGACTGGAATTTGGCTCCATATTTGTACTACCTACCAGGCAGAAACATTTGATTTTGATTTTGGTTAAAGCAGAATTTAGAAACAAGTTAGGAATGAACACATAGCATGGAAATGAATGGACTTACGTGCCTGTAGATTCGAGATTTAAATGTACTCCTAAGTTTGAATGAAAACCAGGCAAAGCCATTGGAATAAATTCTCAGTCATTTGAAGCTTCATAATCCAGAATTGTCAAGGGGTTCATCTGGAGGAAGGTCATTGCCATGGGCGGAACTGGGCAGACACAAGTTTGTGTATGCAGTACTTTATTTAACTTGTGTAACTTTGGCTTCTTAGATCACAGAGCCTATATATATATATATATTATTTTTAGCACATATAAAATGATAATTATGTCCATCTTACGTAGTTGTCATGAGGGTTAAATGAAATGATATGCATAATCAACACAGCAAGACACTGAATATTAACTCATTAATAAGTGATGACTGTTTGTTAAACTAATAATTTAGTAAACATAGTAGTTGTTAGCTTCATTTCAATGCTGGATAAAATCAGTGGATACTTGAAACCAAGAGATCAAGAAATGAAACATTCCTTCAGTATCTGGGCCAAGTAATTAATTCTCACATTCATAAGCCTTGGTGATACATTACCAAGTAATATAGGCCTCTTGTGAATTATAACTTTTTAATTAATTCACCTCAGGGGTACTGCTTAGTACTAACTTATAGCTTAGTTTGCATATACATGAAAGAGGTAAACCTGTGTGCCTTTTGTATGCACGTACTTAAGCGCTCCTCAGGTTGTGCTCTAAGCCAGCCCAGTCCCTCCTCTCAGTCTGTCTTCCTCCTTGTGCATAAGATTTTCCTGCAGTTTTTAATAATCCTGGCCAAACAGGCAAACCATATAGTAATCTGTCCCATTGGCAGGCCTGTAGAGATATCTTTCCTCTCTCCCCTTTTCCTTCCATCGGCTCCATTTTCTGCCACTGGCCCTCCTCATGGGATGGAAGCCAAATGCCATCATTGTGTCTTGGTGGAAAGATCTTTAGGTTTGTTGTCAGAAAACTTTGTTTAAGTCTTGGCACTGTTAACTATTTACCATTTATGTCACAGAGGCTGTTATTTATCCTCTCTGACACTCAGTTTCCTCTTGGAGGAAGATAGCTTACGGAATATCTACTTTACCAGGTTGTGTAAGAACTGGAAAGATACACAGGTTAAATTGAGTTGCTCTGTTTATGGCTGTTTCCAATGGGCGGGTGTTGCAATGTCAGAAACAATAAAGCCATTTCTCTGAAAGGAGAATTCCTCCCTGACTTCCTCCAACAAAGAGAGAAAGCGGGGCTGAGAGAGGCAGAAAGGACGCCACGCAGGGAGGTGGACGTTCTGGCTGGGTCGTCACCCTTTCCCTGAACCGGGCGGACGCTGGCAAGACAAGGGAGGGCTTGGACGTGGCTGGCCTTCTTTCGTCCTGAGAAATGGTGAGTGGGGTTGAGGACAAGCCCCAGGGTTGGTGGGGGGGGGGGCGGTGTCAAGAGCATGGCTCTGGGTCTGGCATTGCTACTGTTTGCTGTGTGAGCTTGGAAAATCCACCTAACCTTTCTGAGCCTTATTTTCCTAGCTATTGAATTGAAAGCAATGATAACCATCTCCCTCCCTTACAAAATAGCTGCAGGGATTAGATAAGAAAATGAGTGTGAAAGTGATTTATCAAGTGTAAAGTACTTCGCACATGGTAGTTATTACTGTAGATGATCTCAATGATCCCTTTCAGTCCTAAAGATTTGTGATTCGAAACACAGTGGTCTGAGCAAGAGGCTTATTTTTTCTCAAGCAACTGTCGATATGATTTCCTCCGAGTTTCCAGTTCCCAATGCACAATCAAGGCCCCATCTCCTCCCTGGGAGGAAACGTCCCTCCTTGGGGGCCGTGCCTGCCACAGGGATATTGGGGTGACTCAAGGGACAGAGTTGAGCTGTGTTAACTTGAGGATGTAGAGTTGCAAAGTGTAATTGAAACTTTTGAGGTTTAAGTTCAGTTTTCTTTAGTCAGATTCAGATTTTTCAAATCCCCTCCCTTTTTGTTTAAACTCAAAAGCTCCAGGAGAGCTTCGATGCCTTCTTGGACGTGAGATCTTCCTCCTGGGGAGGGGGAAGGAGGGACTTCTGATGAACAAAGCGTAAACGAATCTGAAACATAAGGATCTGATTTGCCCCACGATTTGCACTTTTAAATCTTGCATAGAAAAAGGCCTGGAAATGTGGATTTGGTGTTTCCCTCCTAAACTCTAAACATTTATAAATAGATCAAGATGCACGGGGTGGGGAGAGCACATTCATTCTTACTGTGGCTGAGTGTCTGGTTTAGAGGAGCCCAGTCAGACTGGAGCAGCCTTCAGGGGTCCCGATGAGCCCTTTCAAAGGCTCTTCTGGCCCTCTGCACTTGGACAAGCTTGTCTTATCGGCACGATCAGGTGCCTACATTGTAGGTCCAGTGAAAATGAAAACGCAGGTCTCCATGTTCAAAGGTGAAGAACTTCAAGATGGTGGCTGCAGAGGATTAGAACAAGTAGGGTCCCTGGGCGACGATGCACGTGACGTGCCTGGGAAGCTGCCTCTGCTTATCTGCCCAGCACACACAATTCCTCTCCTTCCCCTAAGTCACCTCCCAAGCTCAGATCTGCTGTTTCCTTCTTAGAGCTTTCCTTCACTCTCCAGGAGGGCGAGGCACCCTCCACTGTGCTCCTAGAGCCTCTTCTTCTCACCTGGATCAGTGCACCCTTTAACCAGCATGGACTGTTTATGTATTCACTGACTCACTCAACAAACATCGACAGCACTGCCTGCTATGCACAGGGCACCGTGCCGAGCGCTGGCAAGCCCATTCTGGGAGCATGGAGGCGGGGAAACTAGCTCAGCCTGGGAGAGTCTAGAGAAGTTTTCTTTTGGAGAGGATGCTTCAATTGAGTCTTGAAGGATAAGTAACTGTAGGAAGGGAATCGGAAGGATATGAATAAGACATGGGAGCAGGGAATACCTGGGTCGATGCGTTGCTGCTGGTGCGTGACGCTTGAGACAGAGGCTGAAGTTAAGTGGGGCTGAAGAGGTAGGTGTGCATGAGTCTATCAAGGGCCCTGTAAGCCACACAGCTTGCTCTGTCTCATCCAGGAAGCCACAGAATGTTGTCAGCAAAGAGTAAGTAGTCAGATTTGCACTTTGGATGAATGACTGGTTGCAGTGGGGAGAGCAGGTCAATACGCGAGGAAGCAGGTAGATAAGTTGAGGTAATTCCAGGCAAGAAATAATGGTGACCTTGAATGAAATAGCAACCTGGGGAATGAAGAGACATGTATGGATTCAGGAGATAGGGTGTAAGACTGGTGAGCTTGATGGGATATGGGTGACGGAAGGAGGGGCATGAAATCGCAGATGAACCCTGGGTTAGGTGACTTGTTTTCTGGCTGTAATTCAAACTGAGATAAATTAGGAAAAGGGTTTTTTTTTTTTTTTTTTTTTTTGCGGGGGGTAGGAATGGGCATGGCAATGGAAATGAGTTTTGATTTGAACAACTTGAATTTGAGGCTCCAGTGGGAGCCTGTATGGAAATGTGCAGCCGGCAGTGGATGTGCACACGGGGAGAGGTCTGGCTGGAGCTGTAGATTTCAGGGTGTGAGTATATGGGTGGCAGTCGAACCCCTCCCCTGCCCCATTCAGTAAACTCATCGAGTATCCATAGTAAGATATGACTGGATGGTTTCCACTGCACTTGACAATGAGTTATTATAACTAATAAATTATAAAATCCGCATCAGTAGGGATGGGACAGGAAGCAGTAGGTTGAAGAGTAAATGGAAGGTGAGGAAGTAGGAGAGAGGAGGTCAGACAATTAACTTTAGAAGCTTGTGTAAGAAGCAAAGGTGAGCTTGGATGGCGGGATAAAGAGGGATTTGAATCAAGGGAGGTTATCTTCAAGATGTGTATTAGTTTCCTACGGCTGCTGTAACAAGTCAGCACCAGTTTAGTGGCTTAAAACAACACAGATTTATTCTCTTACAGTTTTGGAGATGACAAGTCCTAAAATCAAGGCATCTGCAGGGTTGCATTCCTTATCAGGGAAGGATCTGGTTCCTCGCCTTTTGCAGCTTCTAGAGGTTGTCGGCATTTCTTAGCTCGTGGTCCCCTCTTTGCATCAGTCTGACCTCTGCAGCTGTCGTCACATCTTCTGACTCTGACCCTCCTGCCTCCAGCTTATCAGGACCCTTGTGATGACATTTCGGTCCACCTAGACTATCCAGGAAAATCTCTCCATCACAGGGTCCTTAATTTAATCAATCTGCAAAGTCCCTTTTTTTTTTGCGGTACGCAGGCCTCTCACTGCTGTGGTCTCTCCCGTTGCGGAGCACAGGCTCTGGACACGCAGGCTCAGCGGCCATGGCTCACGGGCCCAGCGGCTCCGCGGCATGTGGGATCTTCCCGGACCGGGGCACGAACCCGCGTCCCCTGCATCGGCAGGTGGACTCTCAACCACTGCGCCACCAGGGAAGCCCTGCAAAGTCCCTTTTGCTGTATAAAGTAATGTATTCACAGATTCTAGGTGGGGGCATTGTTCTGTCAATCACAGGATGGGAGAGAAGTGAGCATGTTTGAAGTTTGAGGGAAAGGAGGCAGGAAAGAGAGAGAATGGGAGACAGATAGATAGATATTGCAGATAGAGGAGAGGAAATGATAGTAGTGGGCATCAAGTACAGGTGGAACGAAGTTTGGAAAATTGGGAAAAATAAAGTAGTTATGGGAGAGGGTAGGTTTGGGTTTACAATTCGGGAGGCATGAGGTAGTAGGGCCCTGAGAGGGGTTTATAGGGAACTTGAGGGGAGTGGTAAGTGAGTGGAATAATTACTGAAGGAACTTGGGTTGGAGGTGAGTCAGGATAAGCAGAGAGGTGTAAGGGAGGGGCTGAGGATCCAGCTGGAGTTGGAGAGATGACCTTGGAGTTGTTCCCACTCCAGGGTATGCAGTGTCCCCCAAGAGCACCGAGCCACTTGGGTGTAGAAATTCAGAAAAGCTGGAGCTCGCCTGGCAGAGATGGCAGAAGCTATCACCGGGATGGTCTGCTTTGTGTCAGCTTGGCTGGGCCTCGTGGTTCCTCGGCATTTGGTCAGGCATTATTCCGGGGGCGTCTGTGAGGATGTTTCTGGATGAGGTTGACATTTGAATAGGTAGGCTGAGTAAAGCACGTTGTCCTCCCCGATGTCACTGGGACTCATCCAATCAGTTGAGGACCATTCTAGAACTAAAAGACTGAATAAGAGGGAACTTCGCCTTCCTGACTGCCGGAGCTGAGACATGAGTCTTCTCCTGCCTCAGACTAGAACTGCACCACTGGCTCTCCTGGGGCTCCAGCTTGCCCTGCAGACCTCGGGACTTGGCCTCCTTAATCACATGAGCTAATCTCTGATAATCAATCTCTCTGTCTGTCTCTGCCTGTCTCTGTCTCTATATCATCTCTCTATCTCTGTCTCTGTCTCTATGTCTGTCTCTATCTCTATATCCTATTGGCTCTGTTTCTCCGAAGACCACAGACTAATCCAGACTTCAGATTGGGAGAGAAAGGAGGAGAGACCAGGAGGGTGTGGGAAAATGGAGGGATCCAGGACCTGGAGGTCTCTTCAAGGTCAAAGACAGATGTCAAGAGAATGAAGGCAGGAAAGATACGGAAGAATTGGAGGTGGCGGTCAGAGGCAGGATAACGACATTTAATATTTGTGAGATGCTGGGGCACCACCTCCAGAGAGTCTAGTTAGGTCGGGCTAGGGTGCAACCAAGCAGGTTTCACAGATGGATGTGCAGAGCACCCAGGGTTGAGAACCTCCTTATCAGGAGTTACTGGTAACCAGTACGATGTGGTCTGAGAAGGCTGACTCCTCTGCCCATCATCTGTGATGCCCACCTGCTTCCACGGCGTCTTCCTGTACAGGAGCCCGTATCTGTCCTGTCTCTGCGTGTACTTGCTCCATTTTCCTTTGTGCAGTCGCTTTCCCTGTAGCTCTGAGGAAGGTAGCTTCCTTCAACACTCTGCTGGAACTGTTGGCTGCCTGCTTCTTGTGAATACAGGCATGGCTTCCCTTCTGTTCTTAGTTTCCCACCTCTCCTCTTTCAGTGTTGAATTCCGCCGCTCTGTGGAGAAAGGAGGGGTGTTGTGAATGTCTTTTGGTAGCAAGACTCACTTCCTTATTGGAGTCTGAGCTGAAAACAGGGTCTGCCGTCAGGTAGAAATGTAGACACCATGCATCACACTATTAGAAATAAATCCGTGGTTGGAGGCTGGGGGGCGGTGCTCGTTAATCATTTCATGCCAAATACCACATGGGTTGCACCCACACACCCCCGTTTACAAGTCCTTGTAGAGTGATGAATGCACAGTGGACCCTCAATAAATAGGTCTGTTCCTCCAACCAAGTGGCCAATAAGAATGAGAGTTCTAAAGGACCTATTGAACTGGACTTTGAAAAGCATTAAAAATGATGAAATGCTTACCAGGTGCCAAGGGCTAAAGCAGACCCTGTGTATACATGACATCACCTCATTCTTTCAATAATGATGAAACAGAAAACAAGGCAAAGGTTTGAGCTCTTCAAGTTTTGGACAACACTCTCATACCTCTTAGTGCATGAAAACTGTTATTAGAGTCAACAGTCAGTGAGTTTTCATTAGGACTTAACTCTCCTTTTGTTACTTTGGACTTGAGTTTTCTGTGTACGATGCTCTGGTTTGTCCTTTAATTGTCAATATTAGCACCACCCTGCTGCCTCTTTCTCGCTCTCATCTTTCTTGTTAACTGTTTATACTCTGACTATGACCAATTCTAAGTATTCTTGGCTAAGGTATTTTTTAAAAAAAGTTTTTACTTTATTTAGGAGGATTTGAGAAGAAAGAGGGGATATTTTAAAAGTGTGGAGTGGCCGGAACTGGAAGCTGAATCTCATAATATCCTTAACACTTTGGAATAGAGAATCTTCTCCATTCTAGATGTTACTCTATTGTGTAATACTGCATTCAAAATCTAGAGCTTTAGTGCCCCTTTCACACATCTCCTATTCAAAGATGTTAATTTGTCCTTTGTAAAACATTGTAGATATTCCAGACCCCTGAGAAGAGATCACTTTTCTAGCCGAGGGACATTTATTCTGAGTTAAGAAGGGTTAAGCTTCTTTTTCTTGGCATCTATCTGAATAAACAGTGTAGCTCTGTGGCATCTGAATTTTGCGTTCAGATCAGCATTCTTAAGGAAGCAAGACGACCTGATTTTTACTTTCCCTTGTAAGTACGTTGTGATGAATCCACAAAATACTTGCGCCCGTCCCCTGTGTCTGGTGGATCGCTTGCATGATGGTGTTATTTCCAGCAGGGTGGTAGTTTATGGGGAAGCATGAAAGGTTCGGGCAGGGAATAGATGGAATCAGAGAAAGCTTTAGGGAAAAAAATATCAGTGAGACTTAGAAGTAGCTGATTGGGGATGAGCCTCTAAGTCCATGATTTTCCTCTATTATACTCCAGAGTGAAAGAGGCAGAGGAGAAGTAATCAGAAGCACAGGGAAGAAAGTCACCGGTAAACAATGCCTCGGGTGTCCTGAGACTGGGGAATTTGTTGATGGTATGAACGCATTGGCTGGAGAAAAGGTCATTGAGTCGGACCTTCAGGAGGACAAGGGAACTTGCAGAGATGGGAGAAGCTGGATGGCAAGAGTTAGGGAGACGGGTAAGATTGAAACAGTGAAGAAGAGAGGGGATGGGGGCCTGAACCTGACCCTGGGGAGGTAGAAGGGGATAGATTTAGGAATCCCAGGTACAACTTGGTACTATGACGTGGGGTCAAATTAGAAAAGAGGATGGGCAAGTTTAGGGATCAAGACCCAGACCTCAAAGCTGCTTTACCTCCATGAGCCTCAGCTTTCAAATATGTAAAATGGGCACAAACATAGCCGCTTCCTAGAGTTCTGAGAATTAAATGAAGTGATGATACTGCATAAAGGCTTAGTCCAGAGCCAGGGGCCTGGGACAGAACAGGATGGACATGCATGCTGGTTCTGTCCTCTCCCCTTTCCTGGAGGAGGGGATTAACTCTGAAGCAAAGGAAGAGAGGAAGGGGGAAGGTCACAGAGGAGAAGGGTGGAGAAGAGGGGAATGAAGACAGCTCGTGTCAGTGGCTCCTAAATGCAAGCCCATTTTGATCTTTAATCCTACAATTTTTATTTGAAAATGAGCACAGCACTTTTACAAGTGGGGAGGGGAGGAACGTCAAGGTCACCTGGCCAGCACTCTACCTTCATCCAAGTGAGGTCGCTAAGCTGCATTTCATGAGGTTGGGCTTGTCCTGTGTCACACAGCCTGGGAGAGGAGAAGCCGGGCTGAGGCTGCCACCGTGAATTCTGAGTTCTTCCTATTGGTGTCTGGAGGAGGGGAGCCTCCTGGCTGGACCCCATCCGCCTGGCCCGGGACTCATGGCCTCCAGGTGGAGTCCAGCGAATCCACACAGGGTTTGGAACCTTCCCCGTGCAACCACCCCATGACTTTTACAGCAAAATTTCTCCCTAAATCTTGCTAGAAGAAGAGTGAGTTCCCGACGGCCTTAATCTAAGCAGAAAAACAAACGTGTTAAAGTGATTAGGGCTGTGGTTGGGAAGTACCGGACACCGTTTCCCTCTCCGGTCCAGGGCAGGACGCCCTTAGGATGGCGAGACGCACTTTTCTGGTGAGAACCCCTGATAGAAGCAGCTCCCTTTTCGCAGGTGACAGCATCCCAGGCTGTGCCAGGCCTGCAGCTTCTCCTGTGTGAATCTCGCTATGAGCCCAGTCTATGTTATACTGATTACACTGGAAAATGAAATATTTTGTGTGATACCAACAAAAGCCATGGATACTTTAAAAAAAATTTTATTGGAGTATAGTTGATTTACAATGTTGTATTAGTTTCTGCTGTACAGCAAAGTGAATCAGTTATACACATACATATAGCCACTCTTTTTAAAGAGTGGTCATTCCCATATAGGTCATTACAGAGTACTGAGTAGAGTTCCCTGTGCTATACAGTAGGTCCTTATTAGTTATCTATTTTATATATAGTAGTGTGTATATGTCACTCCCAATCTCCCAATTTATCCCTCCCCTCCCTTACCCCCTGGTAACCATAAGTTTTGTTTTCTACAACTGTAACTCTACTTTTGTTCTGTAAATAAGTTCATTTGTACCCTTTTTTCAGATTCCACATATAAGCGATATCATATGATATTTGTCTTTCTCTGTCTAACTTCACTCAGTATGACAGTCTCTAGGTTCATCCATGTTGCTGCAAAAAAAACCATGGATAATTTTTTTCTTTTAATGAGCCTCGATTTAGAGAGAAGTCTGTGCTTAATCATAGCCCATTCGCATCAATTATGTTGTAAGCGGAAGGGTACCAAGTGGTGTCTGGAGTCCCAGGTTCTAGTTCTGGCCGGGCTCTGTCCCCGTGTGACTCTGGGTGGCTTCTTTCCCCTCCCTTACCCTCAATTTCCCTGTTCATAAAACCAGAGAATTGTTCTACATCTCCAAGGCCTTTCCCCACTCTGGGTCCTGCTGTGTGCCACTGAGGCTGTCAGCCGCCTCTCTCTCCAGGAGCTAGACACTCAGGAAAGCAAGCGGTGGCTCACTGGGAGCATCTTCACGCTGTAGCTTGTCTTCTTTCCCCTGCCCAGGATAACCTTCATGCCCCTACTCTACCTGGAATCCTCTTTTTCATTTTTTAAGACCTGGCTCAGGCCATACTATTTTCTTAAGCCCTTTTTGACCCTGGTGGGAGAGGTTGGGCATTTAGTAGTTTGCTAGGGATGCTGTTACAAAGAACAGTGGTCCCTCAGTATCGGTGGGGGATTGGTTCCACGGATGCTCAGGTGCTTCTATAAATGGAGTGGTATTTGCGTATAACCTATGCGCATCTTCCCGTATACTTTAAATAATCTCTAGATTCCTTATGATGCCTAATATAATATAAATGCTATGTAAATGGTTGCCGGTGCTTGGCAAATTCAAGTTTTGCTTTCTGGAACTTTCTAGATTTTTTTTTTTCCAAATATTTTTGATATGGGGTTGGTTGAATCCAAGGATTCAGAACCTACGGATCTGGAGGGCCGACTATACCACAAACTAAGTGGCTTAAACAACAGAAATTTACTGCCTCACAGTTCTGGAGGCCCAGACTCCAAGATTAAAGCATTGGCAGGCTTGGTTCCCTCTGTGATGGAGAATCTGTTCCATGCTCGCTCCTAGTTTCTGCTGGTTGGCTGGCAATCTTTGGCATCCTTGGCTTGTACAAGCATCGTCCCAATCTGTTTTCATCTTCACCTGGTGTCCTCCCCGTGGGTGTGTCTGTCGCCACATTTTCCCTTTTTATAAGGACACAAGTCACATTGGATGTGGGACCCACCCTATTCCAATGTGACCTCCCCTTAACAACTACCACTCTATTCTCAAATAAGGGCACGTTTGGAGGATCTGAGGATTAGGCCTTCAACATATGAATTTTGGGGGGGATACAATTCAACCCACAACAGGTACCCCCGTGCATGTTTCTGGACTCCCTTCTCTCCCAGCCCCACTAGGCTGTGGACCCGTCTCTCCCAGAGTGGCCAGAGCAACAGACATGATTCAGCCAGAACCGTGCGTCTGGACTGTGGGTCTAAGAAACAGTGGCCAAAGGGAGCAACCATTGCAAAGCTCACATCTGCAACTGGTGGACCAGGAGAGCAGAGGGGCAGATCTTTGTGGGTGGGGCATCAGCTTGGAAGGTGGGAGGAGCTACAGAGGAGGGAGGTGTGGTCAGAGAAGAGAGGACCAGTCAAGACACAGGCAAGGTCACCTAGGTTAGCGCTGCATAATAAAGATGCTAATTCCTTCTGTCCTGGAGCCCTTTGCAGTTTACACACACCTGCAGTTTGACAAGTTCTTTCACATTAAATCCCTGGATGCGTGGGAGATGTCTCTTGCCTGGTGACACTCTTCTAAATTTGTGTAAATGGGCCCTGAGAGGCCAGTCCTTTGTTCATCTGTTTGTCTTCCTGGCCCCCCTTCCTCAGCCACTGGGTATCTAACTCCAGCCTCCAGCCTGGCCTCCCCTGAGGACTAGCCTGGCTGCCTTCCCTTTGTGTTGCCTCCTCTGTCTCTACGATTTTATTTCAGAAAATTCCCATCACACAGGCTAATGGCTGGGAGATTTTTCGGGGGCAGCTCCAGTGGTTGCCTCATGTGTGAAATTTCTTTGAAATCATGTTTTATTTTAAAAATTCGTGTAGATTATTGAATTCTATTCCATTTTTCCAAATTTGTGCCAATGTGAAAATATTGTTTGAAACTACTGAGCTTTGCTCTTGCAAAGAGCTGGGCCTTGCTTCTCCTGTGGTTTGTTGTACCCTTGCCCACCTGTTACATGCAGGTTGCCTGTGCATGCTGGGTCCTGCATTTTTCGCCTGTAGCTTCAGTTTTCTTCCCACTTCTGATCTGGCTGAGCACCCTCATAAGTAAAGTCCTCCCCAAATTTTGGGCCCAGGCTCTTGGTGCTGCTTCCCCTTGGTGGTCCCTGAGACCAGCCCCTCAGTTACACTGGTCCTGGACTCCAGGGCAGGGCCACACATGCCCTCCAGGGAGCACCCCGTCAGATGCCCCATCTTCATCCCTGGACCGAGTGTATCCCCAGCTGGGGCCACCCGGGCTGGGCCCCTGAGATGCTCCCCTCTGTCATGGGGGAGCCGTGAGCCACTCTTAAGCTGCAGTCCTCTGGTTCCTCCTTCTGCGCCCCCAACGGAGTGCCTCTCTTCTCTCAACCAAGAGGAAAAGGCAGAGTGGAGGCCTCCCTGCCATGTCTGCCCAGCCCAGGGCTTTCCACCTCCTCTGGGAGCCATAAAGAGTGAGGGCTTTGGTGTCCGAAGGACTTGGGTTCAAATCTCTCCTTTGTACGGGATCTTGGGCGAGTCTCTCAACTGTGAGGTTCCATTTCCTTCTTTGTAAAATGGGAATATTAATTTCAACTCCAGTTGAGAGAATTAAGAGGGGAAATGTGCAACAAGGCACGTTAATAGGGTACCCGGCACCGAACAGGAACTCTGCATTTTCCTCCTAATCTCCTTTCCCTCCCAGTTGGTCTGTTTCTCCCCTGTTGGGACAGGTGATCCTTAGTCCCGTTTCCACAGTCTGCATGACCTCTCTCAAAGCCCCTCCCTTTGGAGGGGTGGGGCCACTGATGTCCTGTTTTGCAGATGGGGAGCCTGTGTCCAGAGGGGTGACTCTACCATGGCCAGCCTGGAGACCAGGCTTTCTCCAAGTCTTCCTCTGACTTAGCCTGGCTGGGCCACGGCCACATCTGGGAGGTGTGCGTTGACTGGAGGATGAGCAGAACCAGAGGGAAAATTAGATCGCGTTGTCTTGGCCAAATTGACGTCTAAGATATGTCTTCTCCATCTCGCTCACCTCTCATGGGGCATCTGCCTTCCCTCCCGCTGTGTTTTCCTGTAGCCACACACATGTGCCTAACTCTTACCAGAATCTTCTAGTCATTTGTATCTTAAGATACTAATTTTTGTTTCGTAAAAATACTAACTTGCTTATTTGTTATCCTACATGTGTCTCTCTTTGTTTCCTGTTTATGTCTGAAAACGTGCTTACAAGTTCCTTGGACTCAGGGGCCACATCTTCTTCTTTTCTTGTGTTTCTTTCCTTAGTGTCTAGCATATTGCTGAGCTCCCGATAGGTCCTGGAAATATTCTGTGTCTGCTTTTCAGTCCACAAAAGCAATAGTAGCTAACATCTATAAATAAGTTAGATGGTTCACCAAACAAAGCTCTATTATATCGTTTTATCTTCTTACCTACCATGGAAGGTAGTGATTATGGTAATAGGAAAACTGAAGTTCGGAGATATTCAGTGACTTGCCCAGGGTTCCACAGCTAGTAATTTTGAAGCAGGGTATGTGGGACTGCAGGACATGGAATGAGCAAGGCTTTAGATGCACAGCATAGTGGAGCACATGCTTGGGTTCTTCAGAATTTAATCTCGCTGCTTGGAAAACTCATGGCTTAAGTTTGTCCTAGTCGAGGGACGTAACTGGAGTGATAAATCTGATCTGTATCCTTAAGATGGTTGAGTCCGTCTTTGGTCTCAGACTGGAAGGCTCTTTAGGAAATCATTTCCTTATGTTAACTTTTTTTTAAACGGAGTTTTTGGACTAAATACATATTTTCCATTTTTTTATTGCAGAACACAGTATTTATCTCATAGAGAATGATGATAAACCCCCTGAATGTTTCATGTTTTTCATGATTCATATGGAACAAATTAAAAATAACTTTCCATGGTACAGATTGCCCCAGAGAACGGCTCAAAGTCTCTTCCTTCCGCCTGCTTCCTCCAGCTTTTCGTCCGCTTCGAATTTCAGCACCTACAATCTGAGAGAGGCTGGGGTGAAGAGGATCCCCGGGGAGCACCAGGCCCCTCATCCCGAGCAGAATGCGTATCTGGAGACTTTGTTCGATGGGCCACCGGGTCCTGTGAAGGAGAGGTGTCATTTAAGATGATTTGTTTATAGGCATAGACAATTGGGAAGACTGCCGATTTTTATTACTTTGTTCAGAGTTTAAATATACTTTGTCAGTCACTTCAGTAAGTATTTTAAAGAAGAAAAAGGTAAGCCCCCAACACGAGCTTCCCGCAGATGCCCTCTGCTAGAACATGTTTGTAAAACACTTGGACTTCATTGAATCTGTGCGTTTCTAGGATTCGGATTGTCACTGTTAGGCTCAACTCTACCGCGGGGGGCCGCGGTTACAGGGCTAAGAAGTGGCTGAATGTGGATTTAAATCCATGTCTATTGGGCTAGGAAGGACTGTTTGATTTCCATTCCACCATGTTGCTTCAGAAAAACTGGCTCTGCGTGGTAGCCCTGCCATCTGTACTGGTGACCTTAAGAAAATCACCATCTTTTCAGTAGAGTGAGGCAATATAACCCGTTTCAGTGAGTTATTGTGAAGAGTAAACACACATGAAGCGCCTAGTTATTCGCTACATTTTGGTGAGAAGCCAGAATATGGGGACTGTGAACCTGCTGGTCTTGCTCAGGGAAGTCTGGGAGGGGTGGGAGCAGAGCAGGCAACTTCCCTTGCTTCTTCACATCCTTTCACTCCCGCGCCCTGCAACCTGAACATACTCAAAAGGGGTGGGTCTGAATTTCTCCAGAAGGGCAGTGGGCAGCATCAGCTCTGAGGGCGTTTCCCACACTGAGCAGGGAGTTCAGAAGGAAGGCGGTCCCTTTGCTAACCACGGAGAGCCGAGATGCCCCAGCCACTGGGTTTGTGGAGAAGACACTTAATTGAGGTCTCAGGGCTGGCTGTCCAGACACGGAGAGGGAACTGGGTCTTCTCTCTGTGATCTTTCTTGGCCTCAGTGGGACAGAGAGAATAGAGGCAATGGCAGGAAGCGCCAGGTAGGTACCAGTGTCTGTCGGTCCATCCTTCCATCCATCCATCCATCCATCCATCCACCTGTCTGTCCCTCCATCCATCCATTTATCCATCCATCCATCCACCACCCACCCACCCGTCCATCCGTCCATCCATCCATCCATCCACCCACCCACCCATCCGTCCATACGTCCGTCCATCCGTCCATCCATCCATCCATCCATCCATCCTCCATCCATCCATCCATCCATCCATCCATCCATCTGTTCATCCATCCATTCATGTTCCTTTCCACATATATTGAAACCTAATTCCATGTTAGCCAGTTGGGCTTAGGGCTGAGGATACAGATGTATATCTCAAAGGTCACTGTCCTCTAAGACCGCTCTCAGCCTCTCTCTATCGAGTAATTCTGGTTAACTTTTTCATAGAATTTTTCATTATCTGAAATTATGTTAGGTATTTTTTTGCATGTCTCCTCTGCTGGACCATTAGCTCCATTAGAGCAGGAACCTTGTTTGTCTTGTTGACAGGTATGTTCTCAGTGCCTCCCATGGTGTCTGGCAAATAATGATTAAACAAGCTGACTTCAGAGGGATTAATGGTGCTGACCGAGCACAGGGAGTTCAGGAACCACAACAAAAAAGTTGTAGGTTCACCCTGGGGAGGAGGTAATTACACTGGTGGCAACTCAGAGGGAAGCTACTTGTTTTGTAACTGTGACGGATTTCTTTTTTAAGCAAAGTACAATTGACCAACAACACTATGTTAGTTCCTGGTGCACAGCGTAGTGAGGTGATGTTTCTATACATTACAAAATTATCACTATGATAAGTCTAGTTACCATACATACCCTTACAAAGTTATTACAATATTATTCACTATATTTCCCATGTTGCACATTTCATACCCGTGACTCATTTGTTTTGCGACTTGAAGTTTGCACCTCTTAATCTCCCTCACCTATTTCACTCATCCCCCCACTCCTCTCCCCTCTGGCAACCTCTGATTTGTTCTTTGTATCTATGACTCTGTTTCTGTTTTGCTATTCTATTTTTTTTAGATTCCACATGCAAGTGAAATCATATGGTATTTGTTTTTCTCTGTGGGATTTATTTCACTTAGCATAATACCCTCTGGGCCCATCCATATTGCTACAAATGGCAAGATTTAATTCCTTTTTATGGCTGAGTAATATTCCATTGTTTATATGGAATATATATATCACATCTTTGTCCATTCATCAATCAATGGACACTTAGGTTGCTTCCATATCTTGGCTATTGTAAATATGCTGCAATGAACATAGGGGTACATGAATCTTTTCAAATTAGTGTTTTCATTTTCTTCAGAAAAATACCCCAAAGTGGAATTCCTGGATCATATGATAGTTCTGTTTTTAATTTTTTGAGGACCCTCCCTACTGTTTTTCATTATGACTGCACCAATTTACATTCCCACCAACAATGAATGAGGGTTCCCTTTTCTCCATATCCTCACCAACACTTGTTATTTGTTGTCTTTCTGATAACAGCCATTCTGACAGATGTGAGGTGATATCTCATGTGGTTTTTCATTTGCATTTCCCTGATGATTATTGGTCATCTGTATGTCTTCTTTGTAACAATGTCTATTCAGGTTCTCTGTCCATTTTTAAATTGGGTTGTTTGCTTTGTCAAGGTTGAGTTGTATGGGTTCTTTGTATATTTTGGATATTAATCCCTTATCAGATATATTGTTTGCAAATATCTTCTCCCATTCAGTAGACTGCCTTTTCATTTTGTTGATCATTTCCTTTTTAGTTTAATGTAGTCCCATTTGTTTACTTTTGCTTTTGTTTCCCTTTCCTGAGCAGACAGATCCAAAAAAAAAAAAAAATTGCTAAGACCAGTGCCAAAGAGTATACTGCCTATGTTTTCTTCTAGGAGTTTTATGGTTTCAGTTCTTACAACTGAGTCTTTAATCCATTTGAATTTATTTTTATATATGATGTGAGAAAGTAGTCCAGTTTGATTCTTTTGCATGTTGCTGCCCATTTATTGGAGAGGCTGTCTTTTCCTCATGGTATATGCTTGCCTTCTTTGTCATAGACTAACTGACCACGTAAGTGTGGATTCATTTCTGGGCTCTCTATTCTTTTCCATCAATCAATATGTCTTTTTGTTCCAGTACTATACTGTTTTGATGACTATAGCTTTGTAGTATAGTTTGAAATCAAGGAGTGTGATTCTTCCATCTTTGTTCTTTCTCAAGATTGTTTTCGCTCTTTGGGGTCTTCTGTGTATTCTTACAAATTTTAGAATTATTTGTTCTAGCTCTGTGAAAAACGCCATTGGTATTTTGATAGGGATTGCACTGAATCTGTAGATTGCCTTGGGTAGTATGGTCATTTTAACAATATTAATTTTCCCAATTCATGAGCATGCTGTATCTTTCTATTTGTGTCATCTTCAATTTCTTTCATCAGTGTCTGATAGTTTTCAGAGTACAGGTCACTTATTGTCTTGGTTAGCTTTATTCCTAGGTATTTCATTCTTTTTGATGCAATTGTAAGTGGGATTGTTTTCTTAATTTTTCTTTCTGAGAGTTCACTGTTAGCGAATAGAAATGCAACAGATTTCTGTATATTAACAAAAACATGGAACACTTCACAAATTTGCGTGTCATCCTTGCACAGGAGCCATGCTAATCTCCTCTGTATCATTCCAATTTTAGTATATGTGCTGCCAAATTGAGCACTGTAATAGATTTTTTTTACCCTTCCTCATCCACAAACTTTTCCCTGTAACTGTGGAGGGCCCTCCCACCTGGCTTTTGGCTTGGCCATGTGATTTGCTTTGACCCCTGGGGTTTAGCAAATGAGATGCAGACTGAAGCTTCAAAAGCCCTCACTCAGGTGGGTTTACTGGTCTTGCCCTCCTGTCATCACCACAAGAACGTGCCTGGGCTAGTCTGCTTTGGGCTGAAAGATAAGCAGAGCAGAACACAGTTTCCTTGGAGATTCTAACCAAGGCCTTCCAGGACCAGCTGACGTCTGGCCAACCCAGGCCATGTGAGTGAGGCCAGTTAACATAACTGAACACAGCTCATGCTCCCGAACCCCACAGACTGTGCACTGAATTTGTTGCTGCATGCCACTGCAGTTTTGTGGGTATAGTAAGTCCCCTACATATGAAT
The DNA here is from genome assembly GCF_003031525.2 of Neophocaena asiaeorientalis asiaeorientalis. Lineage (NCBI taxonomy): Eukaryota > Metazoa > Chordata > Mammalia > Artiodactyla > Phocoenidae > Neophocaena > Neophocaena asiaeorientalis. The sequence continues at coordinate 1,920,998 of NW_020172455.1, read as the reverse complement.
GAGTTCTGTTCCCAGAGTGCGTTCGTAAGTCCAGTTGGTTCATAAGTCCAACAAACTTAGCCTAGGTACCCAACTAACACAATCGGCTACTGTACAGGTTTATAATACTTTTCACACAAATAATACATAAAAAAACAAACAGAAAAAAATAAAGAATACATTTTTTTTAAAGAAGATGTTGGGGGTAGGAGTTTATTAACTAATTTATTTATTTTTGCTGTGCTGCATCTTCGTTTCTGTGCGAGGGCTTTCTCTAGTTGTGGCAAGGGGGGCCACTCTTCATCGCGGTGCGCGGGTCTCTGACTATCGCGGCCTCTCCTGTTGTGGAGCACAAGCTCCAGACGCACAGGCTCAGTAGTTGTGGCTCACGGGCTTAGTTGCTCCGCGGCATGTGGGATCCTCCCAGACCAGGGCTCGAACCTGTGTCCCCTGCATTAGCAGGCAGATTCTCAACCACTGCGCCACCAGGGAAGCCCAAGGATACATTTTTAATCTTACAGTTCAGTACCTTGAAAAGCACAATACAATACCAGCTGCATCACCACTGCTTTTACGCTCACTTCTGGACATCCTGGGCTTGAAATAAAGATAGCGTACTACTGTACCCTATATAGTACTGTACAGTAAACTACACAAAAGCACAACGGCACGTAGAGGATACACACATGTGACAACGTACGCCAGATACGTGAACTAACTTACATGATTTGATATGCAAATGCACGTTCGCATCTTTGAAAGTTTGAAACTTGAAGGTTCATATGTAGGGGGCTCACTGGACTTGCTATATAGCATTATTGCAGCAGTAGATAACATACAGGAACTTTATAAGGGGGTCAATATGCACACTTTCCACTGGCCTTAGTTAGAGTGGTAATAATTGTGATAGTAGTGCTAATTATTCATTACTAGGTTTTGGATACCTACAGACTTTTCTAGGAACGTTCTATGTTTTATTTCTAATTCTCACAATAACCTTACAAGGTTGGCAAAACAATAAGACCATCGCCACTTCTGCTACTTACTGAGCTGTGCACACCAGTGACTGAAGCCATAGACAGTGGGCTCAGATGGCCTGGGTTCAAATTCCAGCTTCACCTCCCTTCTCGTGTTGTAACTTTGGGCAACAAAGAGGTTATACTTATCCTCTCTGTACTTTCGTGTCCAAATATGGGGATCATAATAATATCTATCTCCTAGAACTGTTAGGAGGAATGAATAAGGTGACACACAAAGTGCTTAAAGCAATGCCCAGTGCACCATGATCGTGAACGTCCCTGTCATTGTTTTTATTAGATGACAGCCCTGGGCTGAGCATTTTATATAAATGCCCTCACTTATTCTCACAAAAATCCAGGAGAAAGGTCTTACAATCTCCATCTTATTGAAGAGGAAGCTGCAGGTAGAGGGGTTGGGACTCAGACCATCCAGCTGAGAGGCGCTGAGTAAACTGGGATCAAATCCAAAGGCCAAGCTGGTTCCCCAGGCCGCTGCCCCTCATTGTTCCCAGATGGTTTCTATTCCCTGTGCTTGGGAAGGACGGCCAAGCTGTCCCAGGAGCTGTCCTAGGCTGCTGTGGGCTCCGTGAGGCTCTGCGGGGGCTGCTTTCTCCCGTCTCCCTCTACAGGAGGCCCCAGCGAAGCATATGGGAGGTGTGGGATGCGGTGTAAACCTCTGTCCATGCCTGGAGGAGAGACCCTTGCACGGCGCCTGTCCACCTCCGCCCGACTCGTCATGAGACCTGGACCCTCTGCTCCTTGTCTGTGTCCGTTTCCCAGTGCTCTGCAATGAACATCACTTCCGTCACTGCCTTCCCCCGAGGCAGCCCTGGGACTCAGAACAGTATGTGAGTGATGTCCCTCGGGGCTCCAATGCGCTGTCCCGTCCTCTGCAGACCGAGCCTCGCTGGTGCAGGGCACTGTCCAGACCTGGGGGGCCCAGAGGGAACCTGACGGGTGGGCTAGGCGACCCAGCCCTGCAGCAGCATCCCACCACCCGCTTGGAGCATGTGTCTCCCCGCAGTGTCTCCCCCTGCTTCCGCTGCATCCTCAGGGCTCACCAGCTCTCCCCGATCCAGCACTGGTCACCTGGAAACGCCGCTGTGCACATCCCTCCAGACATGGGGCTGTGCAGCCTGCCAAGTGTGCTTCTGGTGCTTTCTGTTCTCTTTCTTTTGTATAATCCCAGAACAATTTCTGAATAAATGTGTGCCAACATTTTTACATTGAGGGATGGGATAAGTATGGGGGGCTTTTGACTTTTGACTTACACCTTTGTTTTCCAATCAGTTGTCTTCCTTATGGGAATGAGACCCCTGGAAGACAAGGACTAAATCTAATTGCTCTCTGGGTCCTCAGACCCACCCTCGCATAGCGGAGCGCTCAGAAATGTTTGCTGAATGAATGCGTGAATGAGAGAATGTCTGCAAACAGAGCTTTTCCTTTATTCTCTGTGACCAAGGCCCTCCTGGTGCTTCTTCTCCAGTGAACAAGTCTCTGAATTTTCCCCATGAGCTTGAGTCTCTGCCGAGGTAAGTTGTCTGGCAACATCTCACCCTGGATACGGCTTTCCGCCACCAGCATTGCCTGTTCTGCTACACATCCTGCTCTGTGAGCTCCTGGACCTCCATCCCTTGGCCTCACCATGTGGTACCGGTCTGGTCCTCCCTGGCAGGGCACAAGGAGGGCTGGTACACCCCTTCTAGGAAGAAGAACAAAGCAGCAGAGTTTTAGGGTATGCCCCATGGCCTTCCATGACACCTGGCCTGCAACCATGAAAACCATGAATTCTCAGAGTCCTACGTCTGTGACTCTCCCGTCCTGTCCCTTGCTGGCTGCAGCTCTAGGACCCTCCAATGTGAAGGCCTGTAGATGCATCTTCGGAGGCAACAGAGAGCAGAGTAACTGGGACCAACCTGACACCTGACAGCAGAGCAGGCCTGGAAGGAGACATCCCTCAGGCCACACTGTGGGAGGCGAAGCAGATTGAGGCCTCCTGGGGCCTGGGGCTGAGAAGAAACCAAGGGTGTGAGAACCAGCTTAGGCCCGAGAGAGCACCCTGGGGCTGGGCAGGGAGGGAGCCGTCTCAACCACATTTCCTGGAATCAGAATGTACTCTCCTCACCCTCCCGTCCTTACGCTTGTCTCTAGAAAGAAATCCAGAGGCACAGCCTAGATTCCATCCTCCCGCACGTGAGCTGCTCCCCTCTCTCCAAGGTTTTCCTCAGGAAGATGACTGTTTTGCTGCAGTAGTGGCCCCTGGCAGCTCTCCAGCCTCTGGGGACTTTTGTTCCCTCATCCATCCATCTGTGGGCTTGGTCTGGGCTGTGAGGAACGATATGTGCGGGGCCCACACACTGGGGTTTAGGTCTTTGTTTCCAAGCAGGCCACAATCCCTGCAGAGCCGTGGGCAATGAAGGCCATGAGAGAAGAGAGAGAAGAGAGAATGGACTCCTGATGCTGTACAGAATGTTCTCGGGCGAGACAAACTCACAGGAGATGTTGGAGGTTGGGCCACTCTTACCACTCTGATATGTGGTTGACCCTGGATGGTGGTGGTCCCTGGGGCAGCCCAGGTGGACTTGAGCACAGAAGATAGAGACACAGGTGGACGATCCTACTCTTCTCAGTTGAGGTGGAGTCCAGAGAAGAGGAGGGACCTGGCAGCCCTCTGCCATGGGAGGATATAGAAGATAATTTCTGTCTGGTACTTTGCCGACTCCAGATGCCCCTGGGAGTGCCTAGAAGAGCCATAATTGCTTCATGAATTAGCGCACCTCTTAGACCTGGAGGATGACGGGCTTCCCTCTATTAGTGTTGGTTGGGAGCAGGGGCTTTCTTTAAAGAGTGTAGAAAATTGCACCAATAAGTCTTTGCTTTCATGACTACTGTAAAACTACTCTGCATAACCTGGTTTTATCTAGCCTAGGGTTTTAGAACTTTTTGAAATCACAGATTCTCTGTACAGTCAGTCCCCTACATGCGAACCCTCAAGTTGCGAGCTTTCAAAGATGTGAACGTGCGTTCCATCAGCGTCAGGCGTGAGTGAAATTGCAGCTTGCCCTCCGTCTACCGTTGCTGACGATCCCTCAGCTCTACCATCTCCCACCTCCTCTCCCTCGTCCAGTCAGTGATTCTTCTTGCCTGTTCACTCGATGCCAGCCCCGGATGCCAGCTGTTGTGCTGTACTGCTGTACTTTTCAAGGTACCGTTCTGTAAGATTAAACATGTTTTATTTTTTGTGTTTGCTTTTTATGTATTACTTGTGTGAAAAGTATTATAAGCCTATTACAGTACAGTACTATAAAGCCATTCGGGTACCTAGGCTAACTTTGTTGGACTTATGAACAAATTGGACTTCAAAACGTGCTCTCGGAACGGAACTCGTTCGTATGTAGGGGACTTACTATAATTTAAAAACGGAAGCACAAAAATATTGATTCAGATGACCTTATGTTAATAAACAAAATTTGTGTAGTATTTGTGTGGTAACCAAGGTGGTTCTGGCATTTCAACTTCATTTAGTATAGGCCACCTTTAGTCCATGTTTCAGCCAACCAATGAACAGAACAAAGTCTTTTCTAGCCTTCCCAGACTACAACATTAAACCTGGAATCTCTGTGGATAGTGGTTCCCTATCCACAATTCAGCCTGATCCAACTTTATGTCCTTTCCACCATTATCCCACTTTCTTCCTATTTGTTCCCACACCAACCCCCAAATTCTGTCTGGATACACTGGAAAAAATTATAATTACTAATGTAGTAGATGGAGAAGGGTGTATATGAGGGCTCTAAGTCTTCTTTCCTTTCTATGTTTCTTTGTTTTGGTCATAGGAAAGCACATTTAATAAACCATAGCTAGAGCTGCAGTTAAGTTCATGGCATAGCTGGTGTTTATTGTGTTTGGAAAAAAGTACTGATTTTGACTGGGGATCAGGAAACCACTTGGAGATGGAAGACGAAACTGGAACTCACTCCAGGGATAATATCTTCATGCAACCTTACTTCAAAAAATAATAATTTCACAACGTATGCCTAAAACCGAACCTGCTTTGCAAAAGGGGAAACCATGTAGGGTAATGTTAAAGCACGAGTTTCCACAGCAAGTCCATGTTCAAATTCAAGCATTAGTGGTAGGAAATCATCTGAAAATTGTGGTTTTTGTAGTATATCTTTGTATTGGTTTGCTAGGGCAGCCAAAACAAAGTGCTACCAGCTGCCTTTGCCCCATGTCTTGTTCCCCGGTCACGGCTGGTATCTCCTTTCATCTTGAGGAATCCATAACTCCATTGCTGCGCTGGCTGCCTGGTCTCAGCACCAGCAGTGGGCTTTCTCAGGTTGGCTGCGTGCTCAGCATTTTGAAGTGGTTTCTGTGAGCTTTCATCAGAGCCCATCATAAAAATCGCTGCAACACCTTTTCTTGTAACATATGTTATTGGGATGTCAGAATGATCACACGTCTCACACTTGCTGTATTTTTTTTTTTTAAAACTTAAAAAAATAAATATTCATCCATTGTGAATAAAGAACGCCCACCTCCCTTGCTTCCTTTCCAGCCTCACCTGCTCTGCCCTCGCGCAGCTTGGTCGTCTCTCTTCTGCTTTATGTCCAGAGCCTCCTCCTGGGTCTCCTCATCTCTCATCTATCTCCATCCTGTCCATTTTCCTCTCCACAGCCAGAATGACCTTTCCAGAACACAGATCCGTCTATGTCGCCTTTCTACTTGAAACGGAATCCAATCCCCTCTGTCCCCAGGGACCGTTCTGAAATCCCTCACATGGTTTCCCAGGCTTTCATGCTTCCTCGCTCAGCTGTAACTTGCCCCTTCTCCACTCTCTTTGTACATTCTAGCCTCACCAAGCAGTGAGCCGGCCACCCGACATCATGACCTTTCCGGATGCTTTTCTGTGCCTTCCCCCATGGTTATTTTCTCGGCTTGATGGTTCTCAACTCCCACCCTGTCTCTTGTTCAGATTTTTCTCTCCTGTATGAATTGGTTCTAATAGCACGTCTTCTGCTGAAGCTTTCCTTGATCTAGTAGATATAGTCAACCTTTCTTCCATGTAATTTTTGTGCGCACCTGCACTAGGGATGACCCTCTATTTTACTGTATACACATTTGTCTCTTTGAAGGCAGGGAACACTCTTCCTTTTTGTAAGCCATCATGTCAAAGTTTGTATTTTGATGAACCGGTCGTTGTTTGTTAATTTCATTTGTATGTATTGTATTTTGGCCATCTACAGCACAGTACAAGCAATGCTCTCCAGTAGAACTTTCGGAGGGGATGGATATATTCTGTATTTGCTCTGTCCAATATGGTGGTGACTGGCTACACTTAAGTGTGCCTATTTAAATTTAATTTTTAATTAATCGAAACCCAATCAAATTGACAATTCAATTCCTTAGTTGTACTAGCCACATTTCAGGCGACCATTGACCACCTGCCACTAGTAGCTACCGTATTGCATAGAGCAAGTGCACTTAAGCAAGAAAGTGGGAGATTACTTAAAGGTTTTAGATTCTTCCTGTGATAGTATTACTCCTACTCATTTGATTAACAAATATTTTATCTGTGAATACTGCAAAAGGGAAACTTTAATTTCTATCTCTTTTTTTGTAAAGAAATATGTAATTAGTATGCATGGATTAATGTGGTTTAAGAGTGCTTAGATTTGAAGCAGGAGTCTTTAAAATTATTAAGTAAACATTCCTAGAGGCAGAAGGATGAGTTCCATCATGAATGGAAGTCTTATATAAATCTGGACTCAGTGAGATCACCCAATTTTCAGAGTTTAACTTTCAAGGCCTGTTTATAGCTCACCAGTTCCGTGAAGCATGTTTCTGAAAAAGTGTGTTTACATGGAGACACTCTTCCAACAAATATAACAAATTAACAGGCTTTGCACGCAGCTTGGCTGTAATTATTCGCCTTTTTGACGTCTTCCTTTATTTATGTAATATGTAATAAATCCGGAACATACTCATTGGATGGTACATTGTTTTATATCAATTGTAAATGTTAGGTTTTATTACCATTTACGATAGTTCCTGTTGAACGTTACAATTTACTTCATGATGTTTTGGTTTTCATCATCATTAATATTTCACTCATTTCCCACTTGCCATACATTTATTTAACACCTACTGAGGGCTTCTATCTTGTGGTGTGTGTGGGGAGAAAGATGACTCAGATACTGACTGGGTCGTCTAAGGTCCACAGGCTGGAGCGAGAAACAGACAGACAAACACAGGCCACACAATGTGGCTTCTCTGTGACTGAATTTGTATGGGAGTGTTGAGGAGGGAGCCATGTCTTTTCTTTGGAAGCTGGGGAAATTTTCATGAAGAAAATACCGCTTGAAAAGACCGTGGGGCATTAGTTCACCAGCAGGGGTAGCACATTGCAAAATGAAGGGCCAACAGGAAAGAAACTGAGGCCTGAAAATGTGTGGTGTGTGGGAGAAGAGTGAGGATTTGGTGAGGCTGAGGCGTGGGTGCCAGAGCATTGGGAATGGGTTGGTGGAAAAGAAGGGTGGAAAGTTACTGAGAGTCAAATCTGAGGATGACTATTAGATATGTTTCGAAAATATTTTGACTTTTGGGTAAGAAATCCTTGCTATGAATTTTAAGAACATTTTAAAATAATTTTAAACAGTGTAACTGAAGGACCATAGACTTTAGTGTTGGCAAGACCTAGGGCTGAATCCATACTCAGCTGTTTAATTATGTAAAATTATGCTAGTTTCTTAACCTTCCCCAGCCTCAGTTTTCTCACACGTGAACTGTTGACTGTCTCCTCTATCTGGAATGCTTTTTCTCTACATAGCTGCATGACTAATGCCTTCACCTCCTTAAATGTACCTTCTATGGTCTGAATGTTTGTGTCTCTCCAAAACTCATACATTGAAATCCTAACCCCCAAAGATGGTAGTATTAGGAGGTAGGGCTTTTGGGAGTTTCTACCCTCGTGTATGGGATTGGTATCTTTATAAAAGAAGCTCCAGAGAGATCCCTAGCCCCTTCTGCCATGTGAGGATGGAGCCAGGAAGAAGACCCTCACGAGAATGTGACCACACTGGTGGCTTGACCTTGGAGTTCTAGCCTCCAGAGCTGTGAGAAACAAATTTCTGTTGCATCAGCCACTGAGTCTGTGGTATTTTGTCATAGCAGCCAGGACAGACTAAGACCATTCTCAGCGAGGGCTACGCTCACTCCCCATTTAGAAAGGCAGCCCGCCCATATCAATCATTTTTGACCTCTCTGCCTTTTTTCTTTACTCCTCAGAGCACCTGATTACCTCTTCATGTACTGTACATTTGCTTATTCATCATGTCCATGGTTTACCATCTTCCCCAACCCAGTTAGAATGTAGGCTCCATATTTTTCAAATATGGTGACAGCTAGGGACCTCCTTTTTAAAATCACCATTTACTGAGTAGTTAATAACACCCCCTCCCCATTTGCGTTCATCTTTCAAGCTTCTATACAGGCCTGTGTCTATGGTCTCCATTCCGTTCCACTTGTCCATCTGCTCCAGCACCTCCTAGTTTAATCGGTGTAGTTTTATAACGAGCCTCAGTCTGGTAAGTGTAGTAAGCCACTACTCCCAAACTTATCGATTTTCTTCACAATGGGTTCAGCTATTCCCAGTGCTTTGCTCTTTGTGACAGGAGTTTCCAAGACCACCCTCAGGCTTGATGATTTGCTAGGAGGACTCACGGGACTCAGAATGTTGTACTCAAAGCTACGGTTTATGGCAGCAAAAGGCTGCAGCTCAAGATCATCAGACAGAAAAGGGACATGGGGCAAAGTGTACGAGAAATGAGGCGCAAGCTTCCAGCGGAGTCACACGGGGACACACAGTCCTCCCAGCAGCAATGTGTGACATCGCATGTATGTGTCACGACCTGGGGGGCACACCTGAATCTATGCAGGGCTTTTATTGGGGGGTCTGTCAGGTAGACGCAGCAACCTGCATGACTGACCTCAGCTCCTCGGATTTCAGACCCTTCTGAGTAACCCCCCTCTAGCTCTGAGAGAAAAAGTCGTCACCATAAATCACATTCTCAGGATGATTTTATCAGGCCCGAGTAGTACAGCATGACCCGTGGCCTCAAGCACACAAAAGCAGTCTAATCAGGCAGAATATTCCGAGGGCTCAGGGGTATTTCCCAGGAGCTGGCTAACCAGTCCAGAAGAGAAGCCCTTCTCTGGAATGTGCGGGATTTGAGCAACCTAGGGCTGCTGCGTTAACCCTTTCCTGCCCACTCTTCCTTTTGGATTTTAGGGTTAGCTTATCAAGTTCTACAAAAACAAAACAAAACAACCCCCAGCCCCCCCCAAAAAAAACCCCCTCCAAAACCTTGTTGAAATTCATGTGTTAAACGTACAGATTAATTTGAGGAAAACGCCTTCTTTATGATGGTGATCTTTATAATAAGCATGGTAGAGATATCCATTTATAAAGGTCTTCTTTTATGTCCTTGCACATATGTTTACAATTTTGCTTAATAAAAATCCTGTACATCTTTTGCTGGATTCTTCTGAGCTCTTTTACGGATTTGTTACACTTGTCCACGCCTCCCTCTTATCCCCACTTGAGATGGGGATAATGTCCCCATCTCAAACTTTTTTAATGAGTCACATTGACAAAGTCCCTTTTGCCATAAAAGGTAACATTCAGCGGTTCTGGGGAATAGGAAGCGGCCATCTTGGGGGGCGGCGTTTTTCAGCCTACTTCCCCAGACAATGGCATTGTTTGTAAATAGGTATAGGTTTTTTTGTTTGTTTTTTTCTTTTCTGCCACGCCAGGCAGCATGTGGGATTTTAATTCCCCAACCAGGGACTGAGCGCGCCCTGGCAGTGGAAGCGCAGAGTCTTAACCACTGGACCACCAGGGGAGTCCTGGCATAGTTTTTTTGTTCTTGCCTTATTTTCAATTCTTATACCTTAGCTGTTTTTCTTTTCTTCTTTTCGCCTGTTGGGTTCTCTAGGACCTCTAACACGCTGTTGGAGGAGGCAACGATGGCAGGCAGTGCTCCTTCTGTGGTAGCAATGCCTCGGATACTTCCCCGTTATATTTATCTTTGCTGTGAGGGTTTGCCAGAAAGTCTGTCAGGTTATGAAGACTTTTATGTCTCCACCTATTTGGGTCCAACAGCTGCTTTCATCACGCACGTTTGCTGGTAAGCTCCGTCATGACTGCCTCTCAGATGCCTGGTGACTATGGACACACAGAGTAACCTAGCTCTTAAGCAGGAGGCTGCCGTCCACCTTACTGACTCACTGAGTTTGGGTTGTTGGCTATGGCAGGAAACCCTGCGACACGAATCTTCTCCCGAACAACCCCAATCCCCTTCCAAACACGACGCGGTGGGCTTTAGCACTGCCTGTGCAGACTCCTTGCTACGAAGCTTTGGTGCACCCTCGCCTGGTCCCCTATCCCCTCATGCAGCTCCCATCTCCCCTCCTCCAAACAGACGCGCATGCACTCCCCTCATCTTTCCCGAAGCTACACTGCCTAAAACCATCCTGAAATCAACCAACTCTCCCCGGCTCTCTCCCCTCCAGCTTCGCCCTTTGTCATTTTGAGCGTTCGTATTATAGATAAAGGGTATAAAGCAGAATGCTACAATATCCTTCATCCCCAAGTGTGGTTGGGTTTATGTGCTATTCAGGGAGCCCCGGGTACTTCAGCGATGAACAGAGCGGAGGACACTTACGAGCAACCGCAGAGTAGTTAAAATGACTGATGGAGAAATAGAGGTGGTGTTTCAGCCTCCGGTCAGGTGGCCGAGGAGAAAGGAAGGAGTAATTAAGATGGTTGGGTGATGCTTCTGGCAGAGAGGAAGGCTCTGCAGGCTGTAAGCCAGTCAGCAGGGATAGGGGTCAGCAAAGGGAACAGGGTGATGTGGAGACAGCTCATTCATGGAAATGAAGGAAGGGGTGAGACACTGAACATGACCAGGAGGAGGGAGCTGGTCAGGTGCTGCCACGGAGAAGGTTGCAGCCACGAGAGAGTCCTTTGCTCCAATATCGAGGAGGAAGGAGGAGGTGAGTCCCTTTTCTCCAGCCCCTCGTGTGGACTAATGACATTTTCTTTATCACAATTCTGCTGATGGAGGAGGGACAACGAACGTCAGTTCAATGCTGATTCTATCTCAAATTAGCCTTTGACTCATGGAACTGGTGAGAATTAGTTTTTTTCTTCCCCAAAGTTTCAACCTAAGCCAACACTCCCTTGAGGAGTGACAAGGACCCTGTCTTCTGTCCCTGCTCCTGCCAACTTCTCCTCCTAGCTGGCTGAGTCAGAAAGAGCTGGGAGGCTGGGATGGCTTTGCCCCTGCCTGCCCATGACCGTCCTCGGCGTCCAGCTTCTCTGGAGCTGACTGGACTGAAGCGTGGAGCAGGGCGAAGCGGGAATTCGCTCTCTTCTCAGCAGTGTGTTGTCTAGCTTGCCAAGGAAATAGCCTCCATTTGTGGGCCCCGAGACATCTGTACTAGAATCGCCTGGGGTGTGTTCCTGAAAGCTCTTTTCTAAGCCCCATCCTACACCTTCTGCACCAAATCTTCCTGTTACAGCTTTGGAATCTGTATTCTCTAGCAAGCTTGGAAGCAACGCTTTTGCAAACTTCAAGTTTGAAAACCACTGCTCCAGGCCGTACCTTCTCACTGGATCTTCTCTCTCAGTTGTTTCCTTCTCCTCACTCGGATCTGGCCCGGATTCACTGAGCAGCTTTGCAACACCACAGGGCAGGGCTCACAGAGTCAGATCTTTGCCTGGATGGTCTGGCATCCCCACTCTCTCTTCTACTGCTGTGGAGGCCCTGCTTCTCATTCCCATCCTTGCTTGGGGAATAAGGTGACCAGCACTTCCTGATTGCTTGGAGAGGTGGGGTAGGAGTCTGGGGACACGGTCACCCCATGAACCGGACCTCAGACCCACCTAGGGACTTGACATGAGGTAATCGTGGAAATGGAGCTCCTGGGAGAAGTATGAACAGGCCAGTCTGCAGGGGCCGTATCTGTGTTCCTCTACAGCTCAGAGTTACCTGCCGAGGACCTCCCTACATCTGCGTGCAAGTCCTCTGCCCCCACTGGACTGGCTGCTCTTTGAGGACAGAGGGGTGTTTGCTGGTGTATTAGTTAGGCTTCTCCAGAAAAACGGAACCAATAGGATTATTATCCACAGATAGTGCTATAGACATATAGATACATCTATCTATTTATGCATCTATGTGTGTATCTATCATCTATCTTTATCTACCTATGCACATATTTATGCCATGTATGCATTGTGTATGTATGTATGTATCTATTGAGACTTTAAAGAATTGGTTCATGCAGTTGTGAGGGCTGTCAAGTCTCAAATCTGTAGGGCACACAGCAGGTTGGAGATTCAGGTAAGAGTCTTGAGTTTGAAGGCCGGAAACCAGGCAGAATTTTTTCGTTGTAGTCTGGAGGTGGAATTCCTTCTTCTTTGAGAAACCTCAGTCTTTGCCTTTCAGGATCTTTCACTGATAAGATGAGGCCATCCACATGATGAAGGGTGAGCTGCCTTACTCAAAGTTCACTGATTTAAGTGTTAATCGCATCTAAACATACTTCCACTGCAACATCTAGACTGGTGTTTGACCAAACTGGGCACCATAATCTAGCCAAGCTGACACATAAAATTAACCATCACAACTGGCTTGCTTTTAATCATTTCTTTTTTTTTTTTTTTTTTCCCCAGTGCCTTCCAATCCCAGGATAGAACAAAAATGGCTAAATATGTAGAAAAGGGTTAAAAATGAAATCTAAGCATGAAATCAATCTGCTGCCCACACTCTGGTCAGAGTAGGACAAAAGAACCAGTGAAGGCTGGTTGTCGTGTCTCCATAGGGCCCTGTTGGTTGGAATGTGGCATCGGCAGAAGGCCGGAGAGCACCGCGCCCTTTCTGCTCCAGAGCAGGCCACAGTTTTCTCTCCTTTAGTGGCAGCAACACTGATGAGTACCGTCCTCCTAGGTGAGAAAGCACAAGCCAGTTCGGCTGGCCGTTTGGAGGATCTGAAACTCTTCGCCCTGATATCTGTTTGTACTTAGTGTTGTGAGAGATTAGCGCTTCTGTTCCGAAAGTGGAGTGTAGTCCTGTGAATTCAGTCAAGGTGTATACTTTCGTGTGTGCGTGCTGCACAGAATTGCGCTTAGCAATTTGCCACCTTTTCTGATTAAATTCTTATCTCTTGGCAGGAAGGTGATGGCTGGAAGCATGTCTTATGATTTCAGGCAAGAACCCTGTGTTTTTTCTACTCTGAAATCATGTCTTATTGTCTGAGCTGCAGGTTTAGAGGCAAAATAAATCTGACTTTCTAAAAAGCCTTTTTTTTTTTCCTTGCTATACGATAGCTGTGTATTTAGGGCAAAGCTGTTGGAGGCTTTTACAAAAACACAAATGTGTGGTTTCATGCCATTGCAGATAGGAAACATGTGTGCTACTGCCGCTCTGAAGCCTTTGGGGCTATTTGCGAGACCATGAGCTTCTCATTTATCATTAATCCCTTTTCTGTTGGTGGGCATTTCTTTGGACCTTTCTTTTCCTCCCTAAGGTAGTAGAGTGAGCAAAAGAAGGCAAATAAGAATTCATATTTCCTATTAAGTGCTATCAAGCATTTCACGATTACTATCTCCTTCGATCCTCACAACTGTGACATGGTGACTGGTGTGTACTAATGTCCCCATCTTACAGATGAGAAAACTGAGGATTGGGGTAGATAAATAACTTGCCTAAGGAGTCACTTATATGATCTTATACGTCTCAGAGGCTAATGCTGCGTTTGAGTTTCATTAAGAAAAAAATCGCACAACCCAAGAAAAAGGTTTTGTCTTGGTTGACCACGCTGGACCACGGGTAAGGGTCTCAGTTAGCTATAGCCTAATTTTGTGATGACCCCTGTCTTCCTGCTCAGGTATTGGGGTGCTCCTTGCTTGCATCATTCCATGGTTGCCGGGTGGGTGGTATTAGGACGAAGAATGGTCTGTCTTCTCTGGCTCACTCGAGCCCCTGACATTATTCACTGAATGAAATGTGAAACCAGATCACAAGAATTTATTTAGTTTGGCGTGCAAGGAAAAAGCCTAACGGTATTGCTCAAATCGGATCTTCAGCTAATGGCCACACTCGCTAACAGGCCATTCCCCTGCAGAAACGGGCTTTACAAACATGATGTGCAGTACTAAAAATTTGGAAAGTATAAATAAAAAATAACATTGCCCATAATTGCATCATTCAAACTACTGTCAACATCTTAAGGTTATGGCCAGTAGTGCTGTAACTGGCTGGGACCAGCTTGGGAAAACCAACTGGGTGCTTTCATTCCCTGTTTCATGGTCAAAGACATAGTGACATCACTTTGGCAGCTTGAACTAGGTCATGGTGGGAATATTTACATCACAGTAATCGGCACGTACTACAAACCAAGGCTTTTTAATTTTTTGCTTGTTAAACATTTGTCACTACTCACCTGGCTATTGTCTTCCGGTCGTTTTTTTAAAATATATATTTTAAACATAGTGTCATTTTTAATTTTTTTTCATTTAACATAACACAAGCATTTTCTCCTGGTATTAAGAAAAAACTTATAAGCATCATTTTTTAAAATAGAAGCAAGATTCTTTACTGAATAGATGTACTATAAATTATTTAATGGTTCAAATTCTTGGGCAGATATATTGCTTTCAATGATTAAAAGTTGTGCTTTAGTGAGCATATTTATGCATTACGTGTCAGGTGCCAGAAATAGACTTACTGGGTAAACTGACATCAAATTCCTTGGCTCCTGGTGAGTGGTGCCTTGTGCAAATAGCTTAGCAGTCTGAGTTCCAGTTTTCTCTCTCGTCCTCTCTTCGCCATTAGCTCCTGGGTTCCCTAAAATCTGTGACTTGCATCTTACTTTGTATCCTTAGTACCCAGTGCAGTGCTTGGCTTATGGAAAATGCTCAATAGTTATCAACCAAAATAATGTCTCATTTACGCCTAAACGGGGTGTACTAATTTTCAATAGTGCCTGCAATTTCCCCCAAACCCTGGAGGACACTGAGATGATCAGTAAAGTCCACAAAAAAGGCAGCTTACGTCAGGGGGTGAAAAATGTTATCTTATATTGTGCTAGTTTGTGAAATAGAAGTGCTGGAAGTAAAAGAAGATAAAACAGCCCCACGTGCTGTCTTGAATGCTTGGAGGAGGCTGGAGGTCTTGGAACACTGAAGGATGTGAGCTGGGACCCACCCCAGCTTCTTCGGGATGTTTTTCTTGAACATTCCAGGATTTGTAGATCCCCGTTCCTCTGATCTTCAAAAGCATCCTTCCTGACCAGCTACTGTGTCTCTAAAGCTGTCTTCCCCACCCAAGTAACATGGGCCCAATGGCCAGGGGAGACACATCTCAGACACTTCAGGGCCATAGCTTAGCAGCACCCTCTCAGCTCTCGTCTACCCTTGTTCGCAGTCCGTTAGACTCCCCCTCCAGCTTGACAAGGTCTCCTCCGCTAATCTTTGAGGTTTTCTCAGTGTAAGCCTCCTTGCTCTCTGTCACCATAGAGAGAACCCAAGAGATCAGAGTTTGACTCCCAGCTTTGCTGTTTACTAGTAGTTTGCCCTCTGTCAAGGGATTTCACTCTCTGGGTCTCAGTTTTATGATCTGTCAAAATAGTTTCAGGATTATGAGAAAGTCCAGTGAACTCTCTGCATGGACAAGGCAGTCAACGAAAGTTCTCACTGTCATTTTTGTCTAAGGAATTGGGGTCACCTTCTGATATTTTTCACTCTTGAAAACCTTGAGTAGAAACTTCCAAACTGGACCCTCTCTCTAGCTTCACCTCCAAGTCCAAACCTCACCTCCCTCCCACCTGACTCCCCATCCAGCCTGCCTTTGTAGCATGCAGATTTCAGCTTTCCTTTCCAGTTGTCACTCCCATGTGAGTTTAGCCTCCCAGTAAAGCCCGACGCATCTGAGACCAGGAGCTGGGTGTTCCTTCTACTCCTGGGGAGCCTGAGAACGCAGGATGTACTCACTGATTGACTGGGTTGAGCGGTCTTCTTTTTTACAAGGAGGGGTGACACTCTCTCCTCTTAAACTCATTTCGTATTAACAATCTGATGTCAGTTTCCTGGTCCCTTTGAACTCAGAATGAGGTTCTGGACCCGAGGCTTCCTGCAGTCATTAAGCTCAGTCAGCCTGGAACTCATTTTACCTTCACCGATGCTGCATGGCTGCCCTGCTTATTAGCACTGCTTCTGTCTCCTATTTCTTGGCAGGGATTTGTATTTTTCATGCTGTTTAAGTCAGTTTTCTCAATGACCTGGAAGATTAGTCCCATTTTACAGAGGAAGAACCTGAGACTGGAGACATCTAAATACTTGTATAAGCTTGCTCAGGCAGGAAGGGGGTGGGAATTAAAAGCCCTGTCTTTGTGGTTCCACAGCTTGTACTCTATCACGGGTCTTCCCTGAATCCCGATTTCATTATTTATAAAATGAGAATAAAATACTCTATTTATCACAGAAGACAGCTGTGCAGACCTAGCAAGAGGCAGTTTATGTGTGGTGAAGACATGTGCCCTCGATTCTAGTGCTGGACAAAGTTGGGTAGAGCAGCTGGGGCTAAGAAGTGGCCGGAACACAGACGTGTTGCTGTTTGCGGTTCAGTCCTTCCTATGTGCATCTTGAGTGATCAGTATTTGAAGGTGGCGCCACCAGGGTGGGGACCAGGTGGGAGGTGACCCCACTAGAACTAGGGATGATAAAAAAGTAAGTGAGGGGCTTCCCTGGTGGCGCAGTGGTTGAGAGTCCGCCTGCCGATGCAGGGGACACGGGTTCGTGCCCCGGTCCGGGAAGATCCCACATGCCGCGGAGCGGCTGGGCCCGTGAGCCATGGCCGCTGAGCCTGCGCGTCCGGAGCCTGTGCTCCGCAACGGGAGAGGCCACAACAGTGAGAGGCCCGCGTACCGCAAAAAGAAACAAAAAAGTAAGTGAGGAGAGTCAGTAGAAGACGGGCCACAGTCTGAGAGCCCCTGTTCTCTACTGGGGGGTAGCTGGGGGTAATGAAAGAAACCTTCAGTGTATTGAATGATACGTGCATTGTCTGTAGTTGGGCTAAAATGAACTGTTCAGTAAATTTAACCAAGAGAATTACTGGCTGCGTTAACTTGGGGCAAGGTTTTAAACCTGTTTCTAGGGCTGAAAAAGGAGCTTCTTATGATGACGAAATCAAATAATACCTGTGAAGCATCCAGCACCATGCATGACTTAGAGTAACGTTTGTTTCCAGAGCAGTGCTTAATGGAGATGCTTAATGCATTAACATCTCAAGTCAATAATAGAACATAACAGAGCTTGTTAAAGGAGCAGATCAGGAGCCATTTGAATGGACACGAGTACCTTGTTGAGATGCTGAAGGGTCTGGAGCGGTCTAGCAGCACTCTTTTCAGCATGGAGCTTGAACCACGCTTATATTTACTGGGGGGCACAGGCGAGGCTGGGGTGCTGCCAGAGAAACACTCCGAAAGTGGCAACCCCCCCACCGGGTGGAGTTCCTCGAAATTTCAGAAGTCCTCACTTCTAGTTAAACTAATGAATTGCCAAGTCTGAGCACTGTACGTCCCAAGACTAAAATCTGTTCGCCTTCGGGCTTCTCTTCTAAATCTCCTTACGGTCTGGCCGAATCCTTCTGCTTTTGAAAAGGAGAGAAACATTTGCAGCCCAAGCCACCGCTGTGTTGAAACGTGCGTGTTAAAACGTTCCGGTCCCACCAACAGTGCAAGAGGGCTCCTTTTCTCCACATTCTCTCCAATATTTATTGTTTGTAGATTCTTTGATGATGGCCATTCTGACTGGTGTGAGGTGATACCTCATTGTAGTTTGGATTTACATTTCTCTAATGATTAGCGATGTTGAGCATCCTTTCATGTGTTTGTTGGCAGTCTGTATATATTCTTTGGAGAAATGTCTGTTTAGGTCTTCTGCCCATTTTTGGATTGGGTTGTTTGTTTTTATGATACTGAGCTGCCTGAGCTGCTTGTATATTTTGGAGATTAATCCTTTGTCAGTTGCTTCATTTGCAAATACTTTCTCCCATTCTGAGGGTTGTCTTTTCATCTTGTTTATGGTTTCCTTTGCTGTGCAAAAGCTTTGAAGTTTCATTAGGTCCCATTTATTTTTGTTTTTATTTCCATTTCTCTAGGAGGTGGGTCAAAAAGGATCTTGCTGTGATTTATGTCAGAGAGTTCTGCTTATGCTTTCCTCTAAGAGTTTTATAGTGTCTGGCCTTACGTTAGGTCTTTTATGGAATCTAAAAAAATAAAGATTCTGAAGAACCTAGGGGCAGGACAGGAATAAAGATGCAGACATACAAAATGGACTTGAGGACACAGGGAGGGGGAAGGGTAAGCTGGGATGAAGTGAGAGAGTGGCATGGACATATATACACTACCAAATGTAAAATAGATAGCTAGTGGAAAGTGGCCACATAGCACAGGGAGATCAGCTCGGTGCTTTGTGTCCACCTAGAGGGGTGGGGTAGGGAGGGTGGGAGGGAGATGCAAGAAGGAGGGGATATGGGGATATATGTATATGTATAGTTGATTCACTTTGTTATAGAGCAGAAACTAACACACCATTGTAAAGCAATTATACTCCAATAAAGATGTTAAAAAAAATAAAAACATTCGGGTCTGGGTGA
Organism: Neophocaena asiaeorientalis asiaeorientalis; assembly: GCF_003031525.2. Lineage (NCBI taxonomy): Eukaryota > Metazoa > Chordata > Mammalia > Artiodactyla > Phocoenidae > Neophocaena > Neophocaena asiaeorientalis. The sequence continues at coordinate 1,902,280 of NW_020172455.1, read as the reverse complement.
GGGTGCGGGGGTGAGGGTGGCCCTGTGCGGGGGTGAAGGTGGCCCTGTGTCGCTGGCTGGGCGGACGTGCTCCTTCAGTCAGGGGCACTGGCATTCTCATCCTGGGTGGGATTCCTGACAAAGTAACCCGTAACGTGGCTGAGCCCCTCCCCCTGCGACGCGAGGCTGCACAGTTTACCTCCACGTCCGGTTAAGTATATTCTCATCACGTGCCCAACAGGATTTGCAAGTGGAGGGCATAAGGCACTGCGGGAGGACACGGTTCTTTCCCCTCTCAGCGTGAGAAATACCTGCAGTAGTTCCTGGGGCCGGTTGCGAAGCAGGAGAGGGTACGTGCGAGGTCCCTGGACCCAGCTGGGAGGCGTCCAGTAAAGGAGAGTGTCTGAAGTCGGGCCTGGCGCACAGGAATCCCCCCGGGCGGCCTGTGCCCCCTGCCGGGCACGGGTGTAGCCCAGATGGCCTCTCCCCAGACTCACCGTGACCATGAACAAGAGTGCGCCACAGGCATCCGGCGTCGGCCTTGCCGCAGGGTGAGCAGAGGCTGTTGTGCGGTGATGTTTCCTCTCTTGTTTCCTGCTCTGAGGTGGGAGGGGGTGGGGGACCACCGGATGCTGAAGGGACATTCAGGATCCCTTCCCACCTCCGTGCCCTTCCCCGGAGCCTGGTAGGTGGTGGGGAGACTCTTCCATGCTGTGACCTCCTCCAGGGCGGACACCAGGCTTCATCTCTATTTCCCAGCGCGCGGCACGTGACGGGCCCTTCGTTGGGGGCGTGGGGGACGTCTGCCCACGTGGGCCGTGGCAGTGCTTCCTCCTGGGTACTGAGTGGAGAAGGAACAAGAACCCGCTGTCCGGGTCGGTCGGCAGGGCCTGACCTAGTGGGCACTGCCTGTCGGGGTGGGACCTGGGCTGCCGATCACTCCTCGTCTTAAACCAGATCTCCTTGGCGCAGATGGGAAGAATCACGTGTACAGACTTTCAGGGTTGTAATAAAGACGAAAGGAGATAATCTTTGTTAGGTGCCCCGTACACACCTGGCACGGAAATAGGCTTTCAGTCAAAGTTGGTGTGCTTCTTCCCTCCCTCTGCCTTCTAACATGTCCAGGTTTTTCAAAGTCTCTGAGAGTTTTTGTACTGGGGAGGAGTCCCCACAGCACTGGGCTTTGAGACAGAGTATCTGGGTGTTTGTGCAGGATTTGCCTCTTCCCAGCCTCCTCCTGGCCTTGAGAGAAGCACTCCTGAGAGGCGGCACTGAGTTCTCATCCAGGGCTTAGTCCCTGGCCTCACGCTGCCTGTATTTTCAGTCTGTCTCTCCACGGATGAGCCAGGCAAACTGCTCAACCTCTCTCTGTCTCAATCCCTATCTGTAAAAGGAGGATAATAGTGGTTCCTGCCTCCTTGGGTTGTGATGGGTATTAGGAGAGATGAACATTTGTCAAATGCTTAGTGAGTGCTTTATAAGGTCTAGCTATTACTTACTCATCTGCCAAATAAAATGGGACTAATGCTACCAACCTTGGTCACGTGGATGGATATAAGCAGATAGAACAGTGTGAAGACACCTTTGAAACCTGTCGAGTACCACACACACGTGAGTCTTGTTATGTCACCCCCTGAACCTTCCTAGTGGCCCTTCACTCATCATCTGCTCCTCCAGGGAAATGACCGTCACTGCCTTGTGCCCCCACTAACTTCTGTTACAGCATCTGTAACTCTTATTGGCCTTTTGTTTACCTGTCTCCCTCCCTCACTAGACTGTACCTTCCTTATGCTAAGAGAATGCATCCAATTTGATCCTCTTCCTCCAGTGCCCAGCTGGGGCTGTGCGGTAAATATCTGTGGAATGGATGCAGAACTTACTTCAGAGGAACCAGGAGATGACCAGGAAGCCCTTGCCCACAGCTCTGGGCCTTTATGACACACGGATGCTTCTCTCTCTTCTGGTAAGCAAAGAAAATCTGCTTGTCTCTAACACCTGTGTGGATATGTTTGTACGAATATAGTAACAAATTTGAACACAGCTAGTCAGTTTGGCAGTTAGGGGCTCAGCTACAAAAAAAAGAAAAAAAAAAAAAAAAAGGGCCCAGGGAAACATTAAGCGTACAGATCTTCCTGTAAATTAACCCCCATCTGTAAGTCTTATTACTGTTGCTTAGAAAATAAAAATCTCTTTTAATTACACCATGCCAGTATGTATACTTTAGCAGATTATTCTTCCAGGAGTTTTTGTACATATGTACATATTTATTTGCAAAGTGGGATCATGCTATAGGTATTGCTTTGCAGTATGCTTTTATAATATTTAATGTACAAGGTAATAGTTTTCCAAATCATTACATTTTGGGGGGATGCTTTTTCACTAGTTGTACGGTATTTCGTCAAGTATGCATACCATAAATTGTTTAAACAGCATGTTATCGTTGGACAGGGTGCCTAGATGGAATTTCAGTCTATTTGAAGGCGATATCTTAAGCAAACAACCACATAAATAAATGCAAAATTACATCAGAGGTGAGTGCTATGAAGGAGTGGTCCATGGTGTCATCAGAGGGTGTGGCAGGGAGATTTTATTTGGTCAGAGAGAAAGTCGTGAGTGAGCCGTAAGCTGAGAGAATGTGGGAATCAAATAGATACAACGAATATCCAGGAATAGTACAGGGAAAAGGGAAGAGGGCCAAGAAAAGACCTTGAGGAATGTCAAGAGTTAATCTTGGTATTAAAAGAGGGGTCCATGATGGAGACAAAGAAGGACAGACGGATAAAAGGGACAGGAAGAGACTCAGGGGAGAGAGGCACTTCAGAAGCCAAAGGAGAAGAGTGCAGTGTTAAATGCTTCAGGGAGATCAAGTAAGACACAGGTGATGAAAATGTCCATTGGTGTAGAAAGTTCCGTGTGACTAGTGACCTCCAAGGAAGCAGCTTCATTGGAAGAGTTGGCTCAGAAGCCAGATTAATGGGAAGTGAATGGAGGGGTGGTTGGAGAAGAGGAAATATACAGAGTGGACTATAGTTTTTGGAGCATGGCTCTGCAAGTGACGAGGGAGCAGGTGATTGCTACCCCAGAACGTGGGGTGAGGAGAGCTTTGCTGTCTCGTACCCACTGGGAAATCACCCCGACTTCCTGTGCCTGTGGCCCCCTGCCCTCACTCCCCTCGGGGCCCTGGCCCAACCAGAGGGTGGCATTTGTTTTCTTGTCTGTCTCTGTTTACTTTTGGTAAGAAATCTAAGGGTGAGACGTGAGTGTTAGGTTGCTAATACAGTGCCCTTCGATAAGTACTGAATATTTGTCGAATGGGTTTTTTAAAATCCAACTTGGAATAGACGTGGGCTTTAAAAGACCAGCAGAGCAGAGGATAAGTATTCAGAAGAGAGAAGTGACAATCTCATGGTGCAGGTGAAGGGCGTATCTGCAAGCAGACACAAGTAGAGGGGTGACACTCCTTCCTCTGAATCAGGAGAAAAGGCAGAGGGGTGGAAGGAAATACACAGATACAGTTTCAGAGACAGGGCAGGAATTGGAGGGAGCTCATTTCTGGTGGTCTCAATGTTTTCAATGAAATATTTGAAAAGGGTATCTGCTGTGATAGGGTAGCAGGGAGAGGGTTTCGTATCTGCTGTGATAGGGTAGCAGTGATAGTGGAAAGAGCTGGAAGAGGACAGAGGAGGTTTGTAACAAGCAACAGAGGAATGAAATAGGGCTTTGGTGGGGTATATACTGGTGAAGGAAGCTCACAGTTTCCTGAGTTGGAGCCCAGTGATCTGGACACACTTCAGTGTTATTGTAAATTGATGGCTTAAGTCAGGTTTTCCAAAGAAAACTCTGTCTGTTTTGGGGGATGTTTATAAACGGAAAAAACAACACAGGGTTTCATGAGCAGATCTTTTTGGGAAACACTGTTAAACATAATGAAATGGTTTTATTTACTGTGGGATCTTTAGAGCCTTTAACATGTTAATTTGCATCAAGACCCTGAGGAATGACCCTCAGGAAAGACACGTGAGATGCCACTTCTCCCTGTCTCTCTTTCTCTCTCTCTCTCTCTCTCTCTCTCTCTCCCTCTCTCTCTCTCTC
>NW_020172455.1:1784926-1898144 GCF_003031525.2 Neophocaena asiaeorientalis asiaeorientalis | reverse complement strand
ACCCCCCCACCTCTCCGTCTCTCTCTCTCTCTCTCTCTCTCTCTCTCTCTCTCTCTCTCTCTCTCTCTCTCTCTCTCTCTCTCTCTCTCTCTCTCTCTCTTTTCCTTTTCAGACCATAGCACTATTTTTCTAAGAAATTTTGAGGAACATTCTTAGGAAAACACTTTGGGAATTGCTGTCTCAAAGTGTTAGGCTATTTGGGTTTGAACAGAGAATCTGGAAACCAACAGTTTCCAAGGCCAGGATGAAGGGTTTCTAATGGTGGGAGTCCTGGCATCCGCTGGGGATGGTAACAGCGGTATTTGAGACAGGAAAGCATTCAGAGCAGATGCCTTGGCAGCCACCTACTGGGCAGAACAGATCTGAGAACCTACTTTTCTGTTTCTTTTGTCAGCCCGGGTGGGAAAGAGGCCATGGTGGAGAAGAGAAAAAAAGTGTCCATTTGCCCCATTTGTCTGTTCCTCCTTTTGGAGTAGCTGGGTGAGTGGGTGTTGAGGGAGTCATCCCCCGACCAGGAGCCCAAGACCCTGGTTTTGTGGGTGGCAGAAGCCCTCTGAGAGTTTTCTAGGCCTTGTCCATCTTTTAAGCTGTTCATATAACCCTGAGGGATCCAAGCCACGGGGGGAGATTTCCAAAGGTTGCGTGGAAGCTGAGAAGGATTGCACAAAAGATGCCAAGCACAGAATTGAACCCTCAAGAGAAAAATAACATTGTGATTAAGGCATGGAGCCCAATTCAGCCTGCCCGTCTGCATCCGGGGCTTCGGCTGACATCAGAGGGGCGCACGTGTGTGAGGCTGGGGTCCCCCTTACCCAGGCTGCTTCCTCTCTGGCTGTTTCCAAGCTGCCAGTGGTGCCGGAGTGGCTGTGATCTGGACCTTCTCTTGTCCCGAGCTCTGCACACACCTCCTTTGGTCCCCAGCGCCTTGCATGCTGCTTTCATTCGGACCAGCTTTGTGAGGATTGTGGGGACGATCCCCGTGGTCCTGTGCGAGATGAGGGTGGCCCAGGAAGGTCTTGGTGGCCGAGAGTAAGAAAAAGGAAAAGGAGGCAAATTTGTGGAGGAACGGTTCTCAGAGTATTGCTGTTTTGTCAGGATCTTCTCAGAAAAGAAACGTGACAAAATTAAAAGAGGAAAGTGGTGTATCTTCTATGATGAATTCTTGACTAATTCCAGAAAATATCATTCTCATCACTGATTACGTATATATTTTTGCAGGGCCCATCGTGGAGACCCTGCATCTTGGTAAATCTCAGAGTTGAGAGCGGGTCCAGGCATTACTCTGGCGGCTCCAGGGGCTCCCCCTCAGCCTGTGGGCCGTCCCCTGAGTTCTAGACTCTTCCAAGCTCATCTCTCAGCTCTGCAGGTCCACTTGCTCCCCCTGTTAGCAGTTCACCACTTTTCACTTAATTGACAACTCTGTGTCTAGCATGTTCCCTGCTCCATTTTCTGGCGTGGCCTGTCACTTCTGTATGAACCCTGACTGATACAGGGCATTGCACACTTTGAATTTTTATATTTTATATACTCTTTTCATCCTTATTTCTGGAGATTTTTTTTTTTTGCTTTATAGCCAAAGATACTTTGTTTTACACTCGTTAGTGAATCATCTTTCTTTTGGTTAGTGTTAGCATGAAATGTTTCTTTCTTTTTACTCTCAACCTCTCTGTACCCTTGTTTTTAAGGGTGTGTAGCAGACAGTTGGAGTTTGTTCATTCTTGTCCCTGGGATGTTGCCTTTCTGGGGGTTTGTTGTCAAAATCTCGGCTTCTCTGTGCACTGATGCCGAAGAGAGATACGGAGACAGAGATTTTGGAGGATAAGAGAGATGGCCCTATTCCTCTGCCAGGCAGAAGGGACGACAGCAGGCTAGCATCTCAAGAACTGTGCCCCTCACACACGGGGAATCAGAGATTTTCTATGTGGGGCTTGCAGTCCCGGGTATAAGATAAGGATCAAAGCAGTGAAGGTCTCGCGTTCTACTTCAGGAAGCCTGGGTGTTACCAGGCCTTTTCTCCTCGGGACTGTTGAAATCTCTGCAGCTTTCCTCATCCCTAGCTTTCTGATCAAGAACAAAAACGTGCCAGAAGTTGGAATCACCTCTTTTGGTTTCCCTTCTTTTCAGGCTTTTAGCCCCTGAAATTCTCCTTTAGTCAGCTTCTAATACCTTCAAATATATAAAAAGTTTTTTTGTCTAGTTTTTCTAGTCATCTTGGAAAGAGAATTGTTTTGAAACAAGTTAATCTACGGCTGGAGGTGGAAATCTGGAAGTATTCGAGTAGGAAAAAAGAATCAGTCTCTTTAAGAAACTGGTAGACTTAAGCATCCAGCCCAAGCATGACAGCGCAAGAAAAACACATACATCATACACACATAGCTCTTAAAGCCCAAGCTAGGAGCACAGAGCTCAGGAAATGAAGAGATGTCATGGCTATTAAGAGCTGATAAAGGATGAAAGTTAAATTCATGGGGTGGCCAATACCTATGCCTAAGCAACATCGTCTTGATTGAAATGAAGCGGGGACGGGGCAACGGGTCTTATTTCGTGGGGAGGGCACCAGGCTAATTGTCTTGCCACTGCTGTGTCAAGGCCTGCAAAAACTTATGGGATCCACAAGAGCCGGAAACCCTCTGAAACTAGGACAAATGTGAGAGAATCCCTGCTAAGGGAAACCTGATTAGATTTAGTCAATATTTAATAACATTTTTTTTTAACTAGATGGCTACTTGTATCTAGGTGGTTGTATCTCTTTGCATACTGTTCTATAGTATATTTTAAGTTTGTCACAATTTACGGTTATTTTATTACAGGGCCTGACACATAGAAAACCTCGAGGGGTGCTCGTAGAAGGGACCCAGTGAGCATAACTGGTGGTTGGTGAGCTATCGCTACAATTCAGTACTTGAAGCATGAGAAAACTGAAATCCATTGAGTTGTTCACCCTTTCGGAAACATCATGTCTTACTGGAAGGTGCTGGAAATGTGACATAGCATTGTAGGGTAGGTTCATCAGGTCCCTGGGTGGGACCTTGCCCCTGATGACAACTGTAAGGAGTGATGGCGTCAGGGGACCTGGGTTAGAACCCCGCTTGGCCACTAGCCAGCCGTGAGACTTGGAAGGGTGATTTAATCTCTCCGTGCCTCAGTTTCCTTACCTTACTGCCAACCTTACAGGCCCACTGTGAGGACTAGATGAGCCAATTTGTATAAAGTGCTCTTCACTGTGAAAACGCTTAAACGTTAATTCTCCACAGTTGCCCCTTTCCCTTGGCGGACGTAAATCAGCAAAATCTGGTTGGAGTTCAGGAGGGCGCTGTGTCCCCACTGATGAAGGCAGGCCTGACTCAGTCACATCTAAAAAGTCACTGAAAGGAGTCAGTCCCAAGTTCAAGTGCCACACTATCACCCGACCCAGCAGAGTGAGCGAAGAACGAAGGATGAACATAGACGCCATTCTGTCCTGCGGCCTCATTGGGAACAGGGCTGACCTTAGGAACAAACGGCACGGGACTCCTTTCAGGTGGGTTCTTCTCAAACTCCTTCTGGCACCTCGGCTGCCCCTAAGCATCTTAAAGCGACGTCTAAGATGTGGTACAGGGATGGGGGAGAGGGAGGAAGCAGTGATTCCAGAGGAACTTTCTGCCTCGCCCTATTTTTATTTCATTTGGTTATATAATCATACCAAGAGCTAACACTTCCCGCGTTCTTTCTGTGTGTCAGGCAGTGTTTTACATAAATTAGCTGACTTGCCCTTAGTCACAAAGCTTCTAAGTGTCAGAATTAAGACTCATCGCCAGGCAGGCTGGCTCCAGGCTCCACCTGTGCTCGGTTGCCTCTCTGTGTGCAAAGTTGCTTTGTCTTCCCCGGCTTGTACCACTTGAACTTCAGTGAACGTACACCTGCGGCATTTAGGGTTTTGGGCTCTGTTGCATCCATCCACCAGGGGTGGAAAGCCAAGAGCTGTCCTTGGTCCCTGCTGGTCACCTCACGCCTCATATTTAAACAGTCACCAATCTGTATCAATCTGAGCTCTCACGTCGGTCCCTAGTCCCTCCACCCTGAGAACAACGCCTTTCCTTTCTTTTTCACCCTCTGCCTGGGCTGTTGGATTAGCTGGCAGCCTCCCAGGGGGCTTCCTGATTCCAGATCTCCCAGCTTTGGCTTGTTCTCAGTTTACAGAAAAAACAGAGAAAATGCTGGTCTCTTCATGTCCAGCCTCTGATGGCCTCCTCTGGCCCTCGGAAGACACGAGAACCTGAAGAACGTTGGCCCCAGAGTTAGCTGTCTGGGGCGTGAATCACAGCTTCACCATGTAATACATTTGTCGGCCTCTTGACACTTCAACTTTCCCATGTGAATACTGAGGATAACCAGAAAACCTGCATCAGGTGTGTCGTGAGCTCAGATAATGTGTGTAAGGCACTCGGCATCAGGCATGGTGAGAGCTCAGCAGTTGTTGCCTACTTTTATTATTACCCTATAAAGTTCAAAGCCCTTAACGTGCCTTATAAACTCCTTTAAATAGGTGATATTTCCTATCTAGTGTCTTGCACATACCCTATACATTTTCCTTGCCTTAGCAACTCTAACTCTCCTTATTCCAGGATCATCAGTATTTGGACTGTCTGCTTTTTTTTTTTTTAATGTATATGTATTTTTAATTGAAGTTTAGTTGATTTACAATATCGTGTTAGTTTCAAGTATACAGCACAGTGATTCAGTTATATGTATAATATATATTGTATATATAATATATATTATATATATATATTCCAGATTCTTTAGGTTATTAGAATTTTTTTTAAAAGAATATTCTTTTTTCCCACTTTATGCCCCAGCAGTAAACTGTATTGAAAGAGGCAAGTGTGAGAGAAGGATCCAGATGTCATAAGGAATTCTAAGGTAAGACTAAGAATCTTCTCGGCTGTGCTAGCACTTTTATTTGAAAGTAGCATAAGATTGGGGTCCATGGATGCGTGCCCTGTTTTTTCATTCCTTCATCTGTCCCCCTAGCAGAGGGCCTGGAGGTGAGGAAGAGCTCAATATGGGTGTGGCCTGATGGGAAATGGACACAACTAGAAGCAGATAAATTTAACCAGAGACAAAGAAGCTCTTCAGCAGTTCTTGCAAAACAATGAGAGCTAACATTTACTATTTATTTTATGCCAGGCACTGTGCTAAACACTTTAAATATATCACCTCTCTTAATCTTCAAAACAAACCTGTGCGATATTACTGTTATTATCTCCATTTTCCTCAGGAAGAGACTGAGATGTAGGGAGATGAAGTGACTTGCCAAGATTTGAACCCATAGTACCTGATGCTGAAGTCAATTATTTATTATATATATCAGTCCTTCAAAACTCTTCTGCACAAAGGGGATCGATTAGATGAGTGGTTTTCAAACTTCTTGACCTTGATCTGCAGTAAGAAATACATTTTATGTCATGGCAATGACCCAGGCAATACACACCCTCCCCACACAGATTCACACACATGTACACACACACCCCCCCCACCGCCCCCCCCCACAGATATGCTCACACACATATTTCTATACCCCCATATAAAAATATGAAACTGAGACAAGTTTCTCAAAACAATAATTGTGGGCTTCCCTGGTGGCGCTGTGGTTGAGAGTCCACCTGCCGACGCAGGGGACACGGGTTTGTGCCCCGGTCCGGGAGGATCCCACATGCCGCAGAGTGGCTGGGCCCGCGAGCCATGGCCGCTGAGCCTGTGCGTCCGGAGCCTGTGCTCTGCAACGGGAGAGGCCACAACAGTGAGAGGCCCGCGTACTGCAAAAAAACCCAAAAACCAATAATTGCTCTTTCTATATGTTTTTATTCAACTTATATTTTATTGTAAAACACATATGCTAATATAAAAAATACAAAAAATGCTCATTTGTCACCTACCAATTTTGTAGGAGGTGACCTTCTCTACGAAAAACCAGTGAATTATAAGATTTTTAGCTCCTTTTCAAGTCATTGGATCCTTTTGTTTCTCTATTTCTTAGAAATTTTGTTGGGTTTATTCTGTTTATTAATCATTCCAAGAGAATGATTATCTCACTTCTAATCATGTGAGATATAAATTTTTAGCATGACACGGTCATAATATCTTAGGGTTTTGTGTTTTAGATATTGTTAAAAATGTATTTTGTAAAGTGTTTTTTGTGTTTTGTAACAGGAGAATATGCTTTTATTTCTCTTATTTACCAGAAGAAATTGTATTACACTGATCATTTCCATATGTAGTTTTAAAGTTGCTTGACTGGGTTAAAGATTTATTCTTTAAGTTGCAAAGGGTACTGTATTCAAATAAAAGGAACAGTCATAATAGCATTAATTAGAAAAGCAATAAGGCTTTGGTTTCCATGCTAATGAGCATAATTGAAATAGAATTGCATTTTTGCAAATGGATTTTGAAACTTTGGTGGAAAAACTTGGAAGATAAATATTCTCAAAGCTAAGGCGAATGCAGTCTGTATATGTAAATGAGATCAATTAATTTTAGCAGGCAAATGAGAAAATCAATGATTTTCAAAATCTAGTAATTTGGTAACCATTAGTTTCATTAGCCTTTCTGTTTTAAACTTAATTATTCAAATATAGAACCAGATTGAAGTATAATTTATGGAGGACTCATCCTTAAGTTAATTACATGCAAGGCTTTCCTCCTCCAACTGGAAGAATTGAGGGTGAAATTGTAAATCATTAGCGCAGGGTGTGGAATCCTTCAGTGAAGATGTGTTCCAGTTCAGCTTGGGAGACAGCGTGGAGTAACAGCACAATGGCTTTGACTCACACCAGGGTCTGAATCTCACCCTTGACACTGCCCAACCCCGGGATCTTAGGCAGCTTTCTTAGCATCTGAAGGGCCTCAATTTTTTTCATCTATTAAATTAGGAAATTATACGTACACTGCAGGGCAGTGATGAAGACTAAGTGGGGAAATGTGTGTGTAAATCTTTAGCACAGCTCCAGGCACAGAGAAGATCTTATTACAAGTAGCATCCTCCCCCTCCCCCTCGCCTTCCTGCCTTCCCTCCCTTATTGTCCTTTCTGCGTTGAGGAAATGCTGTGTTTCTGGAGTTGCTTTTGAAGAAGGGTGTGTGGTCTGGTTGGTATTTCCCGTTTAGTTGGTAGTAATTTAACCTGAGAGTGTTCTGTGGATCTCTTGCCATATCACTTCCATCCAGAACCTAAGACAGGTTTTAGAAGCTCACTCATTGGAATTATTGGAAAGGCCAGAACAGAAGATGAAATAGGGAAGAGTTCATGCAGTTGGTTTTCTCTTTTTATTTCCTCATTGCTGTGATGGGTGCTCTGATCCCTTGCATTTCCCGCTCTTACCAAATGTTCTCGTTATGACCACATCTGTATGTATGATATCTACTCAGTGATTTTGTGAGACATCTGGAGTGGGTATTATTGTTGACATTACGTAGATGAGAGAATTTGAGGCTCAGAGAGGTTGAGTGGACTGCCCAGTGTCACAGAGCCAGAAAGAAATGGAAGTTCCAACCTAAGTCTGTCAGGTTGCATCTCCCGGACCGGGGCACGAACCCATGTCCCCTGCATCGGCAGGCGGACTCTCAACCACCGCGCCACCAGGGAAGCCCCAGGTTGCTAGTTTTGAATAACGGCTTTTTCTACCACGTGGATACAGCCTGTGGTCCATAGGTGAGCCTTGATTTAAAGTGTACATTTCACTGCAGACCCTAAACTGCGAGAGAGAAGCAAATGTGAATTGGTCTGATATTGGTGGGAAGTTCTTTCTCAAAATCTGTAAGGCTGGTCAGCAAATGGACGATCACGCAGCTGCAGAGGATCATCTGACCCAAGGGAGGAAAAATCATCGGCAGTGAAGGGAGTCAGGGAAGTCACGCTCCTTTCCCTGTTTCCTCCGAGACATCTTTCCCGGGATGCCCACCCTGACCTTAGCCCCTGTGTGTCCCTGACAGAGAACTCTCTAGGCTCTCTTCCCTTCCTTCCCCGCACCCTGCCACATCTCCTTGGCGTGTGTTTCTCCACCTCCATTCTCCATCCATCTTCCCATCATCCAGGCTGAACCACTCTTTGGGTCATCTTTGACATCTCCATCTGTTTGACAGACAACCATCCCCATCTCTTGACACACTCCTCCCGTGCCCACTGCCATGTGCACGTCAACATCCTTTGTTTCTCCATCCTGATTTCACTGTCCTGGCTCAGGCTGTTGATAATTCTTCTGTGAGCTCTTACGCCCGTGTCTACGGACTTGTGCTTCCTGTCCCTGCTCTCTGCCTGCTGCAAGCCATTCAGCACACCTGGCCCCATTAGACATCATGAGAAAAGGCTCTGATCCTGGCACTCCTTTTGCAAAACTCTCAGTCTCCTCTTTTCTTATTGGTCAAAGGATATGGCAGTGATGCTAAGCTCTTTCTGTAAACCATTTTCCATGGCTTCACAAACCCTCTAGCTTATTCTGCCGCTGAGGTTACACTCATGTAGGTATCAGCCTCTTCTGGGAACTCTGAGGACACGCACTCCATCCCGTTCATCTCTGTGTCTCTAGCGCACAGCACGATACCTGGAACAGAGCTGGTGCTCAGAAAATACTTGTTACATGGATCACCAGTAGACTTAACCTTGCCCTGCCTATGCCTCAGAATTTTCATAGAGTTTTAAATCATTTTTCATTCTTTTGAGGAAAATTTTATTTTTTGGTGACATATATAAAATATACTACAGGGCTTCCCTGGTGGCGCAGTGGTTGAGAGTCCTTCCCTGCGGTTTTGAGGGGCTTTTTGTGTTAAAAAAATAATAACAGATATAAAAAAAATATATATATATATATACTACAGAGTATAAAAAGTGTATGTGAAGATTAGTTAATGATAATAAATTGGAAACCATGTACCAACTACCTAGATTAAGAGACAAGACATAACCAGTACCTTAGAAATCCTCTGTCCGCCCTTTCCAGCTCTGCTGTTTCTTCTGTTCACTTTCAGCTCTGCCACCTCGAAAGGAAATCACAATCCTGAATCTTGTGTTAATCATTCTCTTATCTTACTTCATAGTAGTTCACCTTTGTAAATAACCCTAAGTAAGAAACAGTTGTTCTGCTTTGTCTGTTTTTGAACTTTAAATGGTTTGAATACTTTTCTTTGCCTTTGGTCTGTGGCCCGTTTCCTTCAAGCAATGTGATTATTTTGATTCATAACATGAATATAGATTAATTAGATACAGATAATATAGATTAATGTAGCTGTGGTTCATTCATTTTCCCTCCTCTGTAAAGTCCCCTTGCATTGTTTATTTATCCATGCTAACGTTCTAGTACTGATTGATACTATTCTAGTATAGTATTTGAGTTATTTCCAGTTTCCTGACATAATGAATAATGCTTCTGTAAAAATACTTACAGAAACAAATGGGCAAAAGGTTTTCTGGAGTATATAACTAGGAATGGCTTTCTGAGTTGTAGTTTACATCCATGTTAAACTGGTTGAGCTTATACCAGACGCTCTTCTAAAGTGGGAGCACCAATTTCTGCTTCTATCAGTGGTGAATGAGAGTTCCCGTTTCCCACTACGCCTATATTAAAGACGTTTAAAATTAATGATATGAATTTGTATATTAAACTAGTTAAAGGTACAAATTAAAACAGAAGTAAGTTGGAAGAAAGAAATAGTAGAGATTAGAGAAGAAATAAATGAAATAGATATCAGGAAAACCTAGAGAAAACTAAGTGAGCCAAAATTTGGTTATCTGAAACGATGAACAAAATTGATGAACCCTTAGTAAGACTAGTCAAAGAAAAAAATAAAAGAGAAAATGCACTGTAAGTATCAGGAATGAAAGAGAAGAAATCACTGCAGATTTTAAGGAATATTAACAAGAATTGTATGCCAGTAAATTTAATAACTTAGACAAAATGTACAGGTTCTTTGGAAAATACAGCTTACCAAATGAATTGAAGAAGAAATAGTCATATCTATCTCCCTATCTCTCTCTCTCTCTCTCTCTCTCTATCTCTATCTCATAGTTAGAAATCTTCCCACAAATACCAAAACCAAAAACATTTCAAGAAAAGAAAACTATACACCAAGATCTCTCATCAATATAGATGCAAAAATCTTCAACAAAGTATCAGCAAATTGAAACCATCAATGTATTAAAAGAATTATACACCACAACCAAGTCCCACATAAATATAGTCAACTGATCTTTGACAAAGGAGCAAAGGCAATACAATGGAGCCAAGATAGTCTTTTCAATGAATGGTTCTGGAACAACTGGACATCCACGTGCAAAAAAAAAAGAAAGACTCTAGACACAGACTTTACATCTTTCACAAAAATTAACTCAAAATGGATCACAGACTTAAATGTAAAATGCAAAACGATAAAACTCCTAGAAGACAACATAGAAATGTTATATGACCTGGTGGTGACTTTTTATATATAACACAAACGCATGATCCATGGAAGAAAGAATTGATAAGCTGCTCTTCATTAAAATGAAAGGTTTCTTCTCTGTGAAAGATACTGTCAACAGAATAAAAACACAAACCACAGACTGAGAGAAAATATTTGTGAAAGACATATCTGATGAAAAAGACTATTACCCAAAACACACAAAGAACTCTTAAAATTCAACAATAAGAGAACAAATAACCTGATTTAAAAATGGGCCAAAGACCTTGACAGACACCTCACCAAAGATGATATGCAAGTGACAAATAAGCCTATGAAAACATGTTCCACCTTGTATATCATTAGGGAAATGCAAAATGAAACAACCATAAACTACCACTGTACACCTATAAGGATGACCCAGATCCAGAACCATGGCAACACCAGAAGGTGGAGAGGATGCGGAGCAACAGGAACGCCCAGACGTTGCTGGTGGGGCTGCAAAATGGTGCAGCCGCTTTGGAAGACAGGTTGGCGGTTTCTTACAAAACCAAACATACTCTCCCCACACAATCCAGCAACTGTGCTCCTTGGTATGTACCAAAAGGAGTTGAAAACTTATGTCAACAAAAATCTAGCACATGGATGTTTGTAGAAGTGTTATTCATAATTGCCCAAACTTGGAAGCAACCAAGATGTCCTTCTTTGCTGAATGGATAAACGACGGTACACCCAGATAGTGGAATAATATTCAGAACTAAAAAGAAATGAGCTATCAAGCTATGAAAAGACATGAAGGAATCTTAAATGCATATTACTAAGTGAAAGAAGCCAATCTGAAAAGTTTACATGATTAACTGTGTGACATTCTAGAAAAGGAAAAACCATGGAGACAACAAGAAGATCTGTGGTTAATAAGGGCTGGGGCAGGGAAGCATGAATAGTTGGCACACAGAGGATTTTTAGGGCAGTGGAAATACTTGGTATAATACTGTAGTGGTGGATACCTGTCATTATACACTTGTTCAAACACGTAGAATGTACAACACCAAGAGTGAGCCCTAATGTAAACTATGGACTTTGGGTGATTGCTTACTGTGAAGTATTTGTCAGAACTCTTCAAACTATGCATGTAAATTTGTGGAGTTTATTGTATGTAAATTATACTTTAATAAGAAGATTAAAAATGGAAACAATTTATCAAGGAACACCATAAAGGTAATGTAAAGACAAACTATAAATCTATATTTTCAACATAACCAATAATGGTTTAATATCTAAAGACCTATAGCAGATCAAAAAGAGAAAGAAAACCAAACAGAAAAAACTTGGGCAAGAGATAGAAGAAGCATTTCAGAGAAAAGGAAATAGGAAATGGCCCATAAACACATGCAAAGATGTTCTTTTTCATTAGAAATCAGAGAAATGCAGATTAAAATAAGTAGATAACATTTCATCCCTACCAGATTGGCCAAGCTTACGTACTGAAGAAGAGTAGAGAAAACAGAACTTGACAGAATGCTGGGGGAAGTGTGAAAAGTGTATGAACATCTTGGAGAAATGGATATTACGTTTTCAGGTGACGCTGTGTAATGCTTCTGACACGGCAGTTGCTCTCAGGTATACAGACCACATGCATTCCTGTTTGTGTGCACCAGGAGAGCTGCAGAAATATATTCTGAGTGGCGTTGTTTGTAATAGCAAAGAGCTGGAAGCATCCCAGATATTAATCAAGGGGAGAATGCATGAATAACTTGTGGCTATTCCCCTGATGGAACACTATACTTGGGCAAAATGAATTAACCATAGCTTCATGCATCAACCACGGTGAATCTTAACAGAACTTGAAGCTGAATGATAAAAGCAACTTTCTAAAGAACATAAAGAGTGCGATACTGTTTGTACAGAGTCCTCGAGAATACAAAACCTTACAAAGTTTAGAGATAGTTACTATTTAGTTATACTTTACGTGAAAGCAAGGTAACAATATTAATAAACCCGAAATTCAATATTATATTTCCTTTTGGGCTGAGGGGAAGGTAGAGGGGAACTTGAAAGGAATTGTAGGAATCTATTTCTTCACTTGGGTCCTGGGTATAATGATATTTATCTTATAATTCTGCATACTTTATCTGTGCATTTCCTGTGTTTTTGTATATATGATATTTTCATGAGAAATCATTTAAAAGGGTTTTTCAAAAAGTCTTAAGATGTGGTACATATATACAATGGAATATTACTCAGCTATAAAAAGGAACGAACTTGAGTCATTTGTAGAGACGTGGATGGACCTAGAGACTGTCATACAGAGTGAAGTAAGTCAGAAAGAGAAAAACAAATATCATCTATTAACGCATATTTGTGGAGTCTAGAAAAATGGTATAGATGAAGTGGTTTACAAGGCAGAAATAGAAACACAGATGTAGAGAACAAATGTATGGAAACCAAGGGGAGAAGCGGGGTGGTGGGATGACTTGGGAGGTTGGCATTGACATATATACACTGATATGTATAAAACAGATAACTAATGAGAACCTGCTGTATAGCACAGGGAGCTCCAGTGTACAGTGGAAACTGACACAATATTGTAAAATAACTATAACCCAATAAAAACAAGTTTTAAAATGTATATATAGAGAGCACTTGACCTAGCATCCTATGTGTATTGAACCTGCTGTATAGCACAGGGAGCTCCAGTGTACAGTGGAAACTGACACAATATTGTAAAATAACTATAACCCAATAAAAACAAGTTTTAAAATATATAGAGAGAGCACTTGACCTAGCATCCTATGTGTACGGTGCAAACACATCACAAGCTAAATTAAGAATGAGCCTGTGTTGGAACGAGGTGGAGCCTTCACTCACAGGCAGGAGCCCTTCATTTACGGGACCTGCTACGCCAGGCAGCTGCCCGCAGAGTTTGGGCAGTGAGTGCTGGCTGGAGCAGCCATAGCTCAAGCCCCCTGGTGGGACCAGCACAGGGCCAGGCTCTGCCAGGGGAGTTTAGGGGCCTGGGAGGGTCCCCCTGGCCTTAACACAGAGCAACCGCACTGGTGAGCCATCCAAGCCCAGAGCTTGCCTTTCTTTTCCTGGTTCTGGCACAACCCATGGCAGGGAGAGGGACCACATAAAATGACTGCAGATGGCTTTCCGGCCGGCCTCGGCAGAGGATGGGCTTACGAAAAAATAGTTCTTGCACCTTGAGCGTAATGGATTCTTGATCCCTACCCAGTACCAGAGAAGTGAATCCTCAGCAGTACAGTTATGTTGTAACAGGACATCCATGACAGTGTTATGTATAATGTCAAAAGGTATATTTACACCTAAATCTATAAGTCTAAGTATATGTAATATACTTACATGAGATGTATATATCTGTATGATATGTCTTATATATCATGCATATTGTACATTGTATAAACATTACTATGTATGTAATATATAAATACAAAATATACAAATATATGCTTATACAATGTAAATTAATACAATAAAATTATATAAATATGTAACGATTATACTAAAATATATAAAAATATGTTCCTTAATATTTAAATATCAATCCACTTTTTGATATTATAAATATTATCATTATGAATGTCCTCTTATACCTAGTAAAATGTTTACTGATGTTATTTGTAGTGTGAGGTTATGGGTTATTTTTTACCTTGTATATGTTCTGACTTTTCCACAGGGTTTACAAAAATGTGTATTACTTATTAAAAATCAAATTTAATATCTGGTGATTGATTTCAAGAAAGATTCATAATGAGATAGACGCAGTACGTCTGCCTCTTCGTGTATTCGAGAGCTTCTGGTCTTATCCAGCAATTCCCAGGGCTGTTGCTGGGTGGGCATGTGCTGTGGTTTCCATAGAGGGAGGCTTCCCCCAAGGTTGTGTAGCTTCTGGTCCTGGGTTGGTTTCTCAACGTTCAGGTCCCTTTTCCTAAGCTTCAGTGACTAATCTTATAAATGGCTCCACCATCATTCTTGTAATTTTGACAGAAACAACATAAATCAAAGGTTACGGGTAAGAAAGATTTCAGACCAGATTTCCAAGTATCTCCATTTGAAGGTTGAGTGATGGGAGCTCACACGTGGTGAATAGCAATGGTGGCAACAAATCGAAAGCACGGTGTTGTGGCGAGGCTGCCAGTCCGTGGGATGGTGGGAGCCTTTGATGGAAGGCTTTCAGGCTCTCTCTCCTTTTGATCCGGTGGCTGGGGTCACTTTGAAGTGCTAAAGATGAAGAGATTGTTTCTCGGGGACGTCTTTTTCTCACATTTCATGAGGTTAGGTCTTTATTGCTGAAAGAGGGAGTCTTACTGCATGAAAGATACATAGCCTGACTGTGGACTGATTGCCACAGCGGGAAATGAAGGGGCGGGGAGAGGAAGAAGAGTGCCCATGGGAGGGATGCAGCGGGTGGGAGCAGAGCGTGGAAGAAAGGCGACTGAAGGCAAGAAGACTGGAGAAGTCTGGTGGAAAAATAAGAATGGCGCTGAGCGTGGGGCTCTCAATAAAGAAAATAGAGGCCCCTCTGTATTGAGTGCTTCCTCTATATTAGGCACTTGCTAGGGTGATTCCTACAAGGGCTTCACTTAATCCTTACCTGCTGACTTACTTGACATTAATTTGGTGTTAGCCTTAACAGACAGGGTGAGTGACTTTCTCCCCCTTCTCAGGGGTTGAACTCAGATGAGATTTGAACTCAGGCCATCTGATTCTCCAGCCAAGGCACTTACTCTGCTGTCATCCCTTCCCGTCTGCCCTGCACCAAGATCTAGCATCATTCTTGCTACACAGTAGCCTTTTGCCAAAACTAATTAACACCTGGATAGAAACAGATGCAAATATGATTTATTTAAGGCTTCTAATTTCTAATGGGATAGACTCTTTTTTCATCAGTATCTCCATCACTGGAAAAAAAGCATTTTAGAAAAATGACGTGAAAATGGGAGATGAAACTCCACAATACCACCATCAAGACCAATGTACTTTTCGGGTCATTGTTCGTGTTGGCCCATACGTACAGCAGCATATACATACAGCTGAAATCACACTGTTGATGGAATTTTCTAATGAACTTGAATAATGACCCAGTCAAAAGCCACAAGGTGAAAAATAGATATGGCAACTGTCTTGTAAATAAAGCAAATCGATAGCAAAGTTAATATTGATGGAGAAGCTTGAGTTTAGAGGGGCCAAGAATGACATGGAATTCCTCATCACAAGCTAAAAATCAGGCCAAAATAAACAACACAATTTTCTAGCATGTACTTAAAATCCAGTTTCCCTCTAGGTAATTTTCACCTAAATAAAATTGGAAGTGAAGCTCTTGACTATATCCTGCATATTTCTTTGCTGGGAGAAGAGGTGAACACAGGTTATACTTCACTCCTCGCTAGCTGTGGGACCCTGGTCAGGTATTTAATGCCTCTGAAGCTCAATTTCCTCATCTGTAAAATGGGAGTGTTATGACTGTTAAGGAGAAAGCATGCAAGGCACCTGCACATCGACGGCAATGCACTGTGGAGGGTGCTCCGTAAGCGGTGGGGAAGAAGCACCACTGGGGCTGGATAAGAAAGCCAATCTCCCCGAGTGAGAGGGGCCTTCCTGAGCACTAGATTTATTTGATCACGTTGGTCAACTTCTATTCATGGTCTGAGTGGGCTAGTCTTCTTGGGACGGTTGTCTTTTAACTTATAAAGAAATCTAGGGTTGGAATTCTGAGCAAAGATGCCAATCAAGTTATCTTGCAAAGAGAGAGGCCAGCCACTGGGATAAGGATATTGAGAACAGCACTAGCTTATGAGTTCGACAGCCCTGGTTTCAAATTCTTATGCTCTTGAGTTAGTTACTTAACCTTCCTGAGCATCAGTTTCACCATCCTTAATATGATCATTCAGCCAAAATCAATTAAGCACTTAACGTGTGTGTCAGCCCAGGAGATACAGCAGTGAGCAGGACAAACAAGGCCCCCATCTTTACGGGGAAGACGGATGGGTAAACAATGTGATGGTGTGAGGCTTAGGGGAGTGGAAGGAGTCGTGAGGGCTGGGACTGGATCCTGACTTGGGGTTCAATGCTATGTCATTTAATCCGCGCAACATGACATAGCATATGTGTAAATACGTAGTGTAGGCTGGTAACAGGTAAGTGATCCATGCGTATTATGATGGTCAGAAGAACAGCTTGACAAGCTGCAGAACTAAAACAACCCCTTCTAGATCATCTGGTCCTTTCTAGCTTTCTAATCTGGTGATGGGTACGGAGCTGGTTGCCTCAGGAGCTGGAGCATTTGTTAAAAATACACATTCCTGGGTTTCATCCCCCAAGGAAACCAATTCAGTAGGGGAAATGAATCTACATTTTAAAAGATTTTCTAGGTGATTCTAATGTAGCCTAGTGGCGTCTCCTAATCCCATATTAGAGATGAAGAGATTGAGATTCGGGACAGGTGAGATGCCAAGGCCATGTAGCTAGTAGAGGAAGTCATTAAGGAATTGAGAGTATGAGGCTGGTTCTTTTCATGGCTGAGTAATATTCCATTGTATATGTGTACCACATCTTCTTTATCCATTCCTGTTGATGGACGTTTAGGTTGCTTCCATGTCCTGGCTATTGTAAATAGTGCTGCAGTGAACAACGGGGTGCATGTATCTTTTAGAATTATGGTTTTCTCCAAGTATATGCCCAGTAGTGGGATTCCTGGGTCATATGGTAGCTCTATTTTTAGTTTTTTAAGGAACCTCCATACTGTTCTCCATAGTGGCTGTACCAATTTACATTCCTACCAACAGTGCAAGAGGGTTCTCTTTTCTCCACACCCTCTCCAGCATTTATTGTTTGTAGATTTTCATATGATATCGCTTATATGTGGAATCTATAAAAAGAGTGCAAATGAACTTAGTTACAAAACAGGACTAGAGTCACAGAGGTAGAAAACAAACTTATGGTTACCAAGGGATAACGGGGGAAGGGATAAATTGGGAGATTGGGACTGACATATACACACTACTATATATAAAATAGATAACTACTAAGAACCCACTGTATAGCACAGGGAACTCTCCTCAATGCTCTGTAATGGCCTATATGGGAAAAGAATCTCTAAAAAAAGAGGGCGTATATGTATGTGTATAACTGATTCACTTTGCCGTAACCTGAAACTAACACAGCGTTGTAAATCGACACCTCAATAAAAATTTTTGAAAACAGAGAGAATGAGATTGGATGAGAGGCCGAATGGGAGTCCTGGGAGCACGGATCTCAGGAGTGTTTAGGATGAGAATTGCGTTGTTCCAGCTTCTGCATTTCTTCTAAGTGTCTTGAGTGTTGGCAGCCAAGATGCTGGTGGGAAACCATCCTGGTTTTGTCTGTTTTTAGGCAGAAGCCTGGACTGGGATGGGGTGTGTGGTGGCTGGACTGCCAGAATGACTGTGGGGCTTTTGCTCGGCCTTGGCTAACAGAGAAATTGGAAAGCCAATTTCTTGGGAAATTACCGTGCAATCTCTTCCTCTAATTCATTGACATCCAGGATGTCACATCACTGTGGAGATGAGAGGACAACACGGACATTGAGCCTGTGTCACAGTCCGTGATTTTCAAATGTGTGTGAAGATCCTTAATTGTGTTGACACCCCTTAGGTCTCCCTCCCTGGGCAGCTCCATGAGCTGCTTGAACACGCTGTGATTAAGTTTCCTCATTCTGTCCTTGTGCCTGTGGTCCCAAGGATGTGCAGCCCCAGGCACCGCTCAGACCTTGATTTCGACGGCCACATTTCTGCAATACCCAGTCAACTGGACATGCGCTCCCTTTTCTGCCTCTGCTCATATCTGGCCCTGGTAGTGCGAGGGGAGAATGGGCTGATTAATTAGAAATGACAAAATCTTTTGGACACAAGTCATGATTGGCTGAGAGACTACCAACACTGTCTCCGTGATTTCTTGCATAGGTTGTAAGAATAACACCCCATTCTACCACTGAGAGTTTCAGCAGCCAGTTCTGTCTTGCTTCCTGAACTAATCAAGCCTGGGAAGAGTTTCAACCACTCCTTGTCCACCAGACTGGACATAAAGGACTTAAGGATAAAAATCCATCCTGATTATTATTAAATTTAATACGCAACACAGTTATTCCCTTCATTCTGACGCTCGGCCGTATTAAATACTGATCCAATCCCATCATATTCATCTCTAATGGATCACCTAAACATTTTTCTTGCAAAAGTGAATTTGAATTTTCTATAATTACTTGAAATGGCGGTTATAGGCTAGGGCATAGATTTTCTTTTAAAATTGGGATTTAAAAAATGCATTTTGATGTTGTAAACAGCCAGAATTTTGTTGATGTTTCATTCAACTATATATATATATATATATAGTTGAATGAATATATATATATATTTTACAATTGCCACAAATAATATCAACTGAGGAGAAGAGAGATGTGATACTTAGGCAATACTTTTATGGTGGGAGGAATTGAATCCTTATTGTCAGAGCTCCCCAAAAGTGATGGGAAACAGTAAAGCGTTTCTGCTGTGAGGGTGACTTGCTCTGATATGTGATGCAAAGCTTTACTCTGGCAGTACAGAGAAAGGCTCAGAGTTAGGGGATGGAGGCTGGAGAGAGAGAGGCCGAGGGAGTCTGATTAGGTGATGTCCACGGACCAGGTGAGTGGTAAGCCCTGGCCGTGGTACTGAGCCGGAGAGGAGGGGATGGGTCGGCTGTGTTACGGAGGCAGATTGGACTGGATGGATTGATCTGTGGAATATTCTGGTGCAGGAGAGTGAGGCGTGTTGGGATGACTGCTCTGTCTCTGGCTGGAAGACTGTGGATGGGGTGTCTGGGGAGGATGATGTGGGACAGGGGAAGGAAGAGAGCGAAGCAAACCTGGGGACTTCTCCACGGTGAAGTCAGGCTTCTATCTGCATCTTCTGGTCCACCGCCCATTCTGCCACCCCCAAAGGAGGAATGAGGTCTCGGGGGCTTTCACGATGTTGGGAAGATTCATTTCTATTTGACAAGATATGCAATGGGGAGCAAACTTCTAGGAGTAATTATGTGCAGGCGAACCTTTATTTGATAAGGAATAGAAGATGATCAATTGTATTTTCTCTGCCAGCCCTTTAATTCCCCAGCTCATTCTGATTTTATGACCCCCTAATTAACCTGGTAATTAAACAAATGTAAACAGCCATTTCATAAATACAGCACCATGCTTTGGTGCTGCCTTTATGCTGAGTTCTCATTAACAGCCTGAGTTATTTCTCATTTACATGCAAGGAAGTGCAGGAACCTGGTGCTCACAGAGAGCAGCAAAAAGTAGTTTAATATCTCATGTAGGTAAATTGATGACACCATACCTGAAAATTGTGTGTGTGTGCATGGCGATATTGTTTTGCTAAAAATACCTTCTTGTGTTTATGACTGATCATTTTGCATTCATTTCATGAGTTTTTGTTAAGGAGCATGGTCTACTATTTTATTAAAGTTATCATCTTACTACTAATATCGTTTTCCTTTTCACCATTTGTTTTTCTATGAGATGCGGCCAGGGAAAGAAAAAGAAACCTTCATACTCAAGGTGATGGCTCCAAAAATTTTGAAAGTGAGGGTCCCCACCCTCCCATTTTGAGGTTGAAATGATTCCTTAGGGGCCAACTGGAAAACTGTAGTGGAAGAGGAGGTACACCTTCAATATCAAGTTCGCAGAAGAGAGCTGAGACTTGGCATGTCTTGTCAGCATGGCCTTCTGGAAAACACACACACTTTAGAGCTGAAAGAAATGGGGTTGGGTCCTTAGCTCTGACTCTCACCAGCTGGGTGACCTCGGCTAGCTTCTTATTTCTCTATTGGCTTATCTGGAAACTGAGGGAGAATTACACGTTCTTTACTTGGTGGTATGAGTACAAATGAGATGTTTCATGCAAAAGTATCTTATAAAATGCAAAGTGCTCTAAAATGTTTCTTCCCTTTGCATTTATTACATTAAAAACATAAATTTATTTATTTTATTTATTTATTTTTGGCTGCGTTGGGTCTTCATTGCTGCGCGCGGGCTTTCTCTAGTTGCGGCGAGCGGGGGCTACTCTTCATTGCGGTGTGCGGGCTTCTCATTGCGGTGGCTTCTCTTGTTGTGGAGCACGGGCTCTAGGCGCGTGGGCTCGGTAGTTGTGGCTCGAGGGCTCTAGAGCACAGACTCAGTAGTTGTGGCACATGGGCTTAGTTGCTCCGTGGCATGTGGGATCTTCCCTGCAATGGCAGGTGGCTTCTTAACCACTGCACCACCAGGGAAGCCCGCATTTATTACATTTTTACCAAGTGATTTTTCTGACAGTCACCTCCTACTTTAGGCTGTGCTCCTTTCCTCTCTGCTACACTCCCCCACCACCCTAGTGGTACCTCTAGCCTTCCTTCATTCACTCCATCAACAAATGTGGATCGAGCATCCATTAGGTGCCAGACATGGTGTTAAGCACTGCCCCCTGTACTGAAATTACCCCAGCATTTTTTTGAAGAGACTATTTGCTTCTTGAAGGCAGGGATGTGTTTTTCTTATTCTTGAAGGAAAGGAGCATCTATTTGTTTCTTTTGTTTTGTTTTTTGTTTCCTTTTTTTAAATTGGGGTATATTTGTTTTACAGTGTTGTGTTAGTTTCTACTATACAGCGAGGTGAAGTAGAGTTCCCTGTGCTATACAGCAGGTTCTCGTTAGTTATCTATTTTATACATATTAGTGTATATATGTTAATCCAAATCTCCTAATTCATCCTACCCCTCCCTTCCCTTCTTGGTGTCCATATGTTTGTACTCTACATCTATGTCTCTATTTCTGCCTTAAAAACTGGTTCATCTGTACCATTTTTCTAGATTCCACAAATATGCGTTAATATATGATATCTGTTTTTCTCTCTCTGACTTACTTCACTCTGTATGACAGTCTCTAGGTCCATCCATGTCTCTTCAAATGACCCAGTTTCATTCCTTTTCATGGCTGAGTAATATTCCATTGTATATATGTACCACATCTTCTTTTCCATTCTTCTGTTGACGGACATTTGGGCTGCTTTCATGTCCTGGCTATTGTAAATAGTTCTGCAATGAACATTGGGGTGCATGTGTCTTTTTGAATTATGATTTTTTATTTGTTTCTTGAAGTCAAAGAAATTGGTATCCTTTCTCTTAGCAAAGTGCCTAACATACAATAAGTGGTTTTTAAAATTGCTATTATTTCAAATTTTTTTATTTTTAATGCAAGTTTTAAAGGTTACACTTCATTTACAGTTATTACAAAATATTGGCTATATTTCCCATGTTGTACAATACATCATTGTAGCCTATCTTACACCCAATAGTTTGTACCTTCCACTCTCCCACCTTTATTTTGCACCCCCGAGCTGGTAATCACTAGTTTGTTCTCTATATATGTGAGGCTACTTGTTTTTTGTTATATTCACTAGTTGGTTGTATTTTTTAGATTCCACATATAAGGGATATCATACAGTATTTGTCTTTCTCTGTCTGACTTATTTCACTTAGCATAATGCCCTCCAAATCCATCCATATTGCTACAAATGGCAAAATTTCGTTCTTTTCTTAAGGCTGAGTAGTATTCCATTAAATATATATATACCACATCTTCTTTATATATATGGGGTACATATACCTTTCTGAATTAGTGTTTTTGGTTTCTTTTGGATATATACCCAGGAATGGAATTGCTGGGTCATGTGGTAGTTATATTTTCAGTGTTTTGAGAAACCTCTATACTGTTTTCCACAGTGACTACACCAGTTTACATTCCCACCAACAGTGTATGAGGGTACCCTCTTCTCCACATCCTTGACAGCATTTACATACAGCAAGTGCTGATTGAACCTGAGGCCTGTATGTCCCATGAGCCTCCATCTGGTCTAATTTTGTAATACAGCAGTAGAGAGAGAGGACAAGGAGTTAAGAAACCAATTGGTCATTCTCTTCCAAGACATGCTTATAGAATTAACAATACAACAATATTCAAATACTTCAATTTTTAATGAACAAATTCCTCCATGTTAGCAGAATTAGGATCATGACCTACTTGGACCTCTTGGCTTGCTAATCCTTGCCCATCCTCCAGTTTTGTGTTTGCCCAGCTTCACACACACATGATTATTTTCCTTTGTTTTGAAGGTATCCACTCTGGGGTGGTACCTTCATGGATACACCACTTGGAATAAGCCCGTTTGACAGCACTGTAGGACCTCATAGCCTGTGTCCTTACCTGTGTGGCCTGTACCCATAGGTTGTTCAGGATACACTTCAAAAGAAGTAGGCTCACCCAGATAGAGGCATAAAATGCCCCCTCCCCAATACAACTTCTTTATAACTTTTAAAGTTTCTCTGCACCTATGTACCTTACTGAAAAATCCCCAGAGTTTGTCTGCAGATATGTATTGAGTCTTGGTGTGCGTCAGTCCTTGTTGATATGCAGTGAGGGATACAAACAAGTATGTGAGACTTGAAATATGCCCTTAAGGCTTATGATCTTTTTGGAGAGATGAGACATGAATTCAAGAACATCTATTAGGTTTTTTCCATAAAGAGATGATTGTGAGGTGATGGGAAGAACATGCACTAGGAAAGAGACCCAAGCTCTTGCCTGGATTTATCATCAACTCACTTATTTAGGAAACTCAAGTCCTCTCAAATCATATTTCTGCTTTTATCTGCTTTTTGAAGAGTGACCTTCTTGATGATTTCATTTGAACAAAGGTTTCTGCTTCTGCTGAAAAACAAGGTTAAAACCAGTCAGTTGCTAAGGTCATTCTAGTTTGAATGACCCCGTCTTCTAAGAGAAGTCACAGAGAGCAAGGTGCATTTGGTCTTGTCTTGACCACAACAATGAGATACCATAGGTAAAGTTCTTAGGACATGGACAAACATTTACTGTGTTAAATAATCAGTAGTTTATTCCTTTCCTTTCTTTTCTTTCCTGCCACATTTTGCTTTTTCTCTTTCTTGTTTCTTCATGGCTAATATGGCAAAGCTCATCCAGATCTTTTGTTCTCAACTTAAAATATGATAAATTTCACCCTTGATTTGCAGTTAGTAGCTCTAGGCAAAGACAAATAAGATTAACCAAGACACCTTAAGTTTGGTCAAATCAAATTCTTTGGTTCTTCCAGGATTCAGGAAGCTTCTGTCTCCACTTGCAGCTGAAGGTCCCAGGGCATCTTGGGATAAACTCTCTCTCTTGAATTTTGGCTTTTGTGGCTGGTGGTCCTGAGTTGGCCTCCCTAGGACCAGCATCCTTATCCTGCTACTTTAGTGCTCTCTTCTGGACTGATCTAGGCTCTTTGTTTTATTTATTTATTTATTTGTTTGCGGTACGCGGGCCTCTCACTGCTGTGACCTCTCCCGTTGCGGAGCACAGGCTCCGGACGCGCAGGCTCAGCGGCCATGGCTCACGGGCCCAGCCGCTCCGCGGCATGTGGGATCTTCCTGGACCGGGGCGCAAGCCTGCGTCCCCTGCATCGGCAGGTGGACTCTCAACCACTGCGCCACCAGGGAAGCCTGATCTAGGCTCTTTGAACTGGAGAGACTGCTCCAGTTTCTCCCTATAGATGGAGCTTGCTGTTATGAGCTGGTTATTCAGCCCTCTGAATACTGCACAGATCTTTCCATCAGTTATTACAGTGAAATACTGCCATTGGGAAGGTAATAAAATCTCCGACCCGAGGAAAGAATGTTTCACACATACCTAACGACCAGAGAGAACTCATAGAAAGTTCATCACAAGGCAGCACCATTCATCCTTGTGCATCTCCCCATGACCATTGCTACAAAACTTTGCTCTGGAGCACACATCCCTATAGTTTAATAGGGACAAAACTGCCCAAACTGTGTGATTAAAATAAATTTGGGTTAAAGAGTCTCTCCTCTTTCTAACTATCATTTGTCCTCCCGTTTTCCCACCTCTTGCTTACCCCTCTACTAGAACTTTCTTCTTCCCCTTTTTATCTCCTCTTCATTCTAATCAGGTTGTAAGGAGGAACAGTTGAACAGAAGCCAGTTAGGTCAAGCAGAGCCCAAAGCAGAAGCAGCTGTGCCAGTGAGTGGATCCAGATCACGTGATAGTTGAGAAGCTGTGAATTGTATAAATCGAATATTTAAGAAGTGTATTAAAACTTTGGGCTTCCTTGGTGGTGCAGTGGTTAAGAATCCGCCTGCCAATGCAGAGGACACAGGTTCGATCCCTGGTCCGGGAAGATCCCACATGCCGCGGAGCAACTAAGCCCATGCGCCACAACTACTGAGCCTGCGCTCTAGAGCTCGTGAGCCACAACTACTGAGCCCATGTGCCTAGAGCCCATGCTCTGCAACAAGAGAAGTGACCGCAATGAGAAGCCCACGCACCGTAATGAAGAGTAGCCCCTGCTCGTCGCAACTAGAGAAAGCCCCCGTGTAGCAACGAAGACCCACCGCAGCCAAAAATAAACAAAATAAATAAATTAAAAAAAAGAAGTAGATTAAAGCTCTGAAATGTAATGTGCTTGACATAGTAAAACTAAGCTGAGATCAGAAATGAGGGAAGAAAGAATCACCTATGAGGTGTGCATCCCCCTTTTAAGTCTTCTCTTGCCTCCTGGAAGAAAAGACACTAATGTGTACATCTTTCCCCAATTTACCATGAAACTTAAAGGAATCTGCTTCCCCTTAGTAGGAAAGATATCAAGGATATTCTTTATACATAACATCCATCCTGAATGAGAGAAAGCCCGTTGACCGAGATTTTGAAAAGTCTCTTCAAGGGAAATGCCCTGACAGAGAAATGCAGTGGTGGTATTTTAAATTGACATCTAACATGAGGAGTTTCAGAGAGGAAGATCTCCAGGAGGAAATAATACTCGAAAATGTCATTGTAAAAATGTAATATTTAGTTTATTGTTTTCCTAGGTAAATGTTTCTCCTCTACATGGCTTTCTAATTTTTGCCTGTTTTGAGAAAATGATCGGGTTGGCACAGCCCATGCAAGAGGAAGGATTGCATCTGATGATGGTTCTAGAATGGGTGTATAGTTCCAGCCATTATTCAACCCAAGGGAAACGTCTGGCTCTTTGTATCAAGACTAATGCAAAGGAGTATATAACAATCTCCAGAAAGGCACTGGCATCTACTTACATAAATCTCTATAAACACCTCTTCACTTTAATGAAATGATGCCAAAGAAAAGTCATTAGAGCAAAAGTTTTCATTTTGGTGAAGCCAATTTGTCAAATTTTTTCTTTCACAGATTGTGTTCTTGGTTTATGGCCACAAATATTGTCTATTGTGTTTCTTCTAAAAGCTTTATAATATAATATTTGGTTTTTATATTTGTTAATATATTTTAATTAATTTTTGTATAAGGCATGAGGTTTAGGTCAAAGTCAATTTTTTTTTTATTTTTTTGTATATGGCTTATCCAATTGTTCCAAAACTTCTGTTGAAAAGACTACTCTTTCTTCACTGAATTGTTTTTGTGTCTTTGTCTAAAATCCAATGGACATATTTGTGGGTTTATTTTATCCCATGATCTTTGTGTCTATTCCTTCACCAATATCAATGCTATCTCAATTATTGTAGTTTTGTAACATCTTAATATTGATTAGTGTAATTCTTCTAACTTTATTCTTTTTTTTGTCCCCCAAATAGTTTTGGCTTTTCCAGTTCCTTAGCCTTTCCATAAACTTTAGAATCAGCTTGTCTATATCTACAAAAAAGTTCTTCCAAGATTTTGATTGAAATTACATTAAATCTATAGATCAGTTGGTCATCTTTACTATATTGAGTCTTTTAATCTATGAATGTACTATGTCTCCCCATTTTTTAGGCTTTTGATGTCTTTCACTAGGATTTTGTTGGGATCTGTAAAGTATGACCTGTGAACCAAATCTGGTCTGTGGCCTATTTTGTAAGACAAGTGATCTAAGAAGGGTTTTTACATTTTTAATGAGTCATAAAACAAAAACAGAAGCAAAGCAAAACAAAACAAAAACAAAGAGGAATATGCAACAGACACTGTAATAGCTCTCAAAGCCTAAAATGTATGTGACCCTTTCCATCAAGTTTTCTGGCTTCTGCTGTAGGTGATTTGTTAGCTTATACCTCAATGCTTCATTTTGTGAGGAGCTATTGTAAATTTTTGTTAGTTTCCAATTGTTCACTGGTAGTATATAGAAATCTGATTGGTTTTTGTTTATTGAATTTAACTTATAAGGAACTGAACTAAAAATTAAAACCATTTAGTTTTAAAATCATTTGTAGTGCTAAACTCCTGTGGCTACAAAAATCAATGAAGATATATATGATCCTTTCCCTCCACTTACTCTGTCTGATGGTGGTGGAATCAGTGATGGAGGTGCTGATGTGAGACAGTTGACAGAACTCATTGTGAGCTATGAACAGTGCTGCAGTTGGGTACAGGATGCTTGCACTGTGTAGAGCAGGGGTTCCCAGCCTCCAAGCCATGGACTGATACCGGTCCATGGCCTGTAAAGAACTGGGCTGCACAGCAGGAGAACTGGGCTGAGCGGCAGGCGAACGAGTGAAGCTTCATCTGTATTTATAGCCGCTCCCCACCACTCACATTATCCCCTGAGCTCCGTCTCCTGTCAGATCAGCGGCGGCATTATATTCTCATCAGAGCGCGAACCCTACTGTGAACTGTGCATGCGAGGGATCTAGGTTGCAGGCTCCTTGTGAAAACCTAATGCCTGATGATGTGAGGTGGAGCTGAGGTGGTGATGCTAGTGCTGGGGAGCGGCTGCAAATACAGATTATCACTAGCAGAGAGGTGTGACTGCACAGAGACCGTAATAAATCAATTGATTGAAGACTCATATCAAAACCGCATCAGTGAGTGGCCAGTGACAAGCTGCATCTTATGGAGTAGACTGGACATAAGCAACACACTTCGGGTGTCACTGTCTCCCATCACCCCCAGATGGGACCATCTAGTTGCAGGAAAACAAGCTCAGGGCTCCCACTGATTCTGCATTATGGTGAGTTGTGTAATCCCCCACTGCCAGACCATTGGAAAACTTGTCTTCCACAAAACCGGTCCCTGGTGCCAAAAATGTTGGGGACCACTGGTGTAGAGCACAGAAGGATACTATACCACACAGGCAAAGAAGAGAGGCAGGTTCCGGGAGGCCTATGTGTGGCTGACCTGAGTCTTGAAGAATAAATAAGAGTTAAGGAAAAAGATGGGAGGACATAAAGGCAGAAGTAGAAAGTCATGAAACAGTAGGTTTGTTTCTAGAACTACAGGCAACTCAGTGTCTCTGGGACCAAGTATGTATATGTAGAAGGGGTGACAGATGCTACTATAGGGGCCAAGCACGTGGATCGTGTGTGCCAAATTAAGGCATTTCAACTTTATAGTGAAACTATTGGAAGATGCTAAAGTTTTGTGAGCATGCAATACAAAATTCTCTGTACTGAGTATGACTTTGGCATGCAATGTGTGACACTGTGTCCCTGAAGAGTAACTGTCTCTATTTAGAGGGATGTGACAAAAAAAAAAAAAAATCTTTTAGAACTTCTGCCTCTCCCAAAATAGTTACTCTCGTGTGAATAATCTAGCTGGCCATCTGGACTCAGATTGTACCTTCAGACGTTTCTACTCATCACCTCTTCATCCAACTTTTAGCAGCTTCCAATGTCCTGCCAAGGACTTTTCTGCATATTTCTTTCTTGCTCTGCTTTTCTTATTTCATCTCTGAAAAAAATCCAGTTCCTCAAGATTCTTAGGGACATGAGTGTGCAAAGCAACAAAACAAACATTTGATAAGAAACATACATGGAGGTTGGTGGAGTGACCTCCGTGCAGCCTGACCCCCATTGCCCTTGGGTGAGGATCACTCAGCACTTCTAGGGGATCCCGGGACAACACCCTCTTGTATAGCCTGGTGATCCTCCGTAGCAAGTCCTTTTCACACGTTTCATTAAGTGGCTCAAAACAACTCTAGAATACATGTATACAGTATGGTTTACTGGTTACGACCAAAGTTGATTTGCCAAGTTACTTAACCTTTCTAAGCTTATTTCCTCATCCTTGGATGAGGCCAACGATGGTACCTACCTCTTTGTGTCCTTGTGAAGATGGAGAAGAAGTCTGTAAAGTTCTTGGCAGGTACCTGCCCATGATAATAGCATAACAGATAGGAGCTACCCTTAGCGGTGCTGGTGCCTTTGCTGTTCCCTACACAGTTGTGTTAGCCTCATAACCCTTATAATTGTGCCTACAGAACATTTTGGAGGAATTAAGGGTGAGTTGGGAAGGAAAACAGGAATCATCCTTTGCTCTTCACAATCAAGTATAAGTCTCTGCACATTTTTTTACCTTAAAATGAGATAAAAATCCATCTTGGTATAACTTACACCCATCAGTTCTAATTCTCCTTCTTTGGATCCCATAGAACACATGGGATTTTTCTTTCACATCGTGGGTTCTTCGGGCATTTTAGGAAAGTAAGTTTGCTCCTTATTATATCCTCTTTACTTAAAGAAGCACTTTGTCTCTCCCAGTCTAATGAGATTATATCAGGATTCATTTCTGGGCTCATAGGTTCTGTCTGCTATTAGTCTGCAACATCCATATCTGCAGGCCCCAAATTCCCTATAGGAAGGGAAAGCCACAGCCATAAATCAATCTGCATAAAGGTACTGAGCATAATTATACGTAAGGCAACTGGAGAAGAGAAATGGCCACATGCTTCATAACATCAAACCAAGTCCTTTGGGGTTGTCAGTGGAGGGTGTATCTGTGTCTTCATGTGTCAGGTGGTGGAGGAGGTCAGGGCTGGAGGGTGAGGCCAGCCCTTGGAGTTCACACCGTTGGTGGGAAGATGCACCTTCCCCTTGGAGCCAGTCTCCAATCCTGGCTGCCAAGGCTTCAAAGCTGCCTAGGGTTGCTGCTTACTTTTTACTCTTTGTTATGAACTGAATGTTTGTCTTCCCTGAAAATTCATATGTTGAAAGTTTATCTCCCTATGTGAAGACATTAGGAGGTGGGGCTATAGAAGGAAATTAGGATTAGATGAGATTATGAGGACAGAGCCCTCATGAATGGGATTAAAGCCTTTATAAGGGTCATGAGGGAGCTTGTGCTCTCTGCTGTCTGTCATGTAAGGATAATAAGTCAACAGTCCGGGACTCTTACTAGAACCTGACCATGCTGGCACCCTGATCTTGGATTCTATCCTCCAGAATTGTGAGAAATGAATTTCTGTAGTTTATAAGCCACCCAGTTTATGGTCCTTTGCTCTAGCAGCCTGAACAGACTGAGGCATTTATGCTGCCCATTTTTTCAGAGCACAGGTGGGGGCTGGAGTAAAATCCGGGAATTACAGAGTAGCTCACAAATGGGTATCATATACGTCTGCTGTCTCAGCACACAGACCCTGGCCCATCCACATGGGTTTTTCCAGGCTGTTTCTGTCTGTCTGGCTCTGGGTAATTGGATGTGGCAGCCATCAGTGTTTGACTTCCAACCAGGAGCGCCCTGAATCTACCTATCTCCTCACAGTACAGACCCAAGGACAAGCCCCAGAAATGAGAAGAAACTCCATCTTCCCATTTTCTGAGTCTCTATTTCCTGCTCCGCAAGCTACCTCATCTCAGGATGGTGGGAATTTTCTCTTCCTTCAGTGGATGCTCTTGTCCTTTACTCACAGGGATGTGGCCTCTGGCTATGCTCTGAGCAGGTCCAAAACAGCAGAGCACAATAGCATAACAGCCTTACAAAGGATACCCTTAGGCTGGTTTGGGGCATGTGCCTCACTTCTGTGCCAGTCTCTGTTGCTATAGGGCTGGGGTTCTAAGGCTAGTTCAGCTTGAGTCACATGCCTAGTCTCATGGTTAAGACATAGGATTTGCTATTTGAAGAAATAATCATGAAATGACCATGATTTGTGACTTATCTATTCCCCACCCTTTACATTTCCTGCTGTTCCTTTTGAAATATTCCCTCATTTGGATTACAAGTGTATTCTGACCAATACACAAAATCATCATCATCAAAATTTCTCCAATACCTATTATGTTCCAAATGCTGTATGAAATCTATGTCATTTGCTATTCCTAGAAAACCTGTATTGTGGCTAGAACCAAGATTGCCTCCAGAAAGCTAAATTCTAAAATCAGTGCTAGGAGATCAGAACACGGCAGTGCAAAATCACTTCCAACAGAAAAATGTTTCTTGGGTCTAAAAGATTTGAAGAAACTCAATTGAACATGTTAGTATTTCTAAGGGAAAGAATGAGGCTATCAGAAAGGACCCCAGGAAGCAGAAGGTGTGGAGGCAAAATTTACCAGTGCCCATACAGGCACTGTCCCTGGAGAGGTGCTGTGAATACTTTGGTCCCAATGGCCACGTTGTCCTGATGCCTTGAAACAGGTGTTTCATCGAGTTCTCCTTTTTCTGATTCCATGTTCATGAGTCGACCTCCCGATTATAATTTGGCTTCCCCTGTGCTTTCCAGGGAGGAGAAATATTAGTCATGCTGATATGACCTTGAGCTTTTTTTAAATCACAATTCTAATCCTCCTTATCATTTTAAAAGTCGATATTCTGTTTTTTCATCGCTCCAGTGAGCTTAGTCAGTGTGATTCCATCCTGAGAGATGGGTGGACATTTGGTGGGCTGAAAAATCATGTCATTACTGTCACAAAATTGATGGCCAGACATTAGATTATAGTAAATTTCCAAGGTACCTATGTCTGCCATTCTTTCCTTTGGACACGTTTCACACTGTATGCTTGGGCTAGGACCAACTTTTTCCTTTACTATTTTCAACATGTCTAAATATAAATAACCTCATATTTCAGATGGAGAAATAGATGCTTAATAGGGGAAGTTAAGTGATTCCTTAAAAATCACATTGTTGTGATGAAGTAGGTTTTAGAATCCAGGTCTTTCTGACTTCAAAGCTCATGCTGTCTCTCCTTTACCAGATACTTTCATCTCCCTGTTTGGAGCCAGTAGTTCTCATCTACAGCCTAATATTGCATGTTTAGTAGGGAGAGGGCTGCCTCTGAATGTATTTGTGGTGGACCAAACTCTTTGTCTACAAATGAATACCTCTATCAAGGAAGAACCAATCACCATCTTTGTGAGCACATGCAAGATGGCGCCACCAAACAGCAGAAAGCAATGTGCAGAGTCTCATAACTAAAGGCATTTTTGGATAGGTATGTAGAGTGCAGGGCTTGGAGCACAGTAGATCCGCTGTCACTGGTAGTTCTTTTCCCTGTCGGGACAGAGAGGTGTAGGAAGATAAGAGAACATAAGCCAAGGGTTCCTGCAGGCGTGAAAACCACAGGGGCCAGTAGCTGCATACAAGATGCATGGAAAATTCTTCCTAATCATCCACCTCTGGTAGATTGTTTGCCTCCTTGGGTGGGGAGAGCCAGCCCAGACAGATAGGAAAGCAGTTATCTGTGGAAACCATCTGTAAGTGCTGACGGGACTTTGGCAGGCAGGCAGGCTGGGATCTGTTTCTACTGATCTGTAAATCCAGCTTTAAAAATTGCTCCCCATGGGAGGCCTGGGGGTGGCTTAGAGTACTTTGCGGGTCAATTTCTGAAAGAAGATATGTGGAAGGGTATGTCATCTGGACCCACTTAAGAGGACATTTTTTAGGTCTCAGCTCAGATGTCACCTCTGCAGGAAGGCTCCCGCCCCTGAATTATATTTCTCTATTTATATATTTCATAAATCAACCTCCTGAATCCTATTTATTTATTTACTACCCTCTCCCACCTAGGATGGGAGGTAAAGCCTTCATGAGGGTAAAGCCTTCATCTCTCTTTTGTCAGTATACTGCAAATGCCTAAAGGAGAGTCTGGCACATGGCAGGTGCTTCATAAATATTTGCTGATAGGTTGAGTCGATGAATGAATCAATAAATAACTGAATTAATGAATGGGCAGAGAAGATGGTGAGAAATAGTGAGAAACAATGGTGAGTAGAAGGAGCCCAGCATTTGGAAAAATATGGACCTGATCCCAATCTTGATCCTAAACTAACTGGATATATGACCTTAATCCTTCTGAGTTTTGTTTTTGGTCTATAAAACTCTGTTTCACAAAATCATTATAAAGATTAAATCATAGTCCATTACCATCTACAAAGTGACTGGCATAATGGCTGACATATGAGCCATTATGCCAGTCACTTTGAGAACTAAGATATATTAGTGTCACTGTCTTCCTTCCAAATACATCAGCACAAGTACAACCACGCATCTACCTCAAATCGATGTACATTTCTTGTATGAAATGCTAAGCACTTGGGACCATCAGATAAATAAGGTTCATGTTCTGCCCTCGAAAATCTCCTAGTACCCTTTACACAGAAATAAAAAAAGTTAGCTTGGAGCCAGGGATATGGGTTGGCATTTTCTTCATTTCTTAATAATAGAAGCACCTACTTTCTATCTCACACAATTATTTAATTGAATTTTATCTTTAAACCAAGCCTAAGAGGTAGGCACTATTTTAATTTGGCAGATAAAGAAATTGAGACTCAGAGCAGTGAAGTAACTTGTTCAAGATCACATCGTTCACGGGCAGTGGACCAACGGCTCGGTACCAGTTCTGTACGATGTCAACATCTACATTCTTTGCACTGTGTTTCATGCCTGTGTGTTTCTAACAACTCTATTGGTGACTCTAAGGGAAGTTTCTGTTCTTTATTCACCTATTTGCACAGGCAATGTGCATTCTCCCCTTATTCTAATTGAATCTTTCTTCTTGGAGTCCCCTAAGATTTTGACATAGGCCTGCTCTTATTTAAGCCATTGACTGCTACGGCTTAGTTTATTTCATTTATTATAAAAGATGTGCACATTTTATATATTATGCTCTAGGGCAACGTAGTGAATCATCTCGTGATTCAAGATACTGAACTAGTGTTTTTTATGGAACTGCAGCCATCATTGGGTGCAATCACAGAAGTTTGGCCATTTGGAAGTTTTTTCTGATAGCCATTTTGTTTCAAGGTGACAACTCACAAACTGAAC
The DNA here is from genome assembly GCF_003031525.2 of Neophocaena asiaeorientalis asiaeorientalis. Taxonomy (NCBI): domain Eukaryota; kingdom Metazoa; phylum Chordata; class Mammalia; order Artiodactyla; family Phocoenidae; genus Neophocaena; species Neophocaena asiaeorientalis. Next base: position 1,864,677 of record NW_020172455.1, on the reverse strand, counting down.
TGAAAAAAAAAATGTATAGAGAATAAACTACACCTACATATAAGAACATTTCATAAACTAAATGCTGAGTAAAAGATGCCAAACTCAATAGATTACATACTGTATGATTCCATTTAGTAGCGTTCAAAAACAGGCACAGCTAATTTGTGGTGAGAGAAGTGTAGACGTTGGTTACCCTGGAGTGGGGGAGGGAAAGTAGCAGCTAGATGGGGGAGTGAGGAAGCCTTCTTTGGATGATCTAGCTCGGAAGTCGGAGCAAGACGCTCTGAATTAATTCTGATAATCTTTGCCGTACACTGTTCTGTCTCTTTTCAAGTGGGAGTTTACTCTGTAGAAGGCAGCCTCTTCTGTTTTTGAGCCATTCCAGTGATGGAATGCCCATTAAACAGAAACCTTTCTCCTGTAACTTCCAGCCGTTGGTTCTACTTATGTCTTTAGGTGTCACCTAGAGGAGCAACAGTAATAACTACTATTTAGATGAGACCGGTCATGTGCCAGGCATTTTACATATTTTCTCCTTTAATTCTCATTAGTATCCTCCAAGTTAGGTACTATATATTTTTTCTAGTAACAGACTAGAGGATCAGAAAGGTTAAAGTTAGGTACTATTTTTTCTTTTTTAATATTTAAGAAAATTGAGCATCACAGAGGTTAATAACTTACCCAAGGTCACACAGCTACTAGATGGGAGATTTCAAACTCAGGTCTAGGTTTAAAGCCTGTGGATTTTGAATCACTCCACTCTATCCCCTCTCCTCTCTGGTATAGTCTGTTAAATGCCTGAATACCAGCCATCATACCCTGACTCCTACTTCCCTCCAAAGCTTTAACTCTTCATCTCATACTTCTGTGCAGACACCTGTTTGTCTGTTCAGCACTCCCCCTCCAGCTCCGTGGCTGCCACAAGAGCTGTCATATTTGGTCATGACCCTGCCCCTGGTCCCAGGAGATTGGTTCATGTGGGTTCCTGGTCAAAGCCGGCCAGTGAATTCCGCTTCTCTTTCCTTATTGCCAAGGCCTTATGGGCTATCAGCAGTCATCTGACTTAGTTAAGCAGACTCAGAAACAAGCCAAATTGTTGGTTGTTAGTTGTCTGCTTTGTCTAAGTTTTCCCCTTCTAATTCATTGAGAAGAATGTCTCCCTGGAATCCCCTCACTTTTCTCCAGATACAGGGTTACTTTCTACTGCTGGTCATGCGGTGGTTTCTTCCTCAGTGCTGTGCTCTGACCCCCATCCAAGCAGACCACCCTCATGTTTGTCCACCTTGCACATCCAGCCACTGAGCTTCCACCTGAAGCAATTCTGCTTAGATCCCTCAGCTCACACGCAGTGAGGCCCTTGGATCTTCTCCATGGCTCTTTCTTGAACATGCTGTTGGTGCATTATTTTCACCATGAGACCCTAAATTTTGTTGGTGGCAAGAGCTGTGCCCTGTGCATATCTGTTTCTTCCCTCACTCTGCCAGGGACTAGGCTAGAGCTCTGTTCAGAGAATCCAAGTAAAACACAAAAATAAATGAATGGAAAATAATTTTGCTTCATAATGTGTGGTGTTGTTTTGGTGAGTGGAAATTCCAGGGAGACAGATTTCAGCTCAAAGGAAGAATTATTATTATTTTTTTAAAACCTAAGAGACTCAATGACAGATGGGGCTGCCCAGTAGAGGAGGGAGCATCAGTCCTCTCTTGTTGGCTCAAAGGTAGGTGTCTACTTGGAAGACTGCTGGACAGGAGAGTCAAGGATGGTCAGGCACTTTCCAAACTGTTATGAACATGAACCACGTTAAGTGATGTCCTTTATACCAACAACTGTCTTAGTTAGCTCAGGCTGCCAAAACAAAATACCACAACCGGTGGCTTAAACAACAGAAATTTATTACCTCACAGTTTTAGAAGCTGGCTAGCCCAAGATCAAGGCGCCAGCAAGGTTGGTTTCTATTGAAAGCTCTCTTCTTGGCTTGCAGACAGCTGCCTTCTAGCTGTGTCCTCACATGGTGAAGAGAGAGAAAATGAGAGAGAGCTCTCTGGTGTTTCTTCACATATCGGATCAGGGTGCCACCCTGATGACCTCATTTAACCTTAATTACCTCTCCAAATATAGTCACATTGGGGGTTAGGGTTTCAACATATGAATTCTGGGGAGGACACAATTCAGTCCATGGCAAAAATCTGGACTGATTTGTATATATATAAATTCTCCTTCTTTGTATATATATAAATTGAAGCACGTGTTTCACAAATATAACTTCTATTTTTCTGTTTTATTTTATTAAAAAATTCTGACCCCTGCCATGAAACTGAGTTCACATTTACTTTGAAAAACACTGAGTAAGATTATGGTGATGACAATGATGGTGATGATGGTGATGGTGGTGATGATGATGGTGATGATGGTGATGGTGGTGATGATGATGGTGGTGATGGTGATGATGGTGATGGTGATGATGATGGTGATGGTGATGATGGTGATGGTGGTGATGATGATGGTGATGGTGATGATGGTGATGGTGGTGATGGTGATGGTGATGATGATGGTGATGGTGATAATGGTGATGGGGATGGTGAAAATGGTGATGGTGATGATAGTGATGATCATGGTGATGGTGATGATGGTGATGGTGATGATGGTGATAGTGGTGATGATGGTGGTGATGGTGATGATGGTGGTGATGGTGATGATGGTGGTGGTGATGATGGTGATGATGATAAAAGTCATGTGGTGGTAGTAGTTCATAGTGGCTACAAACATTTTTAGTAGAAGCTAAGAACTTTATAACAAATGCTTCATTCATGAACAACAGGCCTGTTTTCATCTTATGGGCACCATTAATCTTGTCACTTCCCAGGCTTCTCTCTTTGCCTTAGCCACTAGAAAGCTCAGAGCAAAAACTGGAGCTTACCTCTGGTCCAGAACCATATGGAATGCAGTTATGTGGACTGACCTTCCCCGTCTTTTCTCTTTCCTTCTTATTTGTGGTTTCCCCTCTTTATTATTTATCTGTTTTTCTTGCTGCATCATGTCTGTTGGTAGACGCTTATCACCATTTGTGGTGTGGAATCAGCTGCGGTAAAGAAAAAAATAACCTAACATTATCTAATGTAATTGTCACAGCATGTTATGGCATAGGTATTTTATTTTATTTTATACATAAGAAAGTGAGTTTCAGAGAGGTCAGATGCCTTTCCAAAGTTGTACAGCTTGTATGTGGGAGATCTTGGTTTCAAAACAAAATGATGTTACTTTAAAAACCACCCAGGATACCCCACTTCCTCCTTGAAGGTTCCTCCCAGTCTTGAGAAGCTAGTATTCTTGTTCCACTGTCAGAGGGTGGGCAGGTGCGTGGTGTCAGCAGAGGGGACCCCCAGGATCTGTGTCTGTAGTTCTGATCATCATTGGGCCTCTTCATCATACAGCCCATTCAAACTCAACCTTCCATCTCCTCTCCTTTCGTACAGGGACCTTGGGGCTGGTGTGTCTCCTCCATCAGCCATTGCAGTTCTTTGTGGCCTAAAAAACTGTGGCAGCAACATGCCTGCAGGTTAGGTCGGGGGCTCACATCACCTCCAGCTGCTTGGATCCAAACAGAATTTTCTCTGCTTTCATTGTTCCCCGAGCAGACTGTGGCAACTCCAGGGTCAGAATGATGTCTCCACCTCCAGGGTCTGGCACAGACCTGGGACAGTCAAGTCACCAATGAGCACATCAGTGAGCAGATGAAGCACATTTTGTGATAATAATACTTATATTACTACTACTACTAGTCACAAACTTACAACAACAACTAACTTCATTGCATAGTTGCTGAATGCCAGCTACTTTTTAAGGGCTTTCCAGATTTCTTTCATCTAATCCTCACACTAACATGATGATATAGGTCCTTTTTTGATCTCCATTTTAGAGATGGAAACACTCAGTCCCAGAGGGGTTAGATAACCAACTTGCACCCATTCATTCAGCTAAGAAGTAGCAAACCAGAGTTTCAGTGCTGACACGCTTGCTCCAGAGCCCATGATCTCCACTGCTGTGTACACAGCCATCTCATGCCCCGCTGACTCCTATCTTGTGTCCCAGGACGGGGCTCAGGGACCTCAGCTGAGGCTTAGGTAGAGTTTACGTTGACCCCTCTGACATCCCAGCATTCCTTCCCAAGTGCTGGATAGATTGGATTTAGTTCTGAGAGCCTTTCAATGCTCTGATTATATTGTAGGTTTATGCTGGTTTGGTTTCAAATCACGAGGCAAGGAGGAGGGCATGTCAAGCCCTGCCAATCTCTTCTGCCCAGGTAACCTCTTGCCTTTAGTCAGACGCCCGAAGCCTGGAAGAACCTCCAGCTGAAGCCAGCCAAGTCTCATTCAGCCTTCAAAGGCCCACCTCAAATAAACGCCAGATCCCAGTATCAGATCGTGGTCCAACTCATGTAAACCACACAATTCCAGGGCGACTGAGGCCATGGAATTCTGAGATCAAGTGGTTTTATACCGAAGGAAAACATTTTCAAAGTTTTCTTAGAGAGAAAGTAAAACAGTGATGATATTGAATTCTCTACCTTGCTAATTCATTTCTGTTTGATCAGCTCTTGATAGGATGTCATGTCTGAGTGTCCCAGCCCACAAATTTATAATCAAAGAGGTCAGTGTTTTTCCATGGATCAAGCAGACGCCAGAAGACAGACTTGGACCCACCTAGCACCAAGAGAGGAATTTTTCCATGCCAGGTCCTGGAGTAGTTGACTTTGCATAGATTCTCTTATTAATCTCACAACTGCTTTATACATTCTAATATTTTGGGCCACACTTTATAGATCTGGGGAATGAAGTTTATGGAAGAAGGAAGAGAAATAACATTTTATTGATCCTAGAAGGTAGAAAGGCGTGTCCTGATTCTAAGTGCAGTGCTTTGCCATCATGCTCTCAGGTTCAAATGCGTCCTCGGCTTCTATTTCCAAATGCACCCACCATCACAGCAGGGCTACACGCTGGGTGGAAGTGTGGTGTTAAGAGAGGAGGGCATTGCCTTGTGGAGATGCTGCTGGAGCTGACCAGCACCGCACTTTCCGGCTACCTGTGTGCGCTGCCAGAGCACGCTTTCCAGGGTTTTTGTCACTGGTCTGAGTTTGGGCCATTGCAATGTGACCAGAAGTGACGTGTGTATATGCAGTTTGGGATCCTGGGAAACAGACTCTGAAATAGAGATCAGCGTGCTGGAAGTTTATCTGTGAGTCCTCTTGATGTTAAGACCAATTGAAGGGAAGGGACAGCAGCAGGACTGGAAGAGGCAGAAGTGAGTCTGGTCTCTGAAGATGGTATGGCTCTTCAGAGTTGTCCTAGGTGGGAGTGAAGGACCTGGGCTTTTACACTCCCGTGTTGCCCTAGGAAAGGGATAACTTTCTTCAGCTCAGAGAGATTCCCCAGGGGGCTACTTGCTGAACACAATCTGCTATTGGTTCTAGCAGGAGGGGGAATATGTTCTTCAGTTTTAGTGGGGGGCCTGCAAGGCACAGCCCAACGTTCATTACAGGTGCCATTTGCAGTCCTGGCTCATAAAAACCTTGCACATACAATCGTCACGTCATTCGCCTTCTGAATGGAAAGAATTCCAAGGGCCTAGGAAAGGTTGGAGCCACAAGATGAAAGAGGTCTGGGTCCCTGAATGGCTGCATGGAGCAAAGCTCTCCAGGCTTAAATGAGCAAAAAACAAACCCTTGCTGGGTTAAACCAGAGAAATTTGGGGTTTGTAACTTACAGCAGTTGGCTTACCTTAATATTGGCTGGAAGACAAGGACGTTGAGGGGAATCCTGGGAAGAATTGGGATCTGCAGGTCCCAGTATAAGATCTGAAGATCTGCAGATATTCAGTACAATCTCAGAGAGAGGGGAGATGTATATAAACACAGCCTTAAGAAGCAGAATGTGGGTTCCTCTCGCTGATCCTCCTTTTTAGGCAGACGTCCCTTGGTAAGAATCATCAAGGGCTCTGCAAGGTGGAGGAGTTGAAGGCACCAGCTCTGGAGTTGGATGCCTGGCTTTGCAACTCAGCCCCATGCTGTCTTGGGGGCTCTACCCTGCCCGACACTGGCTCACCCAGGTAGGATCAAAGCCCTGGACTCTTAGCTGTTGGGGAGGAAGTGGAGATGCATCCTGGGGTGGGGGTCATAGAGACCCCTGAAGCCATGCTGAGCTAAGTTGGTTAAGGAAGGCTTAACCCAAGCTTTTCCCTTCTCAGTTTTCAGAGCCCCAGATTCCAAACACAGGCGAGCAGGAGGGAGGAATCCAAACTCCTACAAAACGTCTCATCGTCCCTTGTGCTTGCAGCACTGTGCGGTTCGTGCGGGCTGGTGGGAGGCGAGGCAGGACCTTGCAGACCTCGGAGGTTTCTGAGTGCCGTGCCAGTGGGTTTGGTCTCTATTGGCCAGGCAAAGGCGAGACAGTCCACGGCAGCAAGGAGAGCTGCTCCACCCAGTCTGCGAGGTCTCAGGGCCAGAAAGGTGGCAGTGGGGTGGAATGTGACCTGAAACAGAGCAAATTTCTAGAGGGCACTGGTCCAAGGTGGAGATGACGAAGGCATGAGGCCAGGCGCAGCAAGGAGAAGTGCTGATTGGTGCGGGGGACGCTGAAGGTGAGGGAGGGTCAGGAATTAGCGGCTGGTTTCGAGAGTTGGGAGGAGGTGCAGAGAAGACGAGGCAGCGACTGGGGGATGAGTCCAGGGTAATTAGGGTGGAAAATTCTGTAGCATCCTCATTGCCTTTCTCAGGACAGAGGCTGTGCTTTTCTCAGCTCTGCACTGGCAGCGCCCGGTGGGTTGACTTGAATACATTGCTTTTCTGAGCCATCTTCTATGTCTCTTCAACTTCAGCAAATCAGTTCTTTTGCTCTGCCTGAGGTTCCTAGAGTTCTGGCAAGGGCTCAAAATCCCAGAGACTACTTAGCTTCTGTCCAAGGACAGCTCTCAGGGGCCTGGACATGTAGGCTGTGATGTGCAAAGGGCACTGTCTAGAGCTACCAGGTGGAGGCCCAGGCCAGGGTGAGGTTTGCCGGATTTAGCAATTTACTCAGGTAAAAATTTCATTTTCAGATGATAAAGGAGTACATTTTCGTATCACTGTGTGCCAAATATTGCATGAGACATACTTATTTGTTGTTTATCGGAGGTTCAAAATCAGCTGGGTTTCCTATTTTTTCTTGGCAAGTCTGCCCGGTCCCCTCCAGGCCTGGTTTGCTCGGAGAGAGGGGCCTTGCTACTGGGGGGGCCTTCTTCCAGTACCTAGAAACAGCTCTGCCGACTCTAAATAGAAGGGTGGGAGCTGCAGACCCCACGCTGGCCAAGCCCAGCTTCCACCCGCTAACAATTCCCTCACACTTTCCTTCATTCAAAACACTGAGCAGACCGAGGCCATGGTAGCTGGGGAGGGCAGCCGGGCAGTCATCCATCAATGTCACTCCCAAGGCTGTCGGGCCATCGGTTCCAGGCATGACAATTATTAAGGTCCTGTTGAACATTTGTGATGCTGCTGGGAGAGGCTTCAGCCCATTGCTGTCTCCGGCAGACAGCAGACGGGGTGGGGATGGCCTCAGGGGAAGCTTATGGGACGGGAGCTTCTAGGGACTGGAAGATCTGGGTAGGATGAGTAGAAAGGAGGGGAGAAGAAAGTGCGAGCTGAAGGGGGGCGGCCTGAGCTGAGGGTAGAGCTGAAAGGGCAGGAAGGAGGATGCGCATGGGGGTGGGGGTGGGGGTCTGAGGCCATCACATTAAGGGCACAGAGAGTCGGGGAAGTCTTTGCTCTCGAAATTCCCTGTTTCTCTTACAATATAAGGAAATGTGTGATAGCATGTAGGACCCACCACGATCATTCAGGATAAGCTCCTCTTCTCAACAGCCTAAGCTTAATCATTTCCTTTGCCATGTAAAGGGATATTCACCCTTTTGCCATGTAAAGTGTTCTTTAGTGGTCCAGGAATTAGAGTGTGGACATGTTATTTTGGGAGTCACCATTCAGCCCACTCCCCGGTGTGAGGAGGGACCGAGCATCATACCAGGGTAGGGAAGGTTCCCTCAGGGGTCACCTGGAGCCCCTGCCCACGCTTTCATTCCCTCCCTGCACTTTGATGCCTCAAAGCCCAGGCAGAGTAACTCACGCTCCATGGAGGGAGGCATGTGCTCCTGGGAATGAGCTCTGGGCCTGGAGTTCCAGCTCTGCCTTTGACACTCCAGGAGACCTAGCAGTTGGACGTGCCCCTCTTATACAGTCTCACCCACTGTAAATACGGATGTTGGACTGTAGGGCCTCTAAGGACCCCTTTGACCCAGAGACCAGTTGATAATGTCTGATGTCATTTTATGTGGGGAAACTGAGGTCCCTGGAAGTTGAGCTCCACATCTCTCAGCTTCATTGGGACACAGAACCCAACCTTGGTGGTGGTCCAGGCTGAGCTTTGGGTCTGAGCTCAGGCTTGCTCTGAGCAGCTATTTATAATTCAGAACTGAGGTCATAATTCAACTCATGGTTGATCTTAGTGCTAAGATGTTTTCACCGAAGACATGTCCTGACTTAATAGCACAGCACAAACCCAGATCGACACAGAGGCAGCTGGAGCACGGTGAAGGTAGACAAGTTCGGCTCTCTGTGACCTTGGGTATGCTGCTGAATTGTCCTCATTTAAAAATCGAGGATACTTTGAGGTGGTCAATTTATGAGAATTATAAGTCAATAAATGCAGAGTGCCCACTACAACGTTCCGTCTGGGTGTGGGGCTTAGCCAAGGGTAACCCCGGCACTGAGGGCTCCCCCTAAAGGCGGCTCCTGTTTCCTGTCCTAGGTAACACCGTTCCCTCAGCCTGGAGCATCCTTCTCCCAGACACACCCGGCTCACCTCTCACTTCATCCAGATGTTCATGGCCAGGGCACCTTCTTGGTGGCCTCACTGCCCACCCTATCTAAACTCTCAGCCCCCCGCCCTGCTGTATTTTTCTCCCTGGAACTTATCACGGTAACTTGCTATACATTTTACATAATTATCTTGTTACCTGCCTGTTTCCCCCATTAAAATGTAAGCTTTATGAGGCCTGGGATACTAACTTATTTTATCACTACTGAATTCTCACTGGAGACAGAGCCTGGCACACAGTAAGTGTTCACAGATATTCGTGGAATGAAAGAATGAATGAGAGGGTGAAGGGGATGCCCTTGGAGCTGCTATGCGGAGGACAGAACATTGGGAGTGAAGGACAGAAGCAGAGGGACGAGTTAAGAGGCTACAGCAGTCAGGCAGGAGCTGCTGCGGAGGCTTGGGGCAGGGGGAGCAGTGGCGGGGGGCATGGGGGGCTTTCTGAAGGTAGAGGTGACAGGATATGTGGGAGGCTCAGATGGACGGCGTGACACAAAGACGCGTTGTGGAGGGACTCCAGGTTGTCTGCAGCGCGTGGGTAAATGGGGCTTCTGTTTACTGAGCTGGGATCTCTGGGGAGGAGCAGCTTTGGGACGCCCGTGTCCAGGGGCCTTTCTAACTAGGGAGACACCGATGAGAATGAACTGTACCGGCTTCGGAGGAACAGGGCTCTCCTTCAGCCTTCAAGAGGAGTTCACTGTTTGATCTAGAGTGATGCACCTCCCTCCCTGGGCCGGGGATTGTTCAGCCATAAAGCGAGGGAAAGGGTGAATTAGCGCCCATCTGAGGTCCTTGGGCAGGCAGTGTGTGACAGTGGAAAAGGCTAGGCTTCGACGTTAGACTCATTTGGGCTCTGATCTGACTCTTGTCGTTTCCTAGTTAGTCATTCTCATTGGAGTCAATTTCCTTATCTCTAAAATGAGATGGTAACTCCGACCTCACAAAGATGCTGTGAAGCTCAAGCGATATAATGTCTCTAAGAGCCAAACACTGTGCCAGGCACATAGTAGAAAATCAGTAATTGTTAATTTTCTCCCTCTGACCCCACTGTGATTTCACAGTCCCCACTAGCCACCCGCTTCTAAGCAGATGGAGGTGCATGATAGTATGAGGTTTATAATGCTTTTTCACCTGTGCACATCTAAGAAACTTACTATTTCAATGCAAACATGCCCCATAGATTATTGTGAAAGGCCATTTAATATGTACCAAATAAAAATATTAAAGGAAGGTCTATTGCTTTGCTCAGTGTCACTTGAATATATCGTAGGGAAGGAATTAGAATTAGTCTCTTTTTCTGCCATCACCTTTCTGTTCGACGTCCTCACACCAGGTGTCCACATCCCAGAGAGAAAACTTCCACTTCTCAGTCTGACATTTTCCAATGTGTTGATACATCCCCGATGGAGTGATTCTACAGAAGACGGTGCCACTCACAGCTCCAACCCGAATGAGTAGCTCCCCAAATTCTATTTAGGTCATAATGAATATATTCAAGTCAACAGTGTCAAAGCCTTGGTAGGCACACCTGCAGCTAAGAGTATGGTACAGATCTGGAGTGATTCTGAATTTTCCTTCCACAAAAATAATTTTGGCAGCTGGCGATCAATATCTTCCTCCCATATGTTTCATATTCTCTATAAAGTATAATTGAAGACAGCCATCTCAGCAGTGCTTTTGGGTGTGAATGCCTTCAGCAATTCTAAAAAGGTAATTTGGAAAGGAAGGAAACTAACATTTGGCTTGTGTCTACTATGTATCAAGGCTGTACTATGCACCTTTGCATATGTTATCTCATTGAATCTGCAAAACGTCTCTGTGAGAAAGAGAATGTCAGGCCTACTTTTGCCCAACAGGAGACTGAGGCTCAGAGAGGTTAAGGTACTTGCCTAAGATCACACAGTCGTTAGCGGTGCACCCAGGATCTGAAGCCCGTGTTGGACTAAATCAGTGGAGAAACCTGACACTCTGAGACCAGATTTGGAAAAAGCTTTCTTGGCCCAAACTTACACTTGGACCACCTCCACTTCACCTTTAGTTAGAATGCGTCAGTGTCTTTATTTCCTTGGGTGTAAACGGAAGCAAAGTTGGACAGAGGTGTCTGTGACCCTTAGACCAAGGGAGATTTTGCCTCTATTCTAGGAAATGCATCTCTTTCTCCAGGAGGTGAGAGGGAAGCAGTCCCTGCCAGGGGAGACGGCTTCTTTCCACTGCTGCTCTGACAGCCATCTCGGCAGCTCTCCCAACCAAACTCTCTGGGCAGCTTCGTGCTCCGCTGCGTGGTTCCTGTCGGGGTAAGATTTGCCTCTCTCTCTCCCTCCACCCATTAAGATTCATTTTAGTTTGTTGCTATAAAGATACATCTTGAAACATTCAAGAAGTGAAGGAGGAGTTCATCCGTGTTACAGACAGCACGCTCCAAAGATTGTTATTCCGTCAACCTGGCCAATTTGGATGTCAAAGCATATACCCTGGGAGGAAGTGGCCTTGGAGATTTTCCTTGCTTTTCATGATGTCCTCACCTCCAAATTTGTCCAGAGCAGCAATAACCCATTTTTATTATAGTGTCGATGACCAAGAGGACAGGAATGTCTTCTGTGGCCCTGAGAGCTGCGGGGGAGGCTTTGGACCCAGGGTATTCCCAGCTACCATGGTCCCCAGACCACATGCTTTCAGCATGGCCGCCATGAAAAGTCCTTTTCCTGGAGCCAGTGGATTTCTGCCTGACCCAGGAAACTCACTGGCATTTCCCCTGGCGACCATGTAGTTATGAGTCAGCTCTCAGGACCCACGCTGCTTCCGACTCTCGCGTGTTTGTTAAACTGATAAGTGCTGCTGGTCATTAACCATCCACCAATGTTTCCTATATTTCTGTTTTGGGGAACTCCAGATAAGGGAGAGGTTCTGACAATTGGAAACTTGGCCGAACGAAGAAGCATTCCTTAGGAAGTGGAGCTCTTTGGACTTAGAGGAATGAGAGTTCCTGGGATGGCATGTTCCCTAATTTCAGCTTCCAGGCAGATGCCTTCATGGGACCAGAAGAAAAGGAATAATAATTAATCAGAAAAATTAACACTAATTGAGTTCCTGCAATCGAGTTCCTATGTTCATGGCCTTTGCCATCTACTTTATTTACCTTGTCTTATTTAATTTCTGGCAAGCATAGCCCTATTTTGCAGAAAAGGAAACTCATGCTCATGGAAAGTAAGTAGGTGATCATGCTGAATTTTCAAATGTGACTGTATATGGAGAGACTAAGCAAAACCCACTGTCAGGCTGCTAAGGTGTTTCATGAGGTGGTTAGTGTTGAGACAGATTTTCCATGGTTCAAGGTATGACCTTTAGCCTTGTTGCTGGATCAATTCACCAAGTTTGTGCTCCATCTCTTGGGGCAGACTCACCTTAACCAAACTCATAAAGGCTGATGTAAAAACCACAGTGTCAACGTATTAAGTTAAAATGGGAGTCACACCTAGCACAATGGCCAAAATACTTGCAATAACCCAGATGGCACCTTCTCTTCTTGTAGGCAAGTCACACAGGAAAGTAAATTATAATTGGAAGTTTCCTTGATGAAAATACATTCAGAGTATGATTAGGTAGCTATGCAATTGAAGTGTCCCATGGCCTTGGGCTCTAGCAGCCTGTTCCATCCATTTTCATAAAGGGGTTAAGTTTGTCACAGAGACTGGACGGGCTGAACCCTTAGACGTGGATTCCACCTCCCCTGGTCATTACTGGTATGGGTACTACTCTGTGACTCTCCACTTCCAGGAATGACCAAGTTCCTCTGCTTAACTTTAATTATATTAATGTGTCCAGTTATTAATAGCTTGGCTTACAAGCCATCCTATTTTTTTCCCAGTTATCTTTCAACATCCCAGCTCTGATCTGGTGTCTGCAGTGCTAATATTAACTCTGCTCTTAAATCTATTTCTTTAATTTCCAAGCTGTTGGCAGCCCCCATAGCTGTTTCTTTGTAGAGGTAATCTCTATGCTGTAGGATTTGGGGGAAGGCTAAATGAGAGACCATGTATGGGAAGGAAGCCTGGTGTGGGCAGCTGGTTCTTTAGTTCTGTTCTGTTCTTTCCAAGAGGATTAAAACTGTGCAAAAATGCCCTACCCAGATCTCCATCTCACTGACATCAGAACACCAAATTATTATTTCTATTTCACACTCATCGCAAACTCTGGAGCAGGGAAAAGTTTTCCCCTCACTTAAAAAGAGACTTTTTACTAACAATGGCGGTCTCTCTTTCCACGTGTGTGACTTTGATTACGTTCTATAGAATCTTCGAGCTGGAGACCATCTTTCTCAAACCTACTGCCTGTCAGTGGAGTTAATCCACTGTCATCAGGAGGACAGAAGCAACATCGCTAGCAAAGGAGGACTTGACATTTGCTTGTGCTCACACTGTAGCTTTAAGAAAGCTTTTACTGCTCCCAAACTTCAATGTCCATAGTGAGAACTTAAGTTTGGGCTTTAGAGAGGGGTAAGAGCAAGAAAGATGCCATCCCATCACCCATACAAGGCGTCATGGTGTTGACCAAGATAGACACCCAAGTTCTCTGCCTTCCAGACTTTGTATTTGTCCACTTAAAGAGTGAGGCAATAATCCCCTATTAATTAATATTATCATTAATAACTAACATTTCAAAGTGTTTCATACTTGATCATCACATTTGATCCCTGATGAGGGGGTTATTAATTTTAACCCCATTTCATAAATTTAAGAAGAACTGACAGCAGATATATCATATAGCCGATCAGTTAGCAGAGAACATATCTCTATTGACTCCAAATTCAGAACTCTTATCAGGATGCCATGCTTTTTCCTCGTTTCTATGCTTGAGTTCACCTCTGGCCCCCAGGATGAGTTCAGTAGGAGGGCTAGGAAATAAATAACGTATGTCACTGTCAAGGTTAATTTTATGTGTCAACTTGGCTAGGCCACAGTACTTAGGTATTTGGTTAAATGTTATTTAGATGGTCCTGTGAAGATACTTTTTAGGCATTGCATAAAGCAGACCACCCTTCAGGATGTGGTGGGCCTCGTCCAATCATTTGAAGGCCTTTATGGAAAAAGACTGACATCCCCCAAAGAAGAGGAAACCCTAGCAGCAGACCATGTCTTAGTCTCACGTGGCAGCTCTCTTTTGGGACTCCAGCCTGCAAGCCACCCTGCAGATTTTGGACTGCCAAGCCACCACAGTTACGTGAACCAGTTCCTTAAAGTAAATGTCCCTCTGTGTATTTATACATCCTGTTGGATTTGTTTCTCTGGGGACACTGACGAACTTAGATTGTGGTGCTGGGACATGGGGGTGTGGCAGTGACAAATACCTGTAACTGTGCTGGTGGCTTCAGAGCTGGGTAAGGGGTAGAGGCTGGAAGAGTCTTGAGGTGCATGACAGAAAAGCCAAGATTGCCTTGAAGACTATTCACAGAAACGTGAACACAAGAGGTGCTTCTGGTGAGGTCACCGATGGACATGAGGAACACGTTATTGGAAACGGAGGAGAGGTGATCCTTGTAATAAAGGGACAAAGACCTTGGCTGAGTTGCGTTCCAGTGTTTTAGGGAAGGTAGGACTTGTGAGTGATTAGCTGGGATGTTCAGCTGAGGAGCTCTCTAAGCAAAGTGTTGAAGGTACTGGCTGGTTTCTCCTTGCTGCTCAGAGTGAAATGTGAGAGGGGAGAGACGCACTGAGGAAGGAATTGTTAAGACAAAAGGAACCAGAACTGGAAGATCTGGAAATTCTCAGCCTATCAGTTTTGCAAAAACTGAGAAAGCGAGAGCTGGAGAGAACATCAAGGGTGTTGCTGGACAATCACTTGGTTATAAAGACATGACAGGTATGACTCATGGATCCAATTAACCATTTCAGCAGAAATGATGGCAGGTTGAACTGAAAGGGGGGGCAGAGACAGGACAAGATATAGGAAGGCTGTTGGACTTCTGAGACTTTATAGGATGGACCAGTAGAGCAATCTGGCTGTGAACATGTTACTTTCCAAGAAAAGAGAAGAGTGTCCCGGAAGGCAGTTCAGAGGTTGGCAGGGCTGCCACCGTAGGCCTAGAGGGCACAGGCCTGGGAGGGGTGACGGGCCTGCTTCCCTCTTGGTTCTATAGGGTGAGAACTGCGGCCCAGGGCTTTGGGGGGGCAGTGCTGCCTCCCTGGTGGACCCAGAGGATAGAAAATGGAGCCACAGAGGGCTATTCTCAAGCCTTAATATCTAATGGAATTTGCCTTGCTGGGCTTCAGACTTGCTTGGTACTTGTCACCCCTTTCTTCTTCCTGACTTTTCCCATCTGCATTGGGAATGCCTGTGCTCTGCATGTCCTACCATTACATTTTGGAAGCAGATTACTTACCTGGTTTCACAGATTCACAGCTGGAGAAGAATTTTCCCTCAGGCTGCTTCATACCTTCAGGATGTCTCACCCATAACTGTTTTATATTTTAGGTGAGATTTTGAACTTAGAGTTGGTGCTGGAATGGGTTAAGACTTGGGGGCTGTTGGAATGGGGTGAATGTATTTTGCATGTGATAAGAACTTGCATTTTGTGAGACCAGAGAGTATAGGGTTATGGACTGAATGGTGTCCCCCCAAATTCACACGTTGAAGTCTAGTCCCCCAGGACCTCAGGATGGGGCTACACTTGGACATAGGGCCTTTTAAGGTAAACTGAGGTTATATAGTGGGCCTAATCCAGTAGGACTAGGGTCCTTATGAGAAGAAGAGATTAGACACAGCCACATAGACTGAGGGGTGACCATGTGAAGACACAGTGAGAAAGACCATCTGTCAAGTCAGGGAGAGAGACCTCAGAAGAAACCAAACCTGCCAACACCTTAATCTTTGACTTCACGCCTCCAGACCTGTGAGAAAAGAAGTTTCTGTTGTCTAAACACCCAGTCTGTAGTATTTAGTCATGGCAGCCTGAGCAAACTAATAGGTCACCGACATGAATTAAATAATTTAGTGGGGAGGGGAGTTAGCCATGGTCGGGGGGAGAGTCAGCCACACTATTTTGTTGGCATTAAGAAGATAGATCTTTGTTATTTGACTGGTTTTGTTATTCCAAAGCTGATATTGCCTAGACCCAAGTTTAATTATATGTTTCTTCATCTCTGAGTTTTTTCCATGTAAAATCACTTTCTCTCAAGTTTATTGCCTTAATAGCCTGGGGAATATTTGCCGCTGAGGATCATATATCAAATCTGTTTCATGTTAGTCAAAATTTCTTTCTTTCTTTGTAAACAAAATTATACTGTGATTTTAAGTGCAGAAACTCTTGGAAGGAAGAGTCTGCTTTGGATTCTAACAGAGTTTCCTCTTATTACATTTCATCTCTA
The DNA here is from genome assembly GCF_003031525.2 of Neophocaena asiaeorientalis asiaeorientalis. Lineage (NCBI taxonomy): Eukaryota > Metazoa > Chordata > Mammalia > Artiodactyla > Phocoenidae > Neophocaena > Neophocaena asiaeorientalis. The sequence continues at coordinate 1,848,434 of NW_020172455.1, read as the reverse complement.
TTACATTCTTCAAGACTCCTACATGAAGGATTGCTTTCAGACATTACCTGGTACCAAACTATCCAAAACTAGCTGTCTTCCACCAAAAGGAATCGTACGACTGAGGAACCTGCCCTTTGGAGAAATGTTTGACCTCTCCTGTTTCTCCCCGTGAACACTCTCTAAGGAACCCTACCTGGCAGATGGATCTTTTTTCTTTTTCTTTCTTTCCTATTCTGAGTTTTACATGCCCAGATTCCAACATTTAAACAAAATATGTATGAAAAAAATGACCAAAAATTATTCCTAATTGACATCTCATTTTCTGGCTGTAGTTATCAACCCTGAAGATGAGAAATAAGTGAAAGGCTGAAAGAGAATCCTGCCAACATTTGACAATAGACTCAAAGACCGTCTTTGTGCAGGGATGACACTATAGTTCACGAACAACATTATTTCTCATTAACTTGCTTTTCTGGCTAGCCAGAAAACCTTTCTGATTTCACCTTTTTTAAAATTATAAATATATTTTAAATATTGCGAGCCAAATTCACAAACTCATGGAACAGTTTGTTGAACAAAATTGATTTTTGTTTTTTGATAATTCTCTTTAGATTCCTATCAGGAATACAGAAGGTTATCCCGAAAAGTGTAGGAGATCAGAAAAGCTGGACACCAAGCAGAGGAGTTCCCATTATGTCAGAAGGATATTTGTCTGTTCATCTTTTCCATCTTTAAAGTAAATGCTCCCCAAAGCTCCTCCCTCCCCCGCAAAAACAAATAAACAAAAGCAGACCCCTGTAGATCCTGGTTAGTTGGATTCCAGGAGGATCTGAACTCGCAGGTGTTTGCTGGGTAGTTATAGTTCTGGCTGATAGTGTATTTGATGGGCAGAGTGCAGGGAACATCAGGAGCCCGGTTCTGTCACTTACCCGTTGTGCTTCCTTAGCCGAGTCATTCAAACTCTGAGCCTTGATGGGGGAATACTAATATCTGCTTCACAAATTTTCATGTGCCTCAAATGAGATAATGGATGTGAATTTGCTCTTTAAACCGTAACTGGGCTATGCAGATGTTAGTCATTATTTTCAAACAGCATCTGTGACCTAGTTTTGATTGTGGTTTACTTTTGGAGAGAAGAGAATTATAAATGCCTCTTGGCTCAGCTGGAACAAACCTAATCCAGTGATTTTAACTACCAATGATCACATTAAAAGCAAATACCCTGCTGCAAAAGAAGACTGACTCCAAGGACTATTCTTGTTTTCTAAATTCTTATTCGCTAATTAATTATAAGTAGCATTTCCATCAGCATACTAAATTTTGAAAAATCCATTCAAATAAAAAGCATACTGGTTTATAGAGTACCACCTCCAGATTCTCCCGCTTGGTTCAGCTCAGAGAAGGAAAATACTTCTTGGAAAATTTCCATGTTCAAATATTTCCATCATTTGTAGGGAACTTGCTTTTGTCACTTGTATATTGTTTCTTGAACAATTTTTTGGGATAATTCTTCCGTTATGTGTATTTTCCCTTTAGGTGGTTTTATATAAGGGACTATTTTTTATTGCCCAATTGCCATATGGAAGAGATTAATTGTTAAAAAAACTCCCAGGAAATTAACCTCTGGTTCCAATATTGTACATCAGATGGAATTCTTCAGGATGACCTCATTTTTTCCACCCCGAACTATCCATTCAACCATCTTATCAGGGAATCATGATACTGATTTTCTAGTTCAAGGGAGTATTTTGCTAGAATTCAGAGAAAGGGACTGCACGAGAGACCCCTCCAAACTTGCCCACCTAGTTGACTTTTGCTTTCTGTGCATAGTTTAATTCAAACACCTTTTGTCTGTCATCTTGTCAATATCTCTGCTTTACTTTTTACATCTGACATTAGATTATTTGCAAATCTTTACTCACATCATTTTTGCTGCCCTCTCAAAATATTCCAGTAATATTCTGCAGATTAACTGTCCCTTTTCTTCTTGTGGGCTAAGGGCGTCCTTATTAGACAGTCCTTCCTTCTGGGCACCTCTCTGCTTGACTTTGAGCCTGCGTGTTGCTGGAGGAAGGACACGGGGCTTGGGTTTCAGGAGACCTGGGTTCCGGTTCTGCCACTAATGAGCTCCAGGGTGTTGCCGATGTCTCTAGCCTTCTCTGGGCCTCTGTGGATTCATCTGAAAAATAAACTGTTTGGAGCAGCTATCCTCCAAGAATTTTTCCAAGTTTAGATTTTTCATAGTTATCAAGTATGTAGTACAAGGACAGAATATGGGCTTTGTATGGTGTTGGGAGACGTTACTGAAATTCTTTAAACCTCATTATTCTTGAGGGATGATTCAATTCACCTCAAAGTTATAAGGATTAAATGGGTTTATGTATACAGAATGCTGTGATATAAGAAAGAGATAGTAAATGTTGTTTCCCATGTCCTCCGCCCATCCCAGCCCCGGCCCCTGTAAAAAAAAAAAAACCAGCCATGTAGAAATGGAATAATAAGGCATATTTTGCAGTGGAGTGGGAAACCTGTGAGATGGCTTGCCCATTTTACCTGACAAACTCTTGGAGCGGGAAGGGTTTGGGAGCTGGGAAGGCAGCTCACCAAGATTTCCAGTTCACTTCTAGCTCTAAGTCTCACTGGCTCTTTAGAGGACTTTTTATGAGACATCATTCAAATCTTCTCGAATAATCTTTTCAGAGAAAATTGGGATGAAAGATCTGACAAAGGACACCGGGAACGTTTCTGAGGCAAAGACAGTCTGGGAGAGGCAGCAAATATAGAAGATAAGCTACTGTAATTTCTAGGACATTTTGGTGATTTATACAGGCAATGAAGCAGACGGAATATTAGAAATTGGGGCTGCTCCAGGAATGTGGGGATGCAGCCATCACACCTCTGTGGCTTCCTTCCCTACAACGGAAATCACGTCGATGCGGACTAGATTCCAGAGTGACGTGGAAAGGTCAGAAATGACAGCTGCTTTTGGAAGGCTGGTCTCACCAAAATTCCAAGTTTTACTTTCTCCCAAATTTCCTCATCATACAGTTCAGGATCTCAATACCCTGCGTTCTTCACCAAGGAAAGGCCTGACAGTATAATATAGTTCAGTGGTGGGGGCTGGAGCGTGAATCGGGAGGGAGGAAATGAAATATCGTGGTGGAAAATGCAAACTTCTATGTTTAAGGAAAATGAAAAATTAGTCCATTATACCAGCGCAGCTTGGCAGGCATGGGGCTTAGCAAAGAGTTGCTACTGAAATAAATGTTTCAGTGGTTTGAGATGACTGTGTACGCCCTATAAATCAACCATGGGACATAGCTACCAGAAAAATAAATTGAAAAGTAAAATGCATTATGACTTTTTTTTTTTTTTGCGGTACGCGGGCCTCTCACCGTTGTGGCCTCTCCCGTTGCAGAGCACAGGCTCCGGACGCGCAGGCTCAGCGGCCATGGCTCACCGGCCCAGCCGCTCCGCGGCATGTGGGATCTTCCCGGACTGGGGCACGAACCCGCGTCCCCTGCATCGCCTGGCGGACTCTCAACCACCGCGCCACCAGGGAAGCCCTGCGTTATGACTTTTTAAAGGGAAGTGCTGTTTTTCTTGTGATTTGCATGGCCAAGGCTCTAATTAGGGTGTTGTATTCAATTGTGGGGCTACAGGTGGAAAGGAAATGGGTCACATTAATCCAGATGGATCACTGGGGTTTGCCCATGCCGGTCAATTTGGAGTGGGTTTTTCTCTATATGCTGTTTGGGGAAGTGCTGCTCCTCCCTAAAGCGCCTCAAGGACATGCACACACTCCGTACTTTGTGTTGCAGCACATATTGTACACTAATCTACAGTAGTCATTTACAGACGGTGCCTTTGTGAGCCATGAATTCCTTGGGATCACAGACTGTTTCTTATTTAACTTCCATCCCTGTTGCTCATACAAGAATATTATTAGTCCTCGGGCTTCCCTGGTGGCACAGTGGCTGAGAGTCCGCCTGCCGATGCAGGGGACACGGGTTCGTGCCCCGGTCCGGGAGGATCCCACATGCCATGGAGCGGCTGGGCCCGTGAGCCATGGCCGCTGAGCCTGCTCGTCCGGAGCCTGTGCTCCGCAACGGGAGAGGCCACAACGGTGAGAGGCCCGTGTACCGCAAAAAAAAAAAAAAAATTATTAGTCCTGTATACCTGTTTGTTGAGTAAACAGAGAAATGAGAAGCTTTTCAAATGCATTTAATTATTCATCTATTTGTTTGACAAATATTTATTGAGCTTCTACTATGTTCAGGAAGCCATTATGTGACTGCACCAAATGGATCATGCCTAGACCCTGCCTGGATTCGTTCTCAGTCTTGCCGAGGTCTCTCATGTGAAGAATGGCTCAAGGAACTGGGTGCTCAGGTTGTAGGAAGAGCTTGGCAGTATTTGAAGAGCTGCATTAGGGTGTTTATTCAGCCTTTGCAACTTCAGAGGGTAAAAATTGGGCAGGCGTTTTCTGATGATAAGAACAGCCCCAGGATATAATGGTTTGCCTTGAAAAATGGCAAAGTGTACCAGAGGGGCTGTGTTTGTGGCTGATGCCTGTGAAGCCCAGCTGACCACAGTGGGCGTCTGCCAGAAGATGGGGGGCCACGCTCTGAGGCCTCCTCTGGTCCTAGAGAGTTGTTTTCCCTGAAAAAGTGGTTTTGTAGAATAGATATTTGGTCCCAGGCTCTTAACCTTTTGCTGCTAAAAATAAAACCTAAAGATAAAATGGAATATAAAGTCTGTGTTTCAAGAAAGACTTCTAGGGGCCGCCCTAATAAGATCCAAGAAAGTGTTCAGTCACCTGCTTGGGGTACGGTCGTGAAGTCACCCCATTTATTTTTGCTTCTCCGAAGATGTAAATCTACTGGGTGTGAAATTTCATAAATGGACACAGCATCTTAAATAGGACACTCTCCAGCCATTGCTTGGAGTCTTGTTGACACATCGGAACTTGCTTTCAGCAGAGAATATAATTTTAGAGTGAATTTTCTCAAAATATAGCTGTTAATCTCTGTAGGGAGAACATGTAATAAAGGTGTCCCATAGTCTATATATTTCTGGGAACGAGAAGCATTTATTCCTTCACTTGTTCAAAAACATATATTGAAAAGAATAATTAATTGCTTACCATGTTTCAAAAATATACCAAGCATTTAAAATAGACAATCTAATTCAATTCTCAAAATAATCCTGTAAAATAAGTATTATTATCATCCCTAGTTTACAGATGAAGGAACTGAGATATCCGAGAGGTTGAAAAACTTGCCCAAGCTTATAGAGCTAGCAAGTGATAGACCTGGGATGAGAATGCAGGCAGTCAGATTCTAGAGCTGTGCTTTTGGGTTGGGAAAAATTTAGGGAAACTGGATGTGGCTGTGCGCTTATGCAACAAAAGTTTCCCATGTTCCTAAACTAGGAGCACAGACGCAAGTCACAGCCATTGTCATTAAAGAGCTCATGGATTGTGGGGCAGTTAGAAAGGCAGTAATGATTATAAATATTACTGGGAAAGCACTTTGGGTGGGAAGAGGTTAGGACAGGCAATAGATGTAAAGAAATTCCCTGTGGAAGGACAATTCAAGGTCAGATAAAAAGCAGCCAAGTGTAGGTTAGATGGTGATGAGAGAGGTGGTGGGAGGGTGAGGAATGGTGGCCTGCAAGGGGCTCCCAGGAGATAGAAGATGGGTTTATTAATAACTATCATAAAAGCTTGGAAATGAACAATTCCACAAGAAAAGTATGAGGTGAAGTGCTCTCTGAGACTTGTAAGGAAAACAAAATCATTTCCTGCTAGGGGCAGACACGGGAGTCTTCCTGGAGAAGGTGGTATCTGAGCTGGGCCTTGGGGCATGAGGAGGATTTGGACATGTATAGACATAGATCATAAGGGTGGCGAGTAGGGGGTCAACCAGAAATGAGTAAAAATACGTAAATGAAGGCGGGGTTATGAACAGCTCATTTTCCAATGTCTTATTCCATTTGGGTTTGACATATACATACAAGAAAAGAATCTCATGGAGTGATATTTGTAAGGCATGCATTGGTTTGAATTCCTACCAGTTCTTAATCTGCAGAAGAGAGTTGACTTGTATAGGACACCTGATTATCCATCTTCTGTTAGATGCTTTTTTGGGGTCCAGGGTGGTAAAAGTAGTTCTCAGCCAATATTTGGATGCTTTGTAGAGAATGCATATTATATTATGGAGATTGGATCTCTGCATTTAATTACAGAATTAGTAACCAGAATACAGGGACTGGGAGAATAGTAGGTTGGAAGCAATGGTAGTCATGGAGTAGAAAAAAATTCGGTATTAATTCTGTAAAATTATATGGGTGACAAAGATTCTTTGATTTCTCCTTTATGATGTTTCATTATTTCAGAATGCCCTCAAAATCGAGGACGTTTATTGTATGAATGAATGGATGGATGAACAGACTCTTTTAAGGGTTCAAAAAACTGTAGAATTGGGATAAGAGTTGGCTGGTCTTGGGGTTGACAATGAGGTCCATGGGCCATGCCAGCTGGCTGCCTCCTGGGCGACTGGCAGGTTTGTGGACACCCTTTCACCTCATCCTTCAACTCAAGAACTTCCTGCTCACTCTTTTTCCTCCTACCCTTTCTCTCCTCTCTTCACCTTCCTTTCGTCCCCTCTTTGCAGTATTTTACCTTCTCTGCCGCTGTCAGGATACTGTTTGCAAGGGTATGTTCTGTCAGCATTTCCTGTAACTTTAGTCTGACCCAATGTTGAGAAATTTCAAAGATTCTCCAAGGAGATACTGAGTGACTTAGGTTACCTTGCAAGAGTCTGTTAGCTTTTTAATCTCTATGTGACAAGACTAGAGGAGTATAGGAATTTTAGGCATTGGTAACATCTATCTATATCTGTACATACTCATCTATTTACGCATACACATACATACTAGGGTATATATATCTCTATAGATCAAATGTACATATCTGGTTTGTCCAATTTATTTAATAAATATCTAGTGTATGTATTTGGTGATAGACAGACAATAATCATCCTACTTCCACTGAGAACCTTGTACATGCAGGTACTTTGCTGGCTCCGTGTACATCTCACTCACATTCTCACTGGAAGATAAATCAACTCTTCGTGTTATCAGAGGTTTGCAGTAAATGGTAGAATTGTATTTGGACCTTGTAGGGCTGGTTCCAAAGCCTGCAGTCTTCTCACTTTACCAAATTATATTCCATGAGGACGATGGATGGGAAAAGGAATCTGTAGGTATTTCTCCTCTCAGTGTTTGAGTGCTAACTGCCCAATGCAGTAAAGAGGTCCTGCTGCGGGGGAAGGAGGCCGAGATGGCAGCCCCCACTGGGACCAGCTTGCTGTGTGAACTAGGGTGATCTCGTCGCCTCTCTGGGCTTTGATGAAATGATCCTCTGGGGCCCTTCTAGCCCTCACATACCAGGCTTTTTGTTTGATTCCAGAACGTTGTCTCTGCTGAGAGGTAAGCCACTGATTGAGTCACGTAATGCACTCGTTTGTATATTCATGAAGATAAATGCGATTCTTTGCTCACACATGCAAGCTTCACTCCTGCAATAACTAAATAAGACAGTTTTGATGGCTTTTAAACTGGTACCTGAAGAATTATGAAGAGTTTTACATTTGCTGGAAGGTAGAAAGTTCATTAGTTATTCTTTCTCACCAACCAGGTCTATGATTTTTTTTTACTCCTTGGGGTGGTTTCCTGGCATTTCTCAACACCTGGAAACACATAAAATATGTCATATTTGAGAAATTTGCTAGGCATGTTGCAGAAGTTGGGTGGAAACAATTTAGAAAAAGATATCTCTGTTTACTTGGAAAGAGAAGTGGAACTCGGAAACTTGGAAATTATTTTGAATTTGAGGGTTTGAATGACATTCCTGTGCTAGAAACCAACGGTTCTCTTCTACTTTTTAAAAAATTTTTTTGGCAAAGGTTAAGATTTTGAGCGTGTAAATTTTGAATACACAAGTAGTCTCTTATTTTTGCCCCAGTTCAAATGATTGACTCTGATAGGCCCAACAAAGATAGACTCGATAAAAATAACAAAGTGCTGTTGTTTTTACATCTCAGAAAAACAACATCTGTGACTTCTGACAAGTATTTCCTAGAAGGAGTGGGAACATCCTAGTGCAACTCGTTAGACAAACACCGTCAGGCTAACCAGTGGCCACTTACAGACTTTGCAATAGGAATCTGTTTGATTTCGTGGCACCCTGTAGAATCCTACGCCTTAACAGCAATATTAAGAAAGTTCCCAACCACCATCTTCATTATGAAAGCGGTACCCATTAATTGCATCGAATTTGAAAAATATATTTAACGTGATGACCACAGTAAAACTGAACAGCAGAGACTTTGGGAAAGACATCTGTGTCCAACTACTTCCTGACTGTCTTTTGAAGGCTTTGAGACCAGACTGAACCGCAGTGCGTAGGGAAGGGTTTGCCATTGAGTGAATGTCCCAGTTTTCCATTATTCCCAGAAGACGTAAATCTTGGAGCAAGAAAGGAGGACTCAGGGGAGGGGCCTTATCATGTTTTGTAAGTTGCCTCTTCTGGAACAAATTCCCTGACGTCAGTGGTCAGTCTCTGTGGCACAGAGAAGTATGGTGTGATTTAGTGGTGGGGGACCGGCCACTGTCCTGGTGGGTCAGACGGAAGCCAGGCACCTGGGATCTGGCCTGGAAGGGATGCTCAGGTGACCCTGGACCTGAGGCAGTATTATAAATGATTCTGTCCACAACACTTCCCCTCCTTTGTCTCAGAGTGTACCATATCTTCTCGCACGTTGCAATCTGGGTTTGGTGGTGATTGTAGTATGGCGGCTATACTAGTAATGGTAATGATATTGATGATAATAATACACTCACCTAGTGCCCATTACATTCCAGGTACTATTCTGAATACTAGGTGGGAACTCATTTTGTCCTCACAATAACGTTAAGAGTTAGGTACTAATATTTTCCCAGTTTTGCAGGTTAGGAAACAAAAGCCCAGAGAGGGTAAGCAGCTAGCTGAGGGACCCACAGCTTGTAGGTGTTGGAGCTGAGATTTGAGTACAGGTATTGTAGAGGCACTGTGGGGAACAGAACACGGGCCTGTGCCCCAGGTAGTATTCGGCAGACCTGGGGAAGCTGAGTGAGGTCCTCCCCCTTGAGGTAGAGGGAGGTGGCAGAGCAGGTTCAGGTAGAAGAGGCCACCTGCACCCAGGAACGAGGGGCTGTCACAGAGTTAGCTGTTGCAGGGGCCACCCGACAGGGGCGCGGGAGAAGAAACAGAGGACTTTATCCCAGAGTACAGTCAAGGAAGCATCTGGAAGCAGCGGGGGCCACTTCAGGGAGATTAAATTCTCACTAACAAGTTGGGACCAGGGCCTCATGGTGTGGGTAATGTTTAGAAATGTATAAAACAGAATTAAAAAATCACTCAGTTGTCACCACCGAAAGATGACTACTTTGAAGATTTTCGTACATATACATGTTTGTGTGGACATGTACAGAAAAACATGTTTTTCCTTGATTTTATATTATAAAAACTTTCAAACATACAGAAGAGTTGAAAGAATTGTATGGTGAGCACTCATATAGTTACCATCTAGATTTTCTCGTTATCATTTTGCTGTATTTGCTTTAGCCCATCTCTCTATCTATCTATCCCTCTATCTATTCATCAGTCTACCTTATTTTCTTATTCCTAGTTAGTTGTAGACACCAGTACACTTCATCCCCAAGGACTTCAGATCTGCAGACACACACACACACACACACACACACACACACGTATGTATGATGGCTTTTCGTGTGACATTGTATTCTAAGCCTTTTTGCCTCTCACTGAAATTTTTTGATGAAGATGGTTTTTAGGGGCTATGGACTAATGTATTGGTGGGGCTCTACCACAAATTATTTCAGCAACCTGAAAAAAACTTCCCCAGCTACCTCTGCTACCCTCACCCACCCTAGGACACCTGTGCCCATACCCTCTCCCCTCTCTCCTATTACCGGGGAAGAACTACCTGCAAGAGTTTTTGTACCAAGTAGCTGCTCAATAAATATGTATTGAATAAATGAATTTAACCATGCCCATTTGGGGAGCATTCACCTTTTCCAATTTTGTCCATCATCTATGTAAACACTGCAAGAAACATATTTATTTGCATTCATAAATTGTTTCATAAGACTGGACTTTAAGAAGTGCAATTATTAAATCAAAGGTTATGAGCATTTTAAAGACCTTTGCCTCGTTTTGCCAAACTGTTTCCTAGAATGTCTTTGGGATAGTACTGCTTCTCCATATTTTTGCAGGGTTGGTTTTTACAAGTTTTGTAGCCCTTGTGAATCTAGTTCACTCTGTTATGCAAGGAGGTATGTAAAGACTCAGCTGAAAACCAAAGGTGAGTGTGGGCTACGTGTTGGGAGTGAATGCAGAAGTTTTACTGGATTTTTAAATCCGAGTTATGGGGTCTCTCAAGTGATTTCGCTCACCTCCGTCGGAAATCAGGTTCAAAAAGGGACGCTACCTCTCCCATCAGTGGATTCTCGGCCTGGGCTAACATGAATTTGCCTGAGTATGGATGTAGGAACCTGACCTTGGATTCCCAGTGACTGATCTAATGTCTTTGCATCCACTGCTTTTCTGGGTACAGAATGCCAGCCATTTCATCTCAGCAAAGAATGAACACTATTGCACATCAAACTCTTTGCCAATGAAAGACAGCATAAACGCAGAGAGTAGGCAGTTTGGTGGTAATGGCTAGGATGAAGAGGAGCTCTGATATGATTCTGAGAAGCATGCTCAACGCCTCAGCATACAAATGAACTTTAATCTCCCTGAAGATCAGAACACTTCTTAAATATAACGATCCACTTTCAATTACCTATTAGTGGGAGGCCGGGATCAAAGACAACCGAACTCCAGATATAATTTAAAATGCTCATGTCACCACTGAGATGTGACACTCCTTCTTTTATCAAACTTAAAAAAAAAAACCTTTCCCCGGAAGCTCTTAGACCACACAGTTCAGCTGCTAACCACTGAGGCTCACCCTTCTGCATTTCCCCTGCTGTACCACGGTTGAGGTGCTAATTAGCAGGGAAAGTACCAGCTGGCAGGCAGCCAGAAGGAAGAGCGGAGAAGTCAGAAGACCTGCATGAGCTGCCGGTGGGATAACCTGTGCAAAGCAAAGATGCACCTCTAAGGAGGTCTGCACTGAAGACCCTCCTCTGCTGAAGGGCAATGTCAGGTTGGCAGTGGGCTCCAGCCTCCTCACCTGCTACATAGGGATTATAATCATACCAAACTCCCCGGCTGGCCCAGAGGAGTAAATAAAATCAGATAAGGGCAGTGGGCTAGGAAGCCATCCTTCCTTGGGTACCCACTTCCTGCCAGGCACTTGGCCATGTTTTTCATTTAATTCTCATGTTGACTTGGTGAGGTAGGCATGAATACCTCTGTTTGATGGATGGGTGAACCATGGCAGGGAAGCTTGCAGAATGTCATAGATCAAGCAGTTTGACCACACTCCAAAGCCGAGCCATAGGGCACAAGTGATTGGCATTTTGTAGACACTTAATCATGTCTGTTGTTATTGGAGAGCATAGGGGAAAAAATCCCAAATTATACCCTCATTATGACTGTAAACAACATATATTTAAAGCTATTGGGAACCTTTGGGTTCTGATTTTCAACATCTAATTTACCTGCCCTATTTTTTTTTTTTTTAATGAGAATCCAGTCCCTTTCCCTTTCAAGCTTCTAGAGGCCAATCATATTCCTTGCCTCATGGCCCCCTCCTGCATTTTCAAAGCCAGCAGGATCTTCAAATCTTTCTTTTTTGTGTAAAGCAATTATACCCCAATAAAGATGTTAAAAAATAAAAAATAATGGTGAGAGTGGGCAACCTTGTCTTGTTCCTGATCTTAGTGGGAATGGTTTCAGTTTTTCACCATCGAGGATGATGTTGGCTGTGGGTTTGTCATATATGGCCTTTATTATGTTGAGGAAAGTTCCCTCTATGCCTACTTTCTGGAGGGTTTTTATCAGAAATCGGTGTTGAATTTTGTCGAAAGCTTTCTCTGTTAATTTGTTAATATGGTGTATCACATTGATTGATTTGCATATATTGGAGAATCCTTGCATTCCTGGGATAAACCCCACTTGATCATGGTGTATGATCCTTTACCTACCCTATTTTAACCAATTCATATGAACATCTGCTATATAACTAGCACGTGCTTTTACGGTATACAACTTAGGTTACATAAATCTAAAGGCTGCTGACTGCCAGCAGTCTTTAAAATGTAATGAACTGATAGATTCGCTTTGAGCCTTGAGGCAGGATGGCTTTGGTTTAACCATCTGCTGAGTTCAGCTTTAGGAGGACACATTTGCTGCGGCCCTTCAGTAATCCAACTGAAGCCTGGATTCCAAGCAACTGTGGATGCGATTTAAAACTCTAAGAATGATATCAACTTAAATAAAACAAGGCTTAAACAGAAAGTCCCTGCAAACCCTGTATCCACATTCCATCCGGATGATGTAATGGAGGTTGGACCCAGATGGCCTCTCCCTTTGGGTCCTATGACCACTCCATGGATAGGGAAAGTAACACAGCAGGGACGTGAAGAGAGGTGACTCACGAGAACCCCAAGTCTCAGTGGGATTTTCTGCACCTGAATATACTTAGTCATTGGTAAGTTTCTCAACAACAAAGAGGATCTCTGTAAAAAATGCAAAGTAAGAAAAATTTTGGTTAATTGAAGTCAAATTTTGTATTCAAAAGAGAGCAAATTAGAGTTTAGCTTCTTTCTCATCAAAGAGAAAAGGCTCTACATGGATAAAAACAGCCTAACATTTAGTCTTGTCTGTCTTAGTTAAAACTGGAGCGATAAGATCCAGAGAGGGGAAGGGTTTTGGGGAGCCCTTGTGTTCATTCCTCTCCGTTGGAGCTAAAGCACATATAGGTCATGGCCTTATTGTCCCCAGGCTGGGTGTACATATCAGGTCTGACACATACTGTTCCTTCAGATAATTAGAGGCAGATTACGGGACCTACATTGAGTTACTCAATTCCTCTGTAGCTCACATTTTTTTTTTTCATCTGTAAAATGGGATAATAATGGTACCTACCTCAAAGGGCTGTGTGCAGATTAAATGAGTTTTAAACGTTAATTAAATATGCAAATTTAAATTAAATAGTAAATCTCTTGGAACAGATCCAGACACATTGTAGATGCTAAGGGTTTGCGATTCTTCTTCTTACATGTATTACGGAGGCAAGAACATGGTACTAGGTGTGCGTGAAGTCTTTGGAGCCTGACAGGCCTGCACTGGTAACCAGCCCTGTCACACAACACTTCCCCAACCTTGGGCGAGTCACACAAAGCCTCTGAGCCTCTATTTTCCTCATCTGTGAAAATGGTATGTCAATTCCTAGCACAAGTAGCATTATGAGGAAAAGGACAAGATTAAATTAGACAATACACAATAAACATGGTGTGCAGCATGTACTTTCAATAAATATTTGCGAAAAAAAGTAAAAAGGATGAAAATTGGATACCTCCATATCCAAAGTACTTTTAAAAATTGAGCATCTACTATGTCCCAAGCAGTCTGTAGTTTAAATATTCCTTACAATTCTGAATGTGTCATGCCTACTTCAAAGACGGTAAATTGGAATTTGAACCCCAAAGTCCTACACTGTCTCTTCTTCCCTGCTTACCCTCTGATCAGTTATATTTGAGCTAGAGTGAGAAGCCCCTGGGGCTTCTAGGACCTGTTCTGTCACTGAGACATCCCAGAGCTTCTCTTGCTTTGAAATATACAGAAGCCACATTTATGCAACCAATGAAACTGTTGTATATAAGTCAATTTGTAGGCACTGGGGAAGTATATTGAGAATAACAGAACTTACTCTTTAAAAAATAAAAATCCATTTTGTGAAATTTTATTTGATGAACTGATAATTTACTCAGTTTAAGTTTGTGTGACTCGGGCTTTTCTTGTATTGGTTTCTGTGGTTCAGCTCATGGTGCATTTCTATGAGTGTGATAGTCCCATTTCCTTTCAGCCCTTACCCCCATCCTTACACCCTTGACTCTGGCTTTGGGCAAGCCACTTGTCTTTTCTCTTATCCTGCCCAGGCCGCTGGAGTAGGTGAGGCTCAGACAAGATCATGAACATGAACGCATTTTGAAATTCATGAGGTACAATGCTGATTATTTTGATACTATCTGGATGGGCGTAGTTTATGACTTTTCCCTAGGACACTAGTCTTTATTTCTGTTTATTAAGTCCTATTACTGTAGCTTCTGACCACATCTTCATAACTTAACAATTAGATTAACATAAGCTCCTGGGGATGGATCTTGTCTAATTATCCTTTATTTCCAGCAAAGTTGGCACAGGCTAGGGCATAGAGAAGTTTCTTAACAATTTCTTGATGATACAGAGACTTTCAGGCAATGATGGTGAGATGAAGGTGGATTGCAAAACCCCCCTCTTGATGACCAACTGAAGAAACAAAAGTTGTAACACCCAAGAAAGATTCAGCAGCAAAGTAATCGTATTCAGAAAGGGGTAAAATGTGATGTTTTATGCTTTGATAGGCGGGTCTAAGGAAGGAAACAGAAGATTCTTGGCACATCTTGGGATAGCTCTTGCCCATGGCGTCCCACCCTCCCCCAGGTCCCCAGAATGTTATAGAGAAAGAAGAGGAATCTAGAAAATTATGTAAGTTCCCATCGGTACTGCTAATCTTCAAGAGAGAAGAATTAGAGGATCCTGAATGAGGTAAATCCCACCCCATGAGAGATGCTAGAAGGTCGCTTTCTGCTGGTGGCTGTGAGTTGGGGGATGGAGGAGTTTTCTGGAAGAAATCCCATGACATCCGCAGATGTAGCAGTCACTTGCTTAGCACGTGCGTGTTATGGGAATCCCAAGCTGAAAAAAACCAACATAAAACTGGGTCCTGCCCATTGAAACTTTTGGGGGTGCACACCAGAAGCAAAGGCAGAGCTGCTCTGTGTGGACACTTCCACTCAGTGTTCAAAATAGATTCTTCTGGAATTTCTTGAGTCTTGATTTGTGGCTTATTAGATATAAAATTTTGAAACTATTCCGTATGTTCAGGAGAATAAGTGCATTTTGCCTCATCTTCTCCTGTTTCCACTTAGTTGGGCACTCTCCCAGTCTGGGCACTACCTGCCCTGATTTCTAGTTTACTCGATTTGGTTTCAGTAGGGGAGCTCTTTCTCCGTCTAGACTGCATGGCCTCAGGGGTGTGATGTAGGACTTATGTCACGGTGAGGAGTCAACTGACATCTGTTGGATGTTTCCTTGGCTTTAGACGTGTTCAATATGTCCTTAAATTCTCATGACGACCTGCAAAATTGTCTCAGAGAGATGAAGAAACATGCCCTGGTCACGTGGTTAGTAGCAACGCTGAAAATCAAACCCAAGCCTGTGCTCTGCCCGTCTTACCCTGTGCTCCGCCATGCTTTCAGGTCAACACTCTGGGCCGGCATCCATTGGACGATGATGGCAGTAGGGCAAAAAAGACGGAATTCTATGCATTACTTGATAAGCAAGAATAAAAGCTTTCCTCGCCAAATCTCAGGATGCAACACTGAGAAGAAAACCCTTGGACTCAGAGGACCAGTGAAAGGAATGCCCTACCTGGCAGGTGGAAATCTTCAAGAAGGAGATCTTGGAAGCAATATTAGAGGACAGAGTGGCGTTGCAAGCCAGATCTCAGAGCTTCAAAGTCAAAGATGTATTGCCTACAGGGTGAAGTTCCTGCTAGTTAGGGAAGCCCACAGGGTTCTTCACAGTCTGACCTTTGTCTTGGGGCCCAGCTTCTTTTCCCACTCGTTCCCCTGCCCTGCCCCAGATGGGACAGCTCAGCCCCTCACCATGCTCCTTCCTCCCTCCGTGCCTTCGCTCATGCTCTTTCCTTCTCCTAGAACAATCCCACCCATTCTAAAGGCCCACACTTTGAAAAAGACTACTCTCCTTCAAGGCCGAGCTCAGATGTCTCATAAAAAACCTTCTGTAGGCACGTTCCCTCGGATACAAGCTTTGCAAGCGTAGAGATGACATTCTGCTGTCTCTCTGTCTCTAGGGCTTAGCACTATGTGGAATGCACATCAGACCCTAAAGGAAGTGTCTGCTGTTAGGATGGCTGGCTGAATTCCTGACACAGTGCAGAGAGGCAGTGCAGGGCTGTGGAACTAAACTGGGGATTCAGGACTCGAGCCCCGGTCCTCACACAGCTGCTTCTTGGCTTTGTGACCTACTGACCGTCGAGACTTAGGTCCCTCATCTGTAAAATGAGGAAATGTTAAATCTTGCTCACCAGGTTTATGGGGTACAGAAAAGATAAGGAGTGTGAACTGTGACGCAGAATTGGCAGTGGTTTGAGAAGTAAAGTCCAATATACCGACGTGAAATTAAAGACCGATAAATGATACTGCATTAAAATTAAGAAGTTCTGATCCTCAAAAGACACCATAAAAGAGGTGAAAAGACAAGCTACAAGCTGGGAGATGAAACCTGCAACATCAATAACTGACAAGATCCTAGTATTAAGAACTCCTGAAATCTGGGGCTTCCCTGGTGGCACAGTGGTTAAGAATCCGCCTGCCAATGCAGGGGGCACAGGTTCGAGCCCTGGTTTGGGAAGATCCCACATGCTGCAGAGCAACCAAGCCCCTGCGCCACAACTACTGAGCCTGCTTGCCGCAACTACTAAAGCCCACGCACCTAGAGCCCGAGCTCCACAACAAGAGAAGCCACCGCAAGGAGAAGCCCGCAAGCCGCAACAAAGTGTAGCCCCCGCTCGCTACAACTAGAGAAAGCCCACGTGCAGCAGCGAAGACCCAACACAGCCAAAAATAAATAAATTAAAACAACAAAAAAAGAACTCCTGAAATCAATATGGAAAATCCACCCAATAAATCTGGGCAAAGGCACAGAAGTTTCACAGATGAGGACACATATCTGATGAACAAACATCTGAAGGTAGAGATCAAGACCGATATGAGATACCATTTTGTATCCATTTGAGTGGCAAAATTGAAGAAGTTGGACATTTCTGTTTTGGAAGGAATATGGGTCAAGGGTGTTCCTGCTTCTTTGCTGTGGAAATGTAAAATGCTATAATCATTTTGAAAAGCAATCTGTGATTTTTCATAAATTTGAACATTCACATACATTAGCACCAAACAATTATCTCCTAGGCATACACGTAAGAGAAAGTCTTGCAGATGTGTACAAGATATGTATCAGAATATTCACAGAAGTACTCTTTCTTTCTAATAGAAAGATCAAGTAACCCATGAGTCTATTGACAGGAGAATGAATTGGCAAACTGTAATATAGTCACACAAGAGAATATTACATAACAGTGAAAATGAATGAACTTCAATGACAAACAATCTGGATAAATAATAATAGTGTGATTGTGGACAGAAAAAATACATCTGGCACATAGAGTATGATACTAACATGGAGTTAAAGATTAAGGAAACTAAATGATACCTTGTTATGCGTATATATAAATGCAACATAGTAAGGAACATGAAATTTAGGATGTTGGTTACCTCTGGTGGGAGAGGGGAGGTAGGAAGTTGATATATGTGAGGAACAGAAGATAAATATTATTTAACTGGATATGTTCTAGTTTCTGGCTTAGATGGTAGGGTCATGGAAGTTCTTTATGATTTTAAACAAAAATTAATAAAAAAAGATACAAGCTCACGCAAGGCCCAGTGATGCCAATCAGTGTGCCATTGCTGGTTCACTTCAGTTCTGTGTATCTTCTCTCGACCACACGTCGTTCATTTTGTTTTCACTCTGTGTGTGTATGTGTATTGGCGTGTGCGTGTCCCTGGTGTTTGGGGGAGGGAGTTAGAAAGGGGAAAGTGGAGTGACCCTGTGTCAGTTTGTAATTTACCACAAATGTAGGAGAATGGTCATTCCAAACAACAAAAGATCTGGGGAATTCCCTGGCGGTCCAGTGGTTAGGACCCTGCTCTTTCACTGCCAAGGGTGTGGGTTCAATCCCTGGTCACAGAACTAAGATCCCGCAAATCATGCACAGTGGCCAGAAAGAAAATATGCCAATGAAGTTAATAAAGCCAGCTTGTTTAAAAAACAAACAAACAAATAAACAACGAGCGATCTTGGGAAAGTTACTCCCCTCTGTGCCTCAGTTTCCCTGTCTCTGAAAAAAGGGGTGGACTCAGAGTCTCAGAATTACTGAGTCTCTATGGCTCCTCCTTAACTTTCCTCCCCACTTTGCAGACACCTTTCTCAGGCGTCTCTTCCCTCTGGGTTTGTCTCCCGCACCCCTGCCTCTGAGGCCAGGCCTGGGCAGAACAGCCACGTGCAGAATCCTGGCTGCAAATCCAAGTTGGCATCGAGTTTTTCTGCCCCGACCGTCCAAGCATGTTTTTTAATCACACAATTTAGTGCCCTGTAAACATGGCCACTGCTTCATTTCCCCACAAATTCTTGGAAACAGCAGCCAGTGAAGATTTGTTTCTAGTCATGAACCAAATATGAAGGTCACGTGATTTTGTGACTTTTTTCTTTACCAAAGAAATATGGGAGGCTTAAACAGGCCAACCTTCCAATTAATCCTAAGAGCAGCTGCCTTCGAGGTGGGTGAGCCTGAATATTATTTACTTTCCTAGTCGTTTATCAAGGAAAAGAAACTGTCCACCGGCCTCCAATAGCTTTAATTCCTAGGAGGCTTAAATGCAGCACAGCGGGAAGGTCACACGCAGGTGTGATGCAGATGGTTACCTGTGCCCACCTTTGCTCTTGAGTGGAAAGGATGTTGAACGATTGGACCGTGGATGTGGGTGCCCTGACCCGCACACTCACACACACACACACACACACACACACACACACACACAGTGCAGGAGTCAGCATCCCCCTGCTGCTTACGGAGCTTCTGGGTGCTCAGGAACCCCCCTCCCCCAAAGTGGCCCTGCTCAGATGCCCTTGTAATCTCTCCTGTTTGTCCTTGGTCCCAGCTGCATCATTTGTCTAATTCTAAGCTCTAAAAGGAGGTGAACTTGCTGATCTGCACGCTAGTTTAAAAATGTGTCTCTACCGTGATGTGGTGTTTTCGAGCTCCTGGGAGCATCTCACGCTCTCCCCTGTCTAAGTGGAAAGGAGATCTCTCTTGGTTCAGGTTCCCAGGATACTGCTGGGCCCTGCCTGATGAGAACGAACACAAAGAAGTCCTCCACCTTAGCAGGAAATAGATTCCATAGGGACAGACTGGTGAATTATTTTCCAGAATGGCAAAAACAACGAACTTAGATGGCGACCTAGGAATGGAGCTCAAAATATAGCAAATAGAGGAGAAATAACGCTTCACAGGCCTGGGCAGATCCAGAGGAATGATCAGGGTGCCACCTGAGAGAGCAACAATGGGGCCGTCTTATAGATTCTCTGCCTGGAAGGTGACTCTGGAGTTTTTGTGCCAGTTCTCAGAGAAGGAAAGGGAGAAAGGTCTTGTGTACCTGGAAGGGACGCATTCAGGGTCACTCTTCTGGAGGGCATGGTTGTTGCTGGCTTCAGACCAGACACAGTGTCCTAAGCAGAGCGTTTCTCTCCTAGACCCTCTTCCTTGGTGATTCCAGCCCATACCCTCAACTCTTACACACCTCATGAGGGCTCCCAAATCTCCGGAATCACCCCAGATCGTTCTCTTGGGCTTTTGACTCATACATCCAACTGTCTCTGCCTCCTTATTCACCTAAGACTTCATGTCTGAATTGCCTTCCTCATCTTCCTCCAAACCTGAGTCTGAGCTGATCTCTGGAACTGTTACCAATTCCCATTCACCTGCGCTAGCATTCTGATGTCATCTTGGATTAGTCAGGGCTCCCCAGAGAAACAGAACCAATTGGATGTGTATATTTAAAAAGATTTATTGGGCTTCCCTGGGGGCGCAGTGGTTGAGAGTCCGCCTGCCGATGCAGGGGACGCGGGTTCGTGCCCCGGTCCGGGAGGATCCCACATGCTGCAGAGCGGCTGGGCCGGTGAGCCACGGCCGCTGAGCCTGCGCGTCCGGAGCCTGTGCTCCGCAGCGGGAGAGGCCACAGCGGTGAGAGGTCCGCGTACCGCAAAAAAAAAAAAAAAGATTTTTATACAAAATTGGCTCATGCAATTATAGAGACTAAGATGTCCCAAGATCTTCAGGGTCACTCAGCTGGCAGGCTTGAGCCCCAGGGAAAGACAATGTTTCAGTTTGAGTCAAAAGGCAGGAAAAGGCCAGCATCCTAGTCTGAAAGCGATCAGGCAGGAAGAATTCTTTCTTACTCAGGAGGGTCAGCCTTTTTGTTCTATTTAGACATTTGATTGGATGAGGCCCACTCAGATTAAGGAGGGCAATCTGCTTTACTCAGTCTATGGACTAAAGTGTCAATCTCATGCCAAAACACCCTCACAGAGACACCTAGAATAACATTCGACTATATATCTGAGTGTCCTGTGGCCCAGTCAAGCTGACACATCAAATTAGCCATCACATCTTCCCAAACACACGTTTTCATCATCATATTTATTCTTGTCTACACTCTTTTGATAATATCTCCCCTATCTGTCCTTTCTCCCATTCCTGCAGAGATGGCCACAGGGTCACCAAGCACATTCCAACAGGGACTTCCTGCCCCTCCACCCTCAGTGTCCAACCTTGTCACTGCCCCTGCATGAGACCTAAAACGGGCCACATGCCTCACCTTTCACGTTCAATGTCTTCCTGTCCCTCTCTTTCTTACAAAATAAGAGCCAAGCTCTCTGCATGGCATTCACAACCCTTTTGCACTCTAGTCCCAACTTATTTCAGCCTTTCCAGTTCATTCCCACAGGTGCTCATCATTGCTCATCCACTCCTATCCTTCTATTTCTTCACGAGATTTCCATATTCTTGAGAATACTCCTTGCTCGTTTTGTACCTTCAAGAGCTGGTATGCAACCAGCCAGTCCTTTCTGCTCTCGGATTGAAACAGGCCACTCGCAGCTCTTTGCATCTTGACCCACTGGCCTCCGGGCACCGACCCTGGCGTGTTCGGTCTCTTGTAATTGTATGCACGTGCCTCATTCTTGAAGACACGATTGGTACGTGGGACCCTGCATCTCTATGTATTGTAGTTTAATGCAAAGTTCTCCCAGCAAAGAATGGGATTCGAGTCAGGAAGCCCTGAGCTCGAGTCCTACTGTATTAATTTCTAGCTGTGTGATGTGGAGAGAGCTGCTTAATTTCTCTGAACCACAGTTCCTTTATCTGTACAGTGGTGCTTAAAAACTTTCTTCCAGGGTTGTGACTATTAGAGAATGTATGTGCAAAAATGCTCAAACAGTGTCTGGCTCCTGGTACACATAAAAAAACTTTTGTTTGATCAAAGGAAAAGTGAACTGATAACCGCTCTCTTCTAACATTTCATTTAGTCATCACATATTGAATATTCATTTTTCATGCATGATTTTCTCCCATTTTAGTTCGGTTTTCCTCAGTGTACTCCATCTTTGACATAATTTTTTGGAGGATTTGAATTTTTGTTAAATGTTACTCCTCTCTCTCTCTCTTTTAATGGCTGATTACCCAGCCTGAATTTTCACGTGAGAGTGTGTAAGGACCAGTGTTACACTTTTAAGCCTTAAAAGTATACAGTCTGCTGTAGCCAACCACCAGTTAAGGCTGTTTCGCTAGGGGTGTGGTTTCCATAAAACAAGAGGGGTGCTGCTTCATGGGCCTTGAAGAGACCAATGTGAGTCTCCATCGCAATTCTTCCCAGGAGAAACGGAGTGTTGAAAATTACATTCAGCTGCAAGAGTTTTCAGCATCACATTCAGAAAGACAGAGCAGAAGTTGCTAGGGGCTATTTTCAGAGAACTCCTAATAAGTACAGAACCAAAATACAGACACGGTTGTTAACACCCTGGGAAATGCCAAATCCAAGTTGGATCTTAGCCAGCAGAGAAATGGAAAGTCCTAGATAGCTTATCTCAGAGCAAATCTGTATTATGCAGAAGGTGTGAGATGCAATTATACAGGAGAATAAGAGCGCTCCTTCTCCGCTCTGCATCCACAACTTGGAACCGCCAATATCGAAGTGCATTTGGCATTTTCTAAACCTGTTTTCCACGAGCAGCTCAGTTGCCCTGGCCTGTGTTCTTTCCTAAGCCTCCAGTTTTCCTCTTTTAAACTCTACCCGTTCTTCCTCTTCCAGCTCGTTCGTGCCTGGGCTTCAGTAACCCTCTATCCCTAAACTTAATAACCCCTCAGTATGTATTTCTAGCCTTGAATTTTTTTCTGAACTTTGGACCCCTCCTTTAAGTTCCCCACAGACACCGAAACTTACCATATCTTTCTTTACCTCTGTCCGTCAGCATTTGAGATCAAGTTCTCTGACTGCAAGCTCAGAGCTTTTCCTCTTTAAAACAACGTCTAAAACGTATGATGTTGTTGAGTGGAGATTAAATCACCCATTTAGAATGCGTATTTTTGGAAAGGTAACAGAAAGGCTGTCTGTGGCATTGATTAGAATTTGAATTCAGAAAACTTGGGTTCAAACCTCAGCTCTGCTGCTCTGAGGCAGCATCGTGCGGACTGAAAAAGAAATCCACAACTTAAAGTTGAGAATGACTTTTTATCGGGCAGATTTTCCGAGGACTTAAGCCCTGAAGGCAGCCTCTCAGATGGCTCTGAGGGACGGCTCCGAAGAGGTCAGGGGGGAGCCAGGATATAAAAGAGTTTTTGCAACAAAAACCAGGTAGGCAGAACATCAAAAGGTTACTATTAATTAACTAAGTGCCTTCAACCCATGAACTCATTTAATTCCACAACCACTCTGGGAGGATGGTGCCATTATTATTCACATTTGTTCAGAGTAGGGAACAAAGTCACTGAGTCAGGGAAGTAGCCGTGTCCCTTATGGAGCGGGGAATACATGGGATTCCACGTAGGGTGCTCCCAGCCCAGGGCCTGCCAAAGCAGATGAGTATTTCTCAGCCTTTTAATTTCACCTTCCTCTTCCCGACCGGATTTTCTTAGCTCTACTTGATGTCTTTTGTAGCTTAAATACATGCAGTTTTAGTCTTGTGACACATTTATTTTAAGTATTGAACACAGTTCTTCTAATGCTGTGGGTCTCTCTGCAGTCTTACTCATCCTCCCAGGGGAAATGTGCACCTCTTTAGGTGAAGATTCGTCTGCTAAGAAGGTGATAAATCGCAAGAATTATTGTTTTCTAGTTTGCTATCACTCTCTCTCTTCTCCACGCCCTTTTCGGTGGTTGTGACTGCCCAGGGGAAGAACTTCAATGTCTGCACTTCGAGAAAGTGTTCTGACGCTGAGACTCATGTCTCTCCTTTGGGGTGGAATGGTATCCCCACTGGTTTAAGGGCACTCCCCAGCCCAGCTGTAGCATTCCATGGCCCATATTTGAGAAGGGCCTGACTGGGGTCAGGGTGTGGCAGTGATTAGGTAGGTAACAGATCCACGCAGGGCCAGTGCCATCAGAACGGGTTACCCAGCAAATCTATGTCAATGGCTCTATGGATTCTGTCAGTTCTATAGATAATCTAGGTGTGACTTACTAGGAATGATTTAAAAATGAAGAAGAATAGTAGGCAAAGGAGTAGATTGATTGACTGTAGAACTTAAATAAGATATTCTATGTCACATAGCCAAGGGATGGACAAAGGAGCAGCCTTGCCTTAGGCCACAGATGAGGGGATTTCGATGCAGGGGAGGAGTGCCAAGGAAGCTGAGGAAGACTGATCCACAGGCACCATCACCTTCTAGCCTGCAGGTGTGATAGGCAAGATAAAGGGTATATCTTTTGGTTTGGAGAGAAGAGTTAAGAACATTCAGATGAGTTGTGTTTAAGGTTCAGACTTAACAAAGGACACAATTAACATAAATGTGACCAAGATGTAAAGGTATAAAAAAGCATTCATATCCTTTCCCTGCTAAACCTGATCTACTTTTGGTGATTTAGTTTGGCTGACCAGGATAATTAGTAAAAACGGAGAATTGAAAGAGACCCAACCGTCTAAGTTTTTCCACGAATGGAAAGGGATTGGAGATCCAGGTGGTCTAGAGATTTTGGAGAAAATTCAGAAATGAATCAGACGAGGGAGATTTTAGGGGAACAGCTGCCAAGGTAGTGAGATTTGGGGATAGCAAAATTTTTAAGACTATTTTCCGCACATCTCATAATGTAATTTCCCCACTGGCACCTCTGGGAAAAATCCATTCAACATTGGAAGTGCTTTTCAAAGCTTCCTCTCTTCCTCTTTGGGATGAGGTACAGTATGCCTTTTGTTGAATTCAAGGTAGTATAGTAGAGTGGTTTAGAGCACAGGTTTTGTAGCCAGATTGCCCAAGTTCAAGTGCTAGCTCCATTGTTTCATAGCTGTGTGACCTTGGGCAAGGACGTAACCTCTGTGTCCCAGTTTTGCCATCTGTGAAATAGAGATAGTCATAGTATCCACCTAATAGGGGTGCTGTGAGGTGTGAATGTGGCTGTACCTTAAAGCCTGGAGGACAGTGCTGGGACACAGCACAAAGGTGCTATTAAGAAGGGTCTGTTGACTTACCATGTGGTGTTTTGTTGGCACCAGTTGCAATATGGATTCCAGTTCTGTTTAGGGAATGATTATTTTGGATTTTCAACTCATATTGAGTAATACTGCTTATTAAATTATTGCCATAGTACTAAGTCAGGAATGTACCTTCAACATTTCTGTTGGCCCTAGAGTGCAAGTGGGTGGGAACTCATCCAATAGCGAGTCATGATGGCCTTTGAAATACCACCCCAAAGACAAAGGGAAACTGGAAAGGATGCTGAGATGAAGAAACAATTTTTTAATTTTTATTTTCCCTTACTAATATTACAATGAAATGAGATGATAATCTGTTTAGGACTGGATATTTCAGATCAGGAACAAGGTTTACACAACATTCTACTAATTCACTAGCGAGAGAAAATTTAAGAAATCTCCTGGAAAAGCTACAACCATGGTGGATTTCTTAATAAAGCTGAATGCACTCTGGAAGAAAGGAGATCGGTGGCCAGTGAACTTGGACTAGGTCAAGGCTTGGTCCTACTTTGCCAGCTGAGGAGGGGGCTATTGGAGCTTTGAGCTCACTGCTGCTGTGGAAATGGGGGAGGGATACTGTCAGGAATGGGTGAAAAAGACTCAAGTCACTGTTAGATATGCCATGAAGGGCCACTGGGATGATGGACGAGAAGGAGCAGAGGTTCCAGAAGTGTCTGGAGGATCCGGCATCAGTAATGTTCTACGTAGCAAGGCCACCAGGACCCCTGAGTCTGTGATGCACTCTCTGGACACTCTAGGGAGAGTGGACAACCATGGTGATTGCTGCTGAGATTCCTGGGCACTTCATAGCTACATGCTGGCAGGAAGGGGAGCAGATCATTTTTTCTCCCTCTTCTAGGAAAAGATTTCATGGTAAGTCATTCACCAGGTCCCTGGAAAGAGGGTTGGAGAATCTGAAAAGCCTGGATCAAGTAAGTGCAGGACTTGCTGAGAGCTAAGAATTCCTGAAGAAACACATCTCCCCAGAGACCCAAGAGGCACTGGATTTTCACAGAGAATGGAACAAATTAGAGGAAGGGAAGAGAAAGAAGTAGTGATATGCCATTTGCAGCAACATGGATGGACCTCGAGATTATCATACTAAGTGAACTAAGTCAGAAAGAGAAAGACAAATATCATATGATATCACATATGTGGAATCTAAAATATGACACAAATGAATTTATTCACAAAACAGACTCACAGACATAGAGAACAGACTTGTGGCTGCCAAGGGGGCAGGGGTTGGGGGAGGGATGGATTGGGAGTTTGGGATTAATAGATGCAAACTATTATATATACAATGGATAAACAACAAGGTCCTACTATATAGCACAGGGAACTATATTCAATATCTTGTGATAAACCATAATGGAAAAGAATATGAAAAAGAATGTATATATGTATATATATGTATAACGGAATCATTTTGCTATACATTAGAAATTAACACAACATTGTAAATCAACTATACTTCAGTACAATAAATTAAAAAAAAGGAAGAAGTGGTGATGGCTGCTCTTGGAGAACGAGCCACAATACAGAGCTTGCACCTGAGGTACTGGAGTGGACCTGGGTAGCCAGAAGGAATGTAGGTACAGTGTGGCTTCCCAGAAGGCCTGGTGACAAGTTTAACTAAGTTACTGACCCCTGGCTGGAGGATCCCGGGGAATCAGAGAGCCTGCCCCCTCGCTAGTTTCCAGTCAGTTAGGGTTAGGGCTCTTACACACGGAGTTGCCATGGCAGCCCAATCCCCTGTGCCCAGGGGACCAGAGTGGGTGGGTCCACAGCGGCAAACCCTGCCCTGCCCAGGTCTCTGGTGTGTGGAGAAGGCCTTGCATTAACTCTGCTTGTGGCCAAAAAGGAGAAACAGGACATCTAGTGGCTGACAGCACCCAGAAGGGGAAGGGCTTGGAGAAACCCCATCATTCTTTCCTTTTTATGGGAAAATTCCATCTTTTCTGTGCGAAGGTCCACAAAGGGTTTACTAGCGGGCAAGCCTGAAAGGGAGAAAAACTGCCACATGTTTGCATTCCCAGTCTTCCCCCAGCTCCAGCCCCCGTTCCCTCAGAGAAGACTTCGGGAAGATTAAAAGTCCAGAGTACCTTTGATGCGTTCTGTATGCTCCACCATGTGAATCTTTCTCCTGGAGATTTTAGTCAGGGTTTCTTTTGTCGTCTGTGTTTTCTTGGACAGGTACATCTTTTGCCACCGTGTTCACAGAGACAGGTATGGTAGAGCTTAGATTTATGTAGCTGATGTCCCAACTTATGTGACCCTGAAACTTTTATCTTTTAAAAATTGAATTAGTTAATTTACAATGTTGTGTTAGTTTCAGGTGTACAGCAAAGTGATTCAGTTATACGTATACATTTTATCCATTCCTCCGTCAGTGGACACTTAGGTGGCTTCCATGTCCTGGCTACTGTAAATAGTGCTGCAATGAACGTTGGGGTGTGTGTATCTGTTTGAATTAGGGTTTTCTTCAGATATATGCCAAGGAGTGGGATTACTGGGTCATATGGTAGCTCTATTTTTCATTTTTTAAGGAACATCCATACTGTTCTCCACAGTGGCTGCACCAATTTACATTCCCACCGACAGTGCAAGAGGCGACATTTTCCTTATCTAATGGTTTCACACACTTAAGTTACCCTGTGCCCAGAGAGAAGGGGGTGTAGAGGTAATACGAGCAAGCATCGGAGCAGGGTAAGTGGTGTCTGTGTTTCTGGTGCCAGTTGAGAACTCTGGATCTGAAGGGGTGGCCCCAGCTGAGGACAGGTAAGATGAAGGACCCCGAGAGAAGCAGGGACAAGCCAATGTCAGGAGCTGAGTATTGGCCACCGAGCTGACAGCTCTGATGAGAAGTGGCATTTAGGGGACGATCTGAGATCAGAGGCTGGTAAAAGGGCCAAAAGAAGGAAAGTTTGAGAAAAGTGACAGGGAGGGGTGAGGGACACACGTGAAGTCTTCCAGCCTCAGAAGTCAGTTCAGTCTGGAAGTACGTCTTATTTATTTGCTCTCCTGTTCAGTGTTCCAGCATAGAGTCATGTTATTACCCAAAGTAATGTTTAATCATAACAAACGTGATGAGCAGAGAGAAAAGAGTTAGTCACATTATTCCAAGGATTACGGTTCAATAGACACATTGAATTTCTGTAAAAGTTTACTTTTTTTCCTATTGGGAATTGGCTATTCAAGTTTTAGAAAAACTGGGGCCTTGTGTTTTTCTTTACTCCTCATGCCAGTAATTATGAGCAGGTCCTGGCTCTGACTTCTAAGTGGCACCTGACATCTTTGAACTGCAGACTTGGAAAGCACCAAAGTGCCTCCCCGATTCTACCACTACATTCTCCACAGGTTGGAGGGAAAGGTGGCCCAGATAATGTCTATCGTCGGTTGAGGATGACAAAAGCTGGACTGGAACTCTTGTCTGTGGGATTGAATTCTATCAAGTTTTATTTGGAAAATGGATATTAATTTCTTATTCTGCTCTGAGTATATTTATGTTTATCTGAAGAAGTAAAATTCTAATAAGAAACCATCATTCATGCCACATTAACAGAGAAACATCAGTTTTATAGTAACAATACTCACATTTTATAATGTATTAAGATTTTTCAAGTGTTTGAGGTTTAGATTTGTGAGGAGAGATATTATTGCCCTTTTAGAGAGAAGGAAAGAGATGCTCAGTATGTCTGAGTGACCTGGCTGTGAACTCACTGTTAGGAAACAGTAGGGGACAAGGTTACACACATGCACTGTGCTCTATTCACTGGCCCCTTCCTCATCTCTCCGTGACAAACTTCACTGGATTCCTGCTTCCAAACTGGGTATTCCTCCAGGATGAGGGAGCATTTTATCTATAGAGCTATATATACAGAGGGAAGAAAAGATGTTTTTTTCCTTTAAGTCATTCTTTGAGTTTTCACTCTGTAGCAGTTTTAAATTTTCTCCTCCCATCCCTTTCTCACTCACTTTCCTTTCTTACCACTTACTCCTCTTTCTTCCATTTTTATTACCAAATACTTCAAAAGCACAAAATGTTAAAATCTAGCACAGAAGTTGGAAGACTATGGCTTACTGCCTGATTTTTAAAATAAAGTTAAAGAATAACTTTCATGAGATATAACTTAAATGTTTGATACTATAAAATTCACCCATGTAAAATATAAAATTCAGTGGGTTTTTCAGTATATTTATAGAGTTTTGCAACCATGACCATTATCTAATTTTAGAATAATCTTACCACCCCATACTGATTCGCAGTCATTCCGTGTTACCCCTTGTCCATTCCTCCACCCACCTGACCGCAGCCCTGAGCAACCACTAACTTACTTTCTGTCTCCGTGGATTTGCCTATTCTGGATTTTTCAAATAGAAGGAATCGTACAATATCTAGTCTTTTGTGACTGGCTTCTTTTATGAAGCATGATATTTTCAAGGTCCATTCACGTGTTGACATGAATTAGTATTTCATCCTTTTTTACTGCCGAGTAATATTCCATCGTATGAATATACCATATTTTGCTTATATGTTCATCAGCTGATGGACATTTGGGTTGTTTTCCTCTTTTGGCTGTTACGAATAATGCTGCTGTGAACACGTATGCACATTTTTCTGCATGGACATGGTTTTCATTTGTCTTGGGTGTATACCTAGGAATGGAATTGCTGGGTCCTATGGTAACTCTATGTCTAATATTTTGGGGACCTGCCAAACTATTTTTCAAAGTGGTTGTACCATTTAACAACCTCATCAACAATGAATGAAAGTTCAATTTCTGCACATCCTTGCCTAAACACGTTATTTTTCATTTTGCTTTTCAATGCTTTTGAGGACAGGTATTTTGTCTATTTTATTTTAGCCATCCTAGTGGGTATGAAGTAGTATCTTCTGGGTACAAGTTTCTTATCACTATGTGATTTGCAAATAATTTCTCCCGTTCTGTGGGTTGTATGTTCACTTTTATGATAGTGGTCTTTGAAACAAGATTTAAATTTTTTACAAATTCCAATGTATCTACTTTTTTCATTTGTCAATTGCGTTTCTGGTGTCACATCTAAAAAAACTCATTGTTTAACCCAAAGCCACAAAGATTTACTCTCATGTTTTCTTCTGGGAGTTTGGTATTTTAGCTATAATATTTAGGTCTATGATCTATTTTGAGTTGATGTTTTCTATGGTGTAAGTTAGGGGTCCAACATCACTTTTTACGTGTGGGTATCCAGTTGTCCCAATACCATTTGTTGAAAATAGTATTCTTTTCCCATTGAGTTGTTTTGGCATACTTGTTGAGAATCACTCGACATTGTCATTCACCTCCATTTTAATAGCTGGTCTTAATGTTCCCATTCACTGCTCTTATATTTTATTCCATTTAAGGCAACACCACTGGCACACTATTGCATACACGGAGCAAGGATAGTCTAAGAGTTGGAATGAGTTTATTTTTAACCTTGGATCAGGGAAAGCCTTTCTGAGTATGATCAAAAGTCTGGAAGCTGTAAAACAAAAGACAGATAAATACGACTAAAAGCAAAATTTGAATTTATGTCTG
Source organism: Neophocaena asiaeorientalis asiaeorientalis (assembly GCF_003031525.2). NCBI lineage: Eukaryota > Metazoa > Chordata > Mammalia > Artiodactyla > Phocoenidae > Neophocaena > Neophocaena asiaeorientalis. The sequence goes on along the minus strand of NW_020172455.1, from coordinate 1,818,227 downwards.
GCATGGAAGAGCTAAAACAAAGTAAAACAAACAAATCTGGGGAACCTATCTGCAGCATGTATGACAAATGAAAGGCTAATTTCTAGAATCTTTAAAGAGCTCATGTAAAATAATAAGACAAAGTGATAGGGAAGCCAGTAAAGAATATCAACAAATAATTTAAAGGAAAAGAAAAATGGACATGAAAAATGTTAAAGGATGCTCAACGTATCTTTTAGTTAAGGAAATTCAAATAAACATTATGAGATGCCATGTCACTTCATTAGAAAAGCAAACATTAAAACACTGATTCTCGCGAAGTGCTGGAATGACTGGGATGATGGGTGGGGAACAGGTTTTCTCACACATCGTGAGAGTTTAGGCTGTTACTACGTTACAGACTGTAATTTGCCAATATTCATGAAAATACAAATCGCTCATACTTTGATCTACCAATTCCATTGCAATGAATTTACTTGCTAGAGTCAGCAAAACAAAACACAAAAACAAGCTTGGAGACAGCCTAAAGCTTTCATCAGGCATATTAAACAATCTATAAGTAGCTATAGTATAGTCTATACAAGTAGCTCTTTGTATCCTAATATGGAAAAATCCCTCAGAATATTTTCAATAGAAAAAAAGTTAAATCCTGAAAAGTGTACAGGGTATGAACCAAGTTGTATAAATGTTAAAACTGTGAATATAAAATAGGATGTAAATATAAATGTGCAAAGTGAAAATTTAAAAATACACGCTCATGCATACGTGCCATCGTTAGTCTAAGCGCAGCATTTATTGTTGTTGTTTAAAGAATACTTTAAGACACTGTTAATAGTGATCGCCTCTTGAGAGAGGGACTGGGAAGGGAAAGATGCTTGTACTTCTCATGTCACAACGTCGTGCACTGCTAAATATTCTAAGTAAGTGCATGTTATCATTTTTGCCTTGAAAAATGTGGTCAATTGCGATTATTTGAATGCTGGAATTGAGTCAATATAACATGTCTCTGCATTAAAGAAAATTATAGTCTTTTCCTTTAATATTCTTGAAATACCCACCAGTGGTACCCTAGCAGCTCTGCTTTCAAGTTGCTAAAGCTTGTTAGGTGATGGGGCTCAAGCCACACGCTTACTAGAGAATGATGTTCACTGTTGACGGTCACCTGCTCATCTTCTTTTTCAACTGTGAAAATTTCATGTGAAATTTACCATTTAACTGTTTTTAAGTGTACAGTTTAGTGGCCTTCAGTACATTGACGTGACTGTGCAACTATTAACACCTCCATCTCTAGCGCTTTTCATCTTCCTGAACTGAAACTTTGTACCCGTTCAATAACTCCTGATTTCTCCCTTCCTCCAGCCTCTGGTAACCACTATTCTACCTTCTGAATCTATGAATTTGATTATTTTAGGTACCTCATATAACTGGAATCACAATATTTATCCTTTTGTGTCTGGTTTATTTCACTTAGCACGATGTCCTCAAGTTTCATCCACGTTGTAGTGTGTATCTGAATTTCCTTCCTTTTTAAGGCTGAATGATATTCCATTGTACGTCTAGACCACATTTTGTCTATTCATTCATCCATCGATGGACAGATATTTGGTTGTTTCCACTTTTTGTCTATTGTGAATAGTGCTGCTATGAACGTGGGCGTGCAAGTTTGAGTTTCTGTTTTCAGTTCTTCTGGGTATACACCCAGTAGTGGAACTCCTGGATCCACCTATAGTCTATATTTAATTCTATATTTAATATTTGAGGAACTGCCATATTGTTTTTCACAGTGGCTGCACCATTTTACATTCCCAACATTGGTGCGCAAGTGTTCTAATTTCTCTACATCCTTGTCAATATTTGTTATTTTTGTGTGTTTTGGATAACAGCCATCCTAGTGGGTGTGAAGTTGTATCTTATTGTGGTTTTGATTTGCATTTTCACCTGTTCATTCTTACAACAAGCATTTATTCAGAGCTCACAGGTGCCAAGTCCAGGGCTAAGCATGCCGAGCTCTAGAGCTGCACGGCCCCCACTGTCAGATCTATCAGAGTGGGGTGGGAGGAAAAGACTATGCAAATGCAAACAGGCATTACCCGCTACTGGCATTAGTGGGCTGGTGGCAGGTGCATGGAGCTATGGAAACGGTGGGGTGATAAGGCTTGCTGATTTTCTCTGTCATCTCTGGTACTTACTAGCGGTCCAAAGGTAGCGAGTTCCAAATACTTACAAGAAAAATTACAGAATAAAACTTCACATTGAGAAATTTCTATTCATTTGCTTATTCTTCTCCCTGCAAATTGGGAAAAGACATGCATTCTTCGATTTTAGTGTTAGAATGCCATGGTTCTTTGGAGTACATTCTGAGCCCCACAGGCTTAAATGAACCATGTATTTCCAGGGAAAGAAAGTGGAGGGGAAAATATTCCCTGTGAAATTGCTGCATGTGCAGCCTTGGCTGTGATGGATCACTCTGAAGGCAATAATAATCCCACCACCTGGCATTTGTAGAAGGCATTTAACTCTTCAAAGTGCTGCCGCGTAATCAGAGGAGGTGGTGTCCGTGCCGAAGAAAGGTTACCACTCAGTTCTTTCCCGTCTATAGTCACTCATGTGCTTCACGCACCTGGTGGAAATTATATTTAACCGTGTATGCAAATGCTTGTTGCCAGAATTGGCTTACATTTTCCTCTTTTCTATAGTATTCTTAATTGGGGCTTTATTAGCTACTTTTTATTCATGTATTGGGTCAATATTACCTTCTTGGGTGGTAACATCCTCATTTATGGCTATCTTGAAGGTTGGACATATATTGTATATGTGTTTGTTAATATCAAATTTTTGAAAATTTATTTATTCATACAAAACCAACCAACCAAACCAACAAAAAAACCCAAAAGATTTTACAGCCAGAGCAGTCTAGAAGCCAACGTTGGTGTTTCTTTGAGATCTCATCAGTTGATAGTCATTATACACATAATGGGTGCATTTCAGAATTTGATGAGGTTTACTTTCGCTCCTGCTGGTTTTTTTGGTAACAAGCATTCCTCCCGGTGCTGTGACTCAGGCGTCAAAATGTGGCTCTTAGATTTGTGTTCTTCCTCCTTCTGCTTAAATGACATTCAGAGCTTCCCATCTTCCTTACACAGTTGTAAAACTGCCCAAGTTTTTAGAGGAAAAGGGAGTGGGATAGGATACCTAATGGGAAAAGAGTTTTTTCCTCACTCTGTCAGGACACAGAAGGTCCGTAACATGGCGGAAGCTTTGGCAAATCTGACTGGTTTCTTCAGGCTGTGGAAAGAAGGCAGAATGGCAGTACTTGGGGAACTAATGTGTCCAGAGAGGCACTAACAGGGGTTCCCAGACCATGGGTTATATCAGATGTTCCAGAAGGGTCCATTTGGTCTTTGGTTAATTCAAGAAATAAGAATTTATTGTCTCTCACAAAGGAATCTATCTATGAAACAGAAACAGAATCACAGATGTAGAGAACAGACTGGCGGTTGCCAAGGGCTAAGGGGTTGGGGGAGGAATGGATTGTGAGTTTGGGGTTAGCAGATGTAAGCTTTTATATATAGAATGGATAAACAAGGTCCTACTATATAGCACAGAGATCTATATCCAATATCCTATGATAAACCATAATGGAAAAGAATATTTTAAAAATGTATACATGTATAACTTTGCTGTGCAGCAGTAATGAACACAACATTGTAAACCAACTATACTTCAATTAAAAAAAAAAGAATTTATTGTCTCTGTTATGGGTTGAATTGTGTCCCTCTCAAGCATATATTGAAATCACAACCACCGTGCCTGTGACTATGACCTTATCTGGAAACTTGTTCTTTACAGATGTGATTAGTTACGAGGAGGTCATACTGGAGTAGGGGTGGCCCTAATCCAATAGGACTGCTTCCTCATAAGAAGAGGAGAGCAGACACACACTCAGACACAGAGAGAATGCCATGCGGAGGTGGGGGCAGAGTTTATAGTGATGCATCTACAAACCAAGGACCACCAAGGATTTCTGGTTAAAAATCAGAAGCCAAGAGAGAGGCATGGAGCAGATGCTCCTCCAGAGCCCCCAGTAGTAACCAACCCTGAAGACCCCTGGGTTTTGGACTTTATCCAGAACCGTGAGAACATAAATGCCCATTGTTTTAATCCACCCAGGTTGTGGTAAACCACTTTAGTATGGCAGCCCTGAGAAACTTCATACAACTTCCAAGGGACCAGACACCTCCTGGTCCTACGAAGTCCTAGGCGAATGGGACAATGCCATTACCCTGGAAGAGGTCACACACTGATCTGGAAACACACACGTGTGGTGGGCACAGAGGGTCCTGTGGAAGATGGTGAGCTTTGGGATCAGATGGATGTGACTTCCAATCCTGAGCTGGTTTCGTAACCTGTCTGGCATTTTTGGTTTCCTCATCTTCAGTTCAGGGCACTCATCTCTTTCTCAAAGAATTTCTGGTGGAAGATTTACCACGCTGATGGATTTGAATGAGCTTGATCAGCGCACAGCCCACCAAAGGTACTTAGCGAACACGTGTTCCTAAAGGCCTGGACGTGTTTTCGCTCCTTCATCGGGTCATCCGTTTAGTCAGTCTCTGTTCTTTCAATTTCATCTTGGTAGTTTTTGTCCTCGCATTGTGTTTATTTAAGGAACCATTCAGTTGGGTGAAACCTCACGGCATTTAGGTTTTGCCTCAATGCGTTGGAACGATCTAAAGGATATTTATAGTTAAAAACGTTTGTGCACCCAAACCACATTATTTTCATCTCCTGACACTTGAACGAGCTCTGGTTTGGGTTGGATCTTTAAGCCTTCCTGTGGTGTGGAGGAGAGCACATTTTCCAACACCCCTCATTCATCTCTGTAAATATCTTTGTCCCACCCCATCTAGTGAGTCCGAACTGCAGTTTTTATCAGGTGATGCAAATGGCGCCCCTGATTATAATAACGTGGGAAGATGCTGTGTGCGGATCCTTGCAGGCCATTCTTGGCAGATCTTCGGCACGATATTTTCATACCTCACTGCTTGCCTTTCACTGGACTCACTTCAAATGTCTTAACAGACACCTTCTGTGCAAAAAGAAATTCATATTTGGGTCTTATATGTTTTTCATGTTTGGGTCTTGGCAAGACCCACACGCATAGAACAATTTCTTATGTTTCTTCTATACACCTGTGTAGGAATGAGAGAGGATTTATGAAGTTTGTTTTCTTGAAGAAAAAAGTTATTTAATTCCCAGCCAATACCATGACCTTCATGTGCATTCCAGCAAGATCTCCAAAGGCATTTGGAAGAGTGGGCCACAAAAACATCAGGGCTTCCTAATGGAGAACTGAAGTCATACCTGAGTAGACGGTGGAGAAGGAAATCTTGGGAGAAATAAGAGCGGCATTTTTATTCTTTCGTTGCCAGAAAGCCAAAACCAAAGCTGGAATTTTGTGGTTCCGGCACTTTCTTGTGCCTCCCAGTCATTTTACACAGATGGTTCTGGTTTAAGGATAAGACACTTCATCCACCAGAGGGAACGAGGCCCAGTTCCTGTGCCTGCGCTGCCTGTTCGCGTGCCAAAGTATACTTTGCAGCCGGAGAAAATGAGAATGAACAGAAGATGATTCTAAAGCCATCCATTGGGAGGCAAGAAAGTGGAATGATAAAATGACTCTGCAACAGGGAAACGTGAACTTTCCTTCAGATTATATCACCTTGGGAATTCTAACGAGGGTTCAACTGTGTAGTCAATCATGGGTCTGCAGGAGACATACCACCTATCATGGCAGTGGCCACGTGTCAATTGTTCTTGTTCCTCCTTCGTCATTTGAGAAAACAGAGACTCTGCGAAGCTTAGTGACTTGCCATTTATCAAGGATTTAAGCTAAAGCGGGAAATATCTAAATGGAAGTTTGTATCATCTCTTTTCTTTATTACTGAGTGGGTGAAAACTGTTTCTGACCCAGTCTTTATCAACCCCATTCGCACTCAATCTTTCCCCCTTACCATCTCCTATCATGGCTCCTCGAAACCTCTCAATTCTTTTCTACCCACCAACGTGAGGTGGTTGGGATTGACAGGAGAGCTGGGTCACCCACTGTACCCACCTTCCCTCTTTCCACCAACCCAGCACTGGGCAAGAAAGTCCATAGCTTTACAACACCCTCCTCTGAAAGGTCTTGACCATTTTCTTTCTTTGTATTTGTACTGTGACTTGCTTGATTTATGAGCAAGCTTCTCATTACCTCTCAAAATCCAGCTCGTTTAGCCTTTCCTTCGTGGAGCCTTTCCTGTTTCTCATGGCACATGAGCCATTTCTCTCCCATGCTTTTACACTATTAAATCCCTGTTATTCACTTCCAGTTTGGACTGTGAGTTTCTCCAGAGAGTAGAACCACAGTACCTAGTAGTCTATTTTCAGTGCCTAGTAGTACCTGGTACTTACTACTAGGGGGGTCAATGATTTAGGTTCCTATAGCCTTGTAGGTTGGTCCACTGGTTAAAGACTTTCCTCTGACAAATCCAGTTTATCCACGTGGCTATAACTTTCTTCCAGGCATGTGTCACCTGGCCTAGTACACACTCCTGTTGAATTGAAATTTGAGGAAAATGGTATCTATTACATTTATGGAGTGATTTGCAATTTGCATTGTGCTTTTATGAATATTTTGATTCTTGGCGTTATACCATGCAAGAGAGGCAGGTAGGGCATCCATTCAACCCATGGTGATGAGGATTATCATCCCCATTTTACAGATGAGAATACCGAGGTTCAGGTTTGTTGATATTTTTCCCTCCTGGTTACAAAACTGGTAAATGGCAGGGCTGGGTCTTAAACCCAGGTCTTCTGAATCCCAGTTCAAGATTTTCTAACAACATGGTATTATTGTTAGAAAAGCATAACAATAATTTTGTGGGCTTTGTAAAACGAAAAGAAGCCACAACCCACCATGATAACAACCATCAGAAAGGTCTTGAACTCTTCAGGGCAGATGCTATCTATGTTTATCGGTGTGTCACGTGCTGAAATGCCACTGGTATGAGCAGTGCCCAAACCCCAAGCACACAGGCCAGCCTGCGATGGGCAAACATTGTCATAGCTCATCAAGCTCACAGATATGCAAACATAAAACATTTACCGGGACTTGGCTCCATGAATGAGTGAGCCAAGCCCCTGGGATACAGCCATGTGACTCCATCAAAAAACACTAAAACAAAACAAAACAAAAAAAAACCCCACTAAAACAGACCTTGTCAGGGTTTCAGGGTTCACATCTGGGAAGAAAGGTATGATTCATCATTATTTTGTCCATGTTTGCATGTGTGGGTCAGGCCTTCCTTCAGAGCCAGTCTGGACTGATTTACTGTGGCATTTATTCTTCTATGGGCCCTTCTAATGGCATTTCCAGGTTCCCCTTGGGCAAAGATGGAGGGGAGGCGATAGATTGATTGACTGACTGACTGATTCTTAAGCCAAATTTCTTATTCTGGACTATGGCCAGCTAAATGGGTTTAGATGACGTCTCTGGGTGAAGTCTTCTGGGTCCCTAGGCTACCCCAGGTCTTTGGGGCAAAGGACCTCTTGAAATTTCTGTGGGTCCTTTAGGATTAAGCACAGGTAAAGTCACTGTATGTTGAATTAAGCCATTAAGCCAGGTTTCTCCGTGTCTGCCCTGCAGAAGCTCATCAGAGGCTCACCGTGCCCGGTCCGTGCTCACGTCTGGTGTGCCCGGCCCTCTTCGCTCTCTCTCCTTTCTCTCTGAGCCCCTGTAGCTGAGCGGTCTGAGCAGAGTCCCAGACTCTGTTTATCCTTGTCACACTCTGGGAGCCATAACCTTCGCAGAGACCCTCTTCGTGTGGGGAGACAGTAAGGCGTGCAGCATAGCGCATCGGACAGCCTCAGACCTGAGCCTGTGTCAGCTCAGGACAAAGTGTGAGACTGGATGAAACCACCGCAAGACTTTGTCTCAGTGTCTGTAAAGGGGGCGTGTGCAAACAGCAGGGCACATGTGGGATTAGTTTCTGCTCCTGACTGCCTGTCACTAAAGCCACATTCCTTAACTTCCCTGGACCTCAGTTTCTTTACTAATGAAATAAGGATTACAGTACCTCACCCAGGGCCGGAATACATGCCATTTACCATTCCAGGGATATAGTGGGAATTCACTGTGATTACAGATATGAAGCACCCTGTATACTACTTGTCTCAATGAATTCAGTTACTTTTACTCTCATTGTTAGGGAGTTGCAGGGCCTCTTCTGGAGTATGAAATGGGCGGTTGGCTTGTTTGTTATGGAGGTACCAGAGTCAACACAAGTTGCCAAAGAGAAGGAGGGTCCAATTCAGGTGGGTCAGCTGTTGCCGGAATGAGGCTGGGAGAGGGTGTCACCTGCATGTTTGGGTCAGAGGCAGCAGGCTTCTAAACCCTGGGTTGGGACAAAGCCAGACCTTGGGTCTGGGAAGGGGATGAACTTCTGAGAGCAGGTCAGTGGTGGTGGGGATGTCAAAGTTGAGTTGTAGGCCTGGATCTAGGAAGGATCCTGGGGTTCAACAAATATCTTGGGCACCTTTGGAAGGTCAGGTAGCATACGAGTATGGGGCCCAGAGGAAAATAAGACACAGTCTCCATTGGGGGAGGATTATAGCTCTGGTTGTTGGCCAAAGGAGTCAGCCTTAGCCTGAATATTAGGAAACATAGGCCCCTAGGAATGCTTCTTTTTTAAATATATTTATTTGTTTGTTTTTTTTGGCAGTGTTGGGTCTTCATTGCTGTGCACGAGCTTCCTTTAGTTGTGGTGAGCGGGCTCTAGAGTGCAGGCTTCAGTAGTTGTGGCACGTGGGCTCACTGTTTGTGGCTCGCAGGCACTAGAGCGCAGGTTCAGTAGTCGTGGTGCACGGGCTTAGTTGCTCTGAGGCATGTGAGATCTTCCCAGACCAGGTCTCGAACCCGTGTCCCCTGCGTTGTCAGGTGGATTCTTAACCACTGCGCCACCAGGGAAGCCCAGGAATGCTTTTGATTAAACAATCACTTTATATTTTTCTCATTAAAAATAGTAAATGCAAACTATTTTACAACCACGCATAGGAAGGCCTACCTACACATATGTATTGCTACAAGTAAAGGAGTTTGGATTCAGAGGAGTGAAGTTTAACAATGTTGCTGTCTGTGTAAACTCAGGCCTCAGTTTCTTAATCAGGCCTCATCTTCTTAATCATAAGATCATTTTGTCAGGTCATTGTGAACCTTGCATGAGACAGAGAAAGTGACTTTGTGCAGTCAATGTTATCTGTCATTATATTTTAAAATTTACTTTCCTTTCTGAGAAATAAATAATACATGTTTTTAACCTCTACCCGCCACTTTCCTTTTTAAAGCTTTTGGGTAGATCCTGCCATCTGCTCCTCTCTCATTTCAATGATTATAAGATAACTTGAGAAGCTAAAAAGCCTGTAATTTCCCTAAATCAGAATTTTCTTGGGCGTCTTTTGCCCTGTGAGCTGGGCATTTCAGAACATCTTCCAGAAATTGCTTTGATTTTCTTCAGTTGTCACCTCCTTTTCTGGGGTTCAGGGTAGGAGAGCTCACTCTGGCTGAGAGGCGACAGGTATTGGGTACTGTCCCACGTGGTATCTTGTATACATTGACGAAACTGACCGGAAGCTGACAGATGGAAGTGTGACGCGGGGCTGCATGGGAAGCTGAGTCAAGCTGAGTCTTGGCCCTTTGCCTCAGGGACTCTTCTCCCTTCCCTCCGGGTGCTTCTGTTCCGACGACGCTGACAGCACACTGCTTCTCTCCCGCCATCACTCTCCCCCAAGTCTGATGCACTGACTAGTCATTCAAGTGTCAGCCAGCCACGCGTTTACAATGTGGCAGGTCAGGTTCTGTGGGGCTTGAGGCCTTTACATTTGGGGTGAATGTGCCTTCCGTTTGGTCTGGCTGCCACAACAATGCACCGTAGACTGCGTGTCTTGAACAATAGAAATATATCTCTCACAGTTCTGGAGGCTGGAAGTTTGAGATCAAAGTGTCAGCGGGGTTGGTTCCCTCCGAGGCCTCTCTCCTTGGCGTGCAGACGGCCACCTTCTCCCTGTGTCCTCATGTGGTCTTCTCTCTGTATGTGTCTGTGTCCCAAGCTCCACTTCTTATAAGGCTTCCAGTCATACCACATTAGGGCCCACCCTAATGACCTCATTTTAACTTAACTGTCTCTTTAAACCCCTTATCTCCAAATACAGTCACTTTCTGAGCTACTGGAGGGTTAGGGCTCCAACATGTGTATCTGTGGGGGACACGATGCCATCCAGAACAAGATGCAAAGTTACGGATAAAAATTGAGGTTCAAGGCTTTGGAAGGGGCCTGTGTAAGTGAAGGGCCCTAAAGTTGAAGCTTTATTAGCTTCGTGGTAAGTTTGCTCCTGAGTTGTCAGCTGCCCTGTAGCTATCCTTGTGCTGGCACTGGGATGGAGAAGGAGCGGACGGCCCCTGCTCCGAGGGAGCTGGTGGAGGGGTGGGAGCGGCTGGCTCCCGAATGAGTGTTACGTGTGGAATTAGGTAAGTGCTATAATGAGGGTGGGGAAGCAGAGAGGGTGCTGGGATATTGCAACCCTGTTCTCATGCCCTGTTTTAGGATGTGAGTGGAAGATGACTGGGAGACTGGGAAGGCAGGTTGGCTTCTTTTTTTTTTGCGTTACACGGGCCTCTCACTGTTGTGGCCTCTCCCGTTGCGGAGCACAGGCTCCGGACGCGCAGGCTCAGAGGCCATGGTTCACAGGCCCAGCCGCTCCACGGCATGTGGGATCTTCCCGGACTGGGGCACGAACCCGTGTCCCCTGCATCGGCAGGTGGACTCTCAACCACTGCGCCACCAGGGAAGCCCAAGGTTGGCTTCTTGAAAGAATAAACCCATGAAAAACAACACAACACAACAGCAACACCACAAAAACACCAGTGAGCTTGAAATCAGAGTATCTACCATGGGATGTGTTTCTTTCATTACACACCCTACCACGTCATGCCCTGCTTATAATACAGTCAGAGCTTTCCTGAGTGAACATGGACGGCAGGGCGCCCACCCTCATGCCTGCGCCCCACTTGTGCTCTGGGTCGGGCGTTAGTCATCACCTGTATGCCTAAGGAAGTCCAGGGTTAGCAGGGAGAAGTGCCAGAGCCCTCATCTTCCAGCCAAGCTCTCTTTACTACATCAAAGCCATTTCTTTTTGTGTGCCAGGGGCAACGTCTTTAAAAAATAAATTTTCATGGTAGTGGGTCTCTCATGACAAGGCAACAAGCGCTAAAGGCTTCAGGCCTGGGATACAAGCCATAAAAAGGATCTGGATGAGAGGAAAGAGCACGGTTGGCTGCAGGAGAGCTGTAAGTGATGGGAGACCTGACCAGCCAGACACGAATCTGTGGAAATAGTCACTTATTTTCAACGTTGCCTAAGTCAGAGAGGGCAGGAGGGTGGAGCTTCCTTAGATAGTCAAACATTTTAGCAAATCGGGTGAGTCTGGCCTGGGAAACCAACCAAGACAAGAGTAAGGCGCTTAGAGGAAAGCCAGCATGGGGAGATAGGGTGTTGATGATTTGTTTCATGTCAGCTTCATTCATGTTAAATATACTTTGCAGTAATTACTCTAATTAGTGGTTTTGAGCATGATGAAAGAAAATAATTATAAGTATTTATAGCTGGTCAGTGGGTTATAGATTGGACAACCAAGGAAAGTAGATGGTGAAGCATAGTCTAGGTGAATGGACTCCATGTTATAATTAAGATTCGCTGTGCTCTTTGTTACATTTATCTGGCAATCGTCCATCATTTAGCATGAACTCAGGAGGCATGTGAGAGCAATTTTGAAGGCAGGGTCTCTGGAGTGATGGATCTTGGTGTCCCAGCATCTCTGACAGGAGCCACGATAGGGGCTCCACAAGGTGGGTGGGTTAGGGAAGGAATGACTGCATGTCTAGACCCACCGTAGTGTATCAAGCAAGCACGGGCACCTTGTTCTCTAGGTGAAGCCCACCTCCCAGGCTGAGCAGGCAAAAGGTAACCAGAGGAGATCCTGAAACTTTATCCTGTGTTGTGCGCTCGGGGTGAGGGTGACCTGGTCATTCCTTCATGAGTCTTATAGATAGACTTCCGGGTGATGTCTGGGTGATTTCCTGGATATGCCCTGCCTGTTACCATCTCTTTGTTTATTATTTGTATGACTGTGCTTCCTCCCCTGGACGAGGGGATAATACATGTTTGCTGTCCAGCCCCGGGCAAGAACACAGTAGATTCTCAGTAAATATCCGCTGCTGCTCCCAGCATCCCCTCCCACCCACCCCCCCATCCTGCCCATTCCTGCCAGAGCTCCTGACTGTCCCCTTTGATTTCCATGCCTCCACGTCCAGCTTAAGGCTGCTTTGATGCTGGAGCTCCCCCTGGTTTCTCCAGCGAGCACCCGTCCTCACCTGGACAGCTCAGTCCTCAGCGCTCTACACCTGGCAGCCCTGGCTCTTGTTCGATGCTCTCGATCTGTTTCTCTAAGCAGTCTCACGGGAGACCAGGGGTCGCATCAGCTGCTTATTTTTCCTGTTTCTCTTTCACCTGAGCCTTAAAGGAAGATCACACTTGGTTAGATCCGATTAGAAAGTCCTGATTTGGCCACTTGCTAGCTGTGTGGTTCTGAGTCACTTAACTTTGTCTCTTGAGCCACAGTTTCCTTGTCTGAAGAAAAAGGGACAATAATGCCTAGCTTGTAGGATTACAGTGATTAGAAATAGTATTTTTTAAGTGCCTGGTACAGGTTTTAGCACATATAAGGGGCTACACAAATAGTAGATGATGATGATAATATAATAGTAGCAATAATTGATGTTTATTGAGCTCTGATTATATCCACATACTTTCAAATAATGTTTCTTATCTAATATGTCTTACTTTGGATGAATTCAGCTGTAAAGAATTCTGGACCTGGGCAATGATCTGATGAGAAAGATGAGGCGACATGATGAAAAACCAATCATCATGGAGTGTTTACTGGGTGTCAGCTGTTTTACAAATGTATACAGGTCAATCATATACAAATGTATATGGCGTCAATTGTGACGCCATAAAATGAATGATAATTTGCCCAAGACTGCATGACAGATGGTAGCACAGAGCCAGGATTTGATCTCAGGTTTTTCCGACCCCACAGATCATGCTGTTTCATTTTCTGCCACCAGGATGAGTGGAACTGGAAGGATGGGCAGGCTTTGGTGTCTGTCCCTAAAGAGCAGGGTCAGTAGGACAAACTAGCATCTGAGGGAGGTGGTAGAGCGGGGCTTGACCCAAGCTGCTGTCAGCCATCAGTGGACCTGGGGGGTGAGAGCTGGTACTAGTAGGCAGAATAGATGTTATAACACGGGCATGTGAAAAGCTTGGTGTTCTAGACACTTGGTGCCTTGGAGAAGCTCACTGCCTGCCAGGGCTCCGTAACCTAAACAGGCCTTGGAGGAACTCTCCTCGAAAGAAAAGAGCTCACAGAAAAGTATTTGGGCAGAAGGCATCACCTGTGTTCTGAGGGAGGAGGTAAATGCCCAAGCTCCACCTCTTAGTGAAAGCAAGTTGTCTTCTTCAGGATCTTCCTAGGAACTGGTCAGGGATGAACTTACAGGACAAAGTCCTCGGACCCCACAGCTCATAGGGTGGGAGGTCATGTAATTCACACAGAGACTCTGTAGGATGGTAGCATCACTTAGTTCTTTGCTGACAATAAGGAAACTGAAGATTGCAGAAGTGATAGCATTTCTCCAAGACTATATGGCTCATCAGTGCCGATCAAGGGTTTGAACCAATGTTCTTTGCTTTTTGCTTGAGCTATTTGCCCTATTCCAGAGATGGGAGAGGGAATTCCAGGAGCCAGGATGTGGCAAAGCCAGGGACTTGTAAGGGAGGATGGTTCATTTGACAGAATCAGGTGAATGGACTGTTGGGAGGAAAGATGAAAAGGGAGGAAACACCCAAAACTACCATCCCTTAAGGACTTCTCCAAAGGCATTACAACCAGATATCTGTTTAGTCCTCTATGGTAAAATATGGGATGTCTGACCTTTCACCTCCCTCCATTGGAAGTACTAGTGGTTAGGGAAGGCTGGTGTTTGGAGCCTGATTAATTCGTTTCAAACTTGAGTTCTGCTATTTTCTAACTTCTCTAGACTCAACTTCATCTAAAAGGGGGATAATAAAGCCTACCTTGTAGTATCACTGTGTGGATTGCGGTCAGTGTAAAGAGTTCACCTAGCCCTTCTTGGTGCCTGTGAAATGGTAGTTGCTTTTTTTAATTTTAGTTTTATTGAGATATAATTGATACACAGCACTGTATATGTTAAGACTTGACTTACACATGGTGCAAAATTATGAACACAATAAGTTTAGTTAACATCCATCACCTCATACAGTTACCAAAGAAAGAATGATTTTTTCTTCCATCGTGATAAGAATCGTTAGCGTTTACTCTCAGCAACTTCTAAACATACCACACAGCAGTGTTAACTAGAGTCGTCGTGTTGTACATTGCATCCTCAGTACTTATGTATCTTATACTGGAAGCTTATACCATTTTGACCCCTCCATCCAATTCCCCCACCTCCATCTCTGCCTCTGGTAACCCCAGATCTGACCTCTTAGGGCTCTATCATCTAGGAGGTCACATTTACTGACGACTGAGAGAGATGGAGAGGGACTAAGGGAGAGAAAAGGAGCAGGACAGGAAGGAGACAAGAGGAATCTGTTTTCTCTTCTCATTTGCACACATGAAAAGTTGAGCACCCCAGGGGGTTTCCACTGCTCCCGGCTTGGCTTGTCTGCAGACCTGGCCCGCAGAGGATGTGGGAATGGGCCCAGTGCGACAAAACAAAATAAGTTCCTTTTCCTTTGGACTGTCATTAAAGCCTGTATGGGTGTGCTCTGCATGTACAAAGTATGTTTTTAGCCGAGAGCTTCAATCAGCATCTCATACAAATTGAGAAGCAGCCTCCAGCCTCCTGCCAAGCTTGCTCAGTCCTTGCCAGGGAGTGAATTTGAGGACTTGAGGGGACTTGGAAAATGTTATTCCAGTGCTGGCTTGACTTACAGCTTCTACAGCTACGATTTTAGCATGGGATCCTTCACGGTTGGTGGACCTACTTTCTCCAGGAAGCGGCTCTTCCCAGGCCCATCACCAGCATGCTTCACAGTCGAGCCAAGAGAAAGAATATGAGTATCACAACCTGCTGGCAAGTTAGTGGCCAAATACCTCCTCCACCTGCAATTCATTCAGGCATTTGACAGACATTTATTAATCATCTACTGTGTCCCAGGTCCTAAGGAGTGAAGGTTCAAATACAGCGTTAATAATAGGAATCATACAGTTGCCATTTTTTGAGGACTCAGTGTGTGCCAGGCACGTGCCAGACAATAAGGGTATGAAGTGAGGAACAGCAATGGCACTAATAATTCCCACCACGTTTTCAGCTCTGTTTTAGGCAGGGCACTCATACTTCTTCTCTTATGTTTACACCTCATATAACTTAGAGAGAATGACCTCCCAGTCAAGAATTAGACACATTTTCTATCTCTGCAGACCTTTATCTGCTTGTCACTTTTCCAGGGGAAAAAAAAAAAATCATTAAAAATAAATATTTATTTCAAATGATAAGTATTCCTCAACTGCTATAAATCTGCCATTTCTCTTCTGGGACATCCTTTAGCTGAGAGCTTTTTGAGTGAGAGTCAGGGCTTCCCATGCCAATCCCGGCTTTGGCCATGTGTCCACGAGGCAGAGGCAGACGGTCTTCCGGTCAGGTGTAACTGCAATGTATTTTCTCAACAAAGTCTGGCTGACAATCCAATGCATATCACCTCTCCTAAAGAAACCATGCATATCGCATGAGTCTCCAAATGTAGAAACAGATACTCAGAAAATACAAGTCTCAAAATAAAACCGAAACATTTCAAAACAACAGCAGTTGCAACGCCACCAAGTGATTTAGTTTTTTTTTTTTCATCAGGATCATGAAAAAAAAAAAAATTTCCCACAGTCCCCAAGCAGAACCTGAATATCCCAGCAGCCACGGTGAGGGTTTGAAATGAGTCCGTATTATAAGTGTGGGAAAGCAATAGAGTGACAGACTTAGGTAGCAGTTTAGCTGAGCACAAGATCTTTTCCTGATCTGGAAGTCAGTGAAGATGAGAGCAGAATCGAATAGCACTTTTTTTCTTTTTTTTTTTTAATTAATTTTTATTGGAGTATAGTTGATTTACAATGTTGTGTTAGTTTCTGCTGTATAGCAAAGTGTATCAGTTGTACATATACATATAGCCACTCTTTTTTAGATTCTTTTCCCACACAGGTCATTACAGACTGGTGAGTAGAGTTCCCTGTGCTATACAGTAGGTTCTTATTAGTTATCTATTTTATATATAGTAGTGTGTATACATCAGTCCTAATGTCCCAATTTATCCCTCCCCGAATAGCAGTTTTTCAGAATCGAGTTGCAAGATATCACTTCTGAGTGATTTGAGGCCGCGGTGCCTGGGCGCTCCAGCCTGGGTTTGGTCGTTTTCACTCTTGTTTCTGCAGGTGTGTACAGGTGTCTTGCTCCTTGTTCGTCCCAGGTGTCTACCCTGTGCCCAAGCGCCGGGCTCCATGAGCATCGGCTGGTTGCTTCTCCGAGCCAGCATACTCAGGTTGTTCTAATTCCACTTCTTCTTTCCCACTTTAGAACACATATTAGTATGAGAGTGAGACTGACGTTATGTCGGGGATAACCTTTAATATGCTCTAATTTATGAAAAAAGTAACATTTAAAAACTTGGTACTTTCACTATTATTAGTGCTGTGGACATCTGCTGATTTGGGATTTCTGGCATCCCTTCCCTCCTCTCACGGAAACAACTACCTCTTTTCTTTTGGGGGACTGACCGTCCTTTCTTCTTTCCCCGCGGTTGGAGGACTTGCAGTCACAGTGGTGGTAGCAGGTGGGAATGAAAGGCAAAGAGTGATTTGAGAAATACGTAGTTGGAAAGTCGGTGGGACTTGGTAACTGGGCGTGAGGGGTGAGGACAGGACAGGGAGTCCAGAAGGACAGGTTTCTGGCTTGGGTGACTGTCAACTGTTAATGGAGGCATAGAAAACAGGATGAGAATTGTGTCAAGGCTGGGACGCTGAGTCTGAGGCAACTGTGGACCGTCTGGGGGAGAAGTTGGCCGTAGGCACCAAGCATCTCCCCCCGGCTCTGCACACCTCCCACCCGGGTGCCTTTGCTGTGCACCTTGTGCACCTTCCTGTGAGGTTGGCCTCATGCCCCACGGAGCGCTGATCACTTCTCCTTTACGTGCTGTCTGCATCCCATGCAGATTTAGGCGGAGTTTCTGGAACACGATAACTCACTGATCTGTTTGCTCCCTTCTCCTCTGGACCCTGTGCTCACTGAGGGTGCAGTGATGTGTGACTTATCTCTGCCACCCTCACACAAGGTACAGGATGTCCAGGTTCAGTGCTGGCTCTGGGGGGACCACCGGCCACGTGTTCACGGGAGAGCCCGGCACACGGACTTTCCAGTGATCAGACAGCCACGTTGAGGAGTTTCCTGGCGGGGTCTGGGCTTGCACTGAGCCATCCTCACACTTGCCTCCAACGTGTTGATGCCTCACAGCTGGTTCTGCAGCCTGTGGTCACAGAGCAGGGCAAAGCCACCTGGTTTCTGTTCTAGAGGCCCTGGCACCTTGGCTTATGGTCACAGGGTTGCAACCAGTGAAGTCAACACCCACGGGACACCTGTGGGGCCTGTGTCCCCCACCTTTGCCTGCTGGCATAAAAAGAGGCCACATCTGAGCTAGTTTTGCTTGAGTTCAAGAAGCCAGAAAATGTATGACGTGGGCAGAATGACACTAAATGGTCTAGTTTTTGGAGGGTTTCCTTGTACCAAGTAACTGATATTCATTATCTAGAATTCTCATAGTAGTCATGCAAAGTAAGTACCAGATCCTCTTTTACACACGTGGAAACTAAGATAAATAAGGTTGAGTAACTTGAGAAGGTCACACAACCAGGAAGTGGGAGGGCCAGAGCCTCAGGCAGCGTCACCCTCTGGTTCCACGCTCCTTCCTCTCAATTCACCTCCTCAGCTGCCTAGGGCACTTTTCCCTTAATGATGTGCTAGAACATGTGTTATCTTTCTGCCTGGGAGCTTGTTCTCTTTTGGATCGGGTCACCTCCCTCTGTTGGAAGCTGAGTTTTCTCCTCTTATTCCTCAAAATGTACCCTTGTATCCTTCTAATCCAAAGACAGGGGCTTCTTCCAACTTCTGGTCAACCTGTCCAGGAGTTCTCACCTGGCCCTCCCACTATGGGGGGCTGCAGTGCTTCAGAACAGGCCAAATTGGCTTTTCTTTTCATGGCAGAAATTTGCTGTTGTACGACTTCAGCCAAGTTATACAACCACTGCAAACCTCAATTTCATCTGTAAAATCTGGTGAAAAATGGTATCTTATCTCAATGAATTCTTCTGAGGATTAGATGAGATAATACTTTCCAATAACTCACGTGGATGTTGCAGATTAAATACAAAGGCTAACAGAGATAACGTATGAAAAGCAACCAGGAAGCATTCATTCAAAGAAATATTGACTGAGCATTTATTATGTACCAGGAACTGTTCTAGGTGCTGAACATTGCAGGAAATCATACAACACATACTTGTCCTCAATGATCTTACATCCTATTGGGGGATGATAGGAAATAAGCAAGGTAATATCTAATGTCAAGTGATGATAAATGTAATGGGGGAAAAGTGAAATAAAGTAAGAGGGATAGAGATATTGGGGTCTGGAAGTTTTTCTTATGTTACACAGGGTGGACAGGGAATGTTGAATGGTTAAGATAATACTTGAGCAGGTACCTGATGGGAGTGAGGGAGAAAATCTTGTGTCCATCTGAATTACATGTGGTCCATCCAGACATAGGGAGGAGCCTGTGCACCAACCATGAGGCTGGGATGGGGTGTCTTGTTCAAGGAAAAGCAGAGGGGCCAGAGGGGCTTCAGTGGAGTGACTGGGAAAAAATGCAGGAGGTAGAGAGGCAGGAGGTGGGTGGAGAGTAGAATATGTAAGATTCTGTAGGCATTTTAAGAATTTTGGCTTTTTCCCTGACTGCTTTCGGAAGCCATTTAAGAGTTTTGAGCAAAGTATTTACATTACGTAAGGTGATTTATGTTTTAATAGGATCATTCTATCTACTGAGTGGGGAAGAGTATGTGGATGGTGGTTATGGGGTGGGGTAAGGTGACAAGGTTGGAATCGGGGATACCAGACAGGAGGTTTTTCTTATAGCAGAAATAATGAAATGAGTGATAAAGGTATGACTTTGTATGTACTTTGAAGTTAAAACTGGCAGGGCTTGCTGGTGTGCTGGATGTGAAATTTAATAGAAATAGAGGAGTCTATAATCTCTCTAGTATTTGTGCTTAAGCAATTGGAAGGATGGAATTGCTTTTATTGAGGTGGGAAGACTGGGGTGGAGAAGGTTTACAGGGCTGTGAAGATCAGGTGGTCAGTTTTGAAGGCTGGGTTTGAGATGCCTACTGTGTATCCAATGAAATTGTCGGGTAGATTAGTAGATTTCCAAGTATGGCTCAATCATGATCTGTTGCTATACGATGGGGTTAAGGAAGAATATATCTGGCGTCCACAGTCCCTTGGAGCCGCTCTTGGTGTCCTGTGACTAATTTTAATGGTTTAATGGTGAATGGACAAGACCAGAAGCCACACTTAAGAAGAGCAGGGCAAAGAGGTAACTAAGGACTCAGACCCTTCGGGTATCAGGGTTGGATCACCCTCAGGTAAGCCATCTAGACCAGCAGAGACACTAGGTGAGCGTGAAGGGAAACTACAATAGATCCTGGAGGTGATGGTTAATTTTATGTGTCAACTTGGCTTGGCCATGGTGCCCCGATGTGTGGTCAAACTTAGTCTAGACATTGCTGTGAAGGTATTTTTTTTAGATGAGATTAACATTTAAATCAGTAGACTTTGAATAAAGCAGATGACCCTCTATAATGTGGGCGCACGTCATCCAGTCAAATGAGGCCTTAAGAGAAAAAAGGCTGAGGTCCCCAGAGGAAGAAAACTACAGCATCAACCCTTCCCTGGGTCCCCAGGCTGCTGGGCTCCTCTGCAGATTTTGGACTTGCCAGTCTCCACAATCATGTGAGCATGTGAGCCAATTCCTTAAGACTTCCTTTCTCCCTTTCTCTCTCTCTCTCTCTCTCTCTCTCTCTCTCTCTCTCTCTCTCTGTGTCACACACACACACACACACACACACACACTCTCTCTCTCTCTCTCTCTCTCTCTCTCTCTCTCTCTCTGTGTCTCACACACACACACACACACACTCTCTCTCTCTCTCTCTCTCTCTCTCTCTCTCTCTCTCTCTCTCTCTCTCTCTCTCTCTCTCTCTCTCTCTCTCTCTCTCTTACATCATTTACTTCAGCAACTGAAAAACAGCAGCTGTGGAAGAAGAGTATTATCGTTGCCTGTTTCTGGATACATTTTTCATTTAAGATAAGGATTGTCATTAGATTACTATTTTTTCTCTCTTTTTAAAACTGGTTTAGGAGAGTGCGATGAGATGGGAAGAGAGTTACACAAAAGTTACAAATCCTTTTTCTGTTTTGCTGGGAAAAGACAAATTCAGGAGGTTTGTGAATTGATAACACCCGTTGCCACTGATTCTAACTCACCCTCAATTCTAAATTTCATTTGTCCGTTTTTCCTGTCTGCTCACTCACAGGGATGTCTTGTGAATTCTCGAACCTTCAGGTTGCCGTCAGTAAACAAACAAATAACTACTGTTTGTGTCAGTTTGATACTTTGAAATAGAAATTAAATGCCATGAGGTAAACAACAAGGTCCTACTGTATATGAGAAGGAACTATATTCAATATCTTGTAATAGCATAATGGAAAAGAATCTGAAAAAGAATATATATACTCTATCTATCTATCTATCTATCTACCTACCTATCTATCTAAGCTATCTATCTATATCTGAATCACTTTGCTGTACACCAGAAACTAACACAACATTGTAAATCAACTATACTTCAATTAAAAAAAAAAAAGAGGGGCTTCCCTGGTGGTGCAGTGGTTGAGAGTCCGCCTGCCGAGGCAGGGGATACGGGTTCGTGCCCCGGTCCGGGAGGATCCCACACGTCACGGACCGGCTGGGCCTGTGAGCCATGGCCCCTGAGCCTGCGCGTCCGGAGCCTGTGCTCCGCAACGGGAGAGGCCACGGCAGTGAGAGGCCCGCGTACTGGAAAAAAAAAAAAAAAGAACTTAAATGCTGGATGTCCCTATCAGCCTTAACTACACTGTCATACTCATTACTCTCTGGGAATTTGTAGTTTTAAATGCGTCCCACCATCAGAATCTAAACCAAGTAAAGGCGGAGATAAAAGATGAGAAAACAACTTATTTAATATCTTTTGCCACAATGTCAATTCAACATCCTATAATATGCAAAACCTTTAGTGACAGTACCATATACTTTATTCCTAAGGATTGTGAGAGTCAGAGATGGTCTGCTAGAAATGAATTTTCCTGCTGCTTCTGTTGGTTGCCTTTGCTGTTTTGCTCCTGTGGGGTAGATCCCCAGCCCGTAGATGCTGACAGCCACTCTGGATTTGTAGCGCAAAGCACACTTCCCTCCACACACGCGCTGCATCTCCACCACACGTGTTGGTGCAGATGTGAATCATCTTTGCAAACAAACTGATTTCAAAGATGATTTCAAGAGTCAGTCTAATGAGCAGTGAATATGGACTGATTACTGTATTTGCAAAGAACCTTATTTTTTTCCCCTAACATTGCACGAAAGATCGGCCCAGTGCTTTCTCGTAGGCTTACAAATGTAAGTAATCAATGTGTTTGCGTAAATGTTTAAAGATGTCCACATTCATGTTTATGAATCAACGGACTTCTCATAATTGCTTTTGTGTGATCTGATAGACACAAACATAAACAGGACCCAGCATATCTTAGAAGCCTTCCTCATGGAATTTAGAAAAATGTGGTGATGAAAGAAACGTTTATACCACATCAAAAAATCTCGTAGGAAGAATTACAGATGGAAGAATTCATGCTTGGATACATTCAGTTGTATATTTTTCTTTATTTGTAACATTGTCTTTGTGATTTAGTTTGTTTCCTTTATTGTGGTAAGAACACAACATGAGATCTACCCTCTTAACAAATTTCTGAGTGTACGTTACCATATGGTTTACTATAGGCACAGTGTAGTACAGCCGGTCTCAAGAACTTATATATGTCTTGCTTAGCGGCGACTTTAATAGTTATTCAACAGAAACTCCCCATTTTCCCTTCCCAGAGATTTAGGCGCTTAAATCTACTTCTAGATCTTCTTGACTTGCGGATTCTCCATGAGGCACTGAATTATTACAATCTCGCAATCATGCACAGAACAGATGCTTCTCGAGGTATGGTTGGGTGATAATATAGAGTCACCTACAGAGACCTGGCTTTGGCTTCTGACTGTCCTGGGTTCAAATCAGAGTTTCTCTGCCTGTTAGTTGTTTGATTTGGGGCAGGTCCACTAGTCTCTGAGTTTCCGTTTCTTCCTTTGTAAAATGGGGAATATTATTTACCTGGCAGGGCTGTTATGGGGATTGAATGAGACAACATTTTTAGAGCACCCTAAAGTTTCTGGCAAGTAGTAGATGCTCAACGAAAGGTCATTTCTTCCCATACCCCTTTCTCTACCCGGAAGCTTACTCTAACTCAGGTGTGAAAGAGAAGCAGAAGAGCATTCCTGGAGATATTTCTGGTTTACAGTAGTTTGGGAAAGCTAAGTAATTTATGGGACGAAGGGAGAGAGGAGGGGGCGCCATGACGATATTTTTGGTGTATGCCCAGTGTTTTCTAAAACTTGGGCCAATTAATATTCCTTTAACCTGGAATGCTTTTCTTGCCTCTCCCTTTAAGTAGCTCACGTCCTCCACCAAACCTTTCTTGTAGGACTTCCCCAGCCAAAGTTGCTTACGAGCTTGTGCTCCTCTGAACTTCCATACATCTCTCTCCAAACATCACTTGTCCTTTCATAGCTGTTGAAGCCTTGGCTTATAGTTTTTACTGAAGTCGACGTGTAGTGAGAGCAAAGGCACCTCCATTTCTCATTGCATATTGGACACCTAGGGGACCTGGCGAGGGACCGTATATGGCAGGTCATATGGGTTTGGGGATAGAAGACCTGGGTTTGAGTCCAGCTTTATTGTTTATTGTGTGGTATCAGGTAAGTCCCATAGATTTTCGGAGAATGTGTTTCCTTATTTATGAAATGTTTATAATAATCCCATTGGCCATTTAAAAAATAAATGTCCTCAGATTCTATCCAAAATGAATGGAATGGCTTCTACTCTACCTTCATTGAGGAACCGTCGGTCACAGCCATGGCAGATCACGGCTGTGAGAGTATTTGATGGACAGGAGATGCGGTACCCACACGAGGTATAGTTATTAGGCACTCATTAAATATCTCCTGAATCAATGCTTAATGGAAAGACGTCTTCCCCTTTCTCTTTTATTGGCCTGGGAAGAAGGATCACAGCTTGATAACATGCTTGGGGGAAGGGGAGCAACAACTCTCATGGGAAAGAGACGGTCAAGGGAAGGCGGCAGCGTCAGACACACAGTAAATTTAAATAAATATATGTGGAATATGGTAGAGTGGTTGGGAAAATATGTCATAATATAGAAAAATGTTGAGAGGTCAAAGGAGGCAATGTAAGCATTGATTAGACTCTTTTCCCCAACTCCGACCTTCCTCGTTCCCTTTCCATGCATCATTTTTTTGGTACAGCACTTTACACCTATTTATTTGTTCATTTTTCTATGTGTTTATATTTGTTTATCTGATTCTTTAGTTAGTTTAACATCTCTCTCCCCTTGCTAGATGATAAGCTCTAAGAGGCAATGATTTTTGATCATTTTCCTTACTCGCATATCCATGGTGTCTAGAATAATGCCTGGCTACTGCCTGCACAGGGCAGGTGCTCCCTAAATACTTGTAGAATGAGTCATGATGAATTTTACTGTCTTCCTTAGGCTAGGAAGATATTCAAGCCACCTGATTTTTGGTCCCAGGATTCTCCTATATTTCACTACATCATCCTTCTGGTTTCCTACTTATCTCCATCTTGGATTATCTTGTCTATTTATTTGCTTATTTGTTTGTCATTTGTTCCCTTCCAGTTGAGGCTGAGTAGCGATCTGAGTACAGACGGCTCGGGATTGAATTCTGGTGCCATCACTGACTAACCGTATGGCCCTGGGCAACTTGCTTATCTGTTCAGAGCCTCAGTTTCCTCCGCTGTAACATGGGGATAATAGCGATTCCTGCTCCCAAAGTTGTTGTGAGGATTGAGTTTGTTAATGCACACAGAGTACAACACCAGGCACATAGTAAGTGCTCAGCGAAGGGTTATTATTATTAAAGTATAAGTAACAAGAAGGCAGGGGCACTGTGTCTCTTACTTATTCTGCTGTCCTTGGTGTCGATTACAGAGTCACCACTCACTGAATATTGATGAATAAGTGAATAAATATGTCAAAACAAGTAGTTGTAATATAGACATTTGTCTTAACAGTATCGGACATATAAGGAATTTTACTGAACAAACATGTTTGAAAAGTGCCTGCTATATGCCAAGCACTGTGGGGAGATGCGAGGATTCATCTATCCATTTATTTATTATTATCTACATGCGAGCATCTCAGGCTGAATCCATGGCCTCAGAATGCCAAGGATTTATGGGCTCCAGTGAGAAATGGTGACCTGGACTAGTTCTGGCGTGGTTGTCCTTTGATAACGCCCTGAACCAGTGTTCACTGGACACTAACCCACACCAGGTCCTCATTGGGCCGCAGGGATGCAGTGATGGAAAAGGCCAATCCCTGCAGCGAAGAGCTCATGGCATGTGTTTGATGTGAAAGAGACAACCAGGGTGCACTGGGGTGAGTCTATGGTAGAGAAAAGGAACGGGGCTTGGGGAGCACAGAGGAGGCACCTAGATGAGAGTTGAGGGTGCAGAGGGTGAGATACAGCTTCCAGTGTTACTCTCAGGAGCTCCACATACAGACAGTTCAGGCCAACCTCAACAATGGTGGAATGCCACTCTGAATCAGTGAAAAGGAACTAATTATAGGACATTTTCCCCCTGCAGGTAGTCGTATTCTCTTCTGAAAGTACACCATCATCACAGTCCTCGTAAAGGACTGTGATTTTCTATTTGTCTCTTTTATTACCCACGACACTGAGCTCAGTGAATATCTGTTGAACCAAAATAAATCAAATTCCCAAGTGTATTAATTTCCTAGGTTGCTGTAACAAAGTGCCATAAGCTGGGTAGCTTAGAACAACAGAATTTTATGGTTCCTCATTTCCGAAGGCTAGAAGTTCACTATCAAGATCTGGCAGGACCCTGCTCCATCTGAGACTCTGGAATCCTTGCGCCTTCCTAGGGTCTGATGCTGTGCCAGCCGTCTCTGGCATCCTTGGACTTGTAGGTACGTCACTCCAATCCCCTGCCTTCACGTGCTGTTCTCCTCGTGTCTTCACATCACCTTCCCTCTGTGCACGTCTGTCTCTATGGCCACATTTCTCATCATAGGACACCAGTCACTCGGATTAGGAGCCACCCTTAATGAGCTCATCTTAACTTGATTAAATCTGCAAAGACCCTATTTCCAAACAAAGTTACATTCTGAAGTATGGGGGGTTTGGACGTCAGCATATCTTATTTTAAGGGGTCACAATTCAACTCATAACACCAGGCTGGGGAGCTCGTGGATTTGGGGGATGAGCAAGAAGGTTAGCATGGCAGGGAGCTGCAGAGGACATGCATGAGGCTGGGGGCTTCGTGGGATCCTCACCAGAACAAGGAAGCCTATGGGAAGACAATCTTTAACCAGAGAGTCAGACCTACCTTTGGAGGCTCTGCTACAGATATTCAGCTGAACCTTACCGGAACTTGGCTTTCTAATTTCTGAGTCCAGCCTGTTATTTAATAGGACCTAACATCTGTCCAAAGGGCTGGAGTCTGTTCCTGCCTTCCGGGCTCCACTCGACACCTGAAACCCGAGGAAGACACTCTCTGACTTCAAGCCTTGGCACTAGACGGCCTCTTTAGCCATCTGGATCAGTTCAAACCAGGTCTGATTTCAGCTTTGCCTCTGTGGGCTCCTAACAGTAGTACAGGTAGTAATACGGCTTCCTCTAGTTGAGAACACAATAGTTACCTCATCTCTGGTCCTCTGACAGCCTCACTGTTGGGGCTTCACTGGGGTAGGGTGGAGATCATCTCCTTGGAACAGAACAAAGAATGGAGCCCGGAGAGTTCATATTGACACGCACACGGCCACACAGCTAGTAAGTGGTGATGTCGGGGTCTGAAACCTGTTGCACGGGACTCCGCGGTCTTTATGTTCATCTACCCTACTTCCCTTCAGCCAAAGGCTTGGGGGCAGCTCTAGGAAGGTTTTGACCCCGATTCCTATCATTATCCAAATAAACCATCCTCTTAAATGACCACCTGCCTCCCCTGAATCTTTCTGTCCTGTTGATCCTCAAACCAGAGGACAGGGGTGCTGAGACAAAGACAGCCCGGGTCATGGAACACTCATTCCTCTGTTCTACGCGGTGTGTCTCTCTGGGTTGAAGCCGTCGGCCGCTGGTGCAGGGGCGCTAGGATGCTCATGTTCTCCAGAAAGTTCTCTGGCCTTCAAGGCCGTGGGAGAATTCATCACTTTTCAAAGTAATCGGAAGACTGACCTTCCAGAATCCCGCCCCCACCCCCCGCCCCGAGTTACCTCTCCATCGCCTCCTATGAGATCGCTATCATCAGTGGTGTTCTGAAGGTTTCCAGTGTCCAGCAGCTAAAGATAAACGAGAGCAGTGAGCTGGACCAACACACGTTCTGCAGAGAGAATTCATTAGTGGGGGAGGTCTGAAGAGGAGTCACTTTTGCGGCTCTGGTTCCTGTCGCTCTGAATCTCCATCATGGACCATAGGAGGCGTGTGGGCTGGGAGGGCGCGGACCACGCGGGCTGCTTTTGTCAGCCAAGCCGCAGAAGGGAGCCACACGGCCCCGAGGCCGACCTCAGCCAGCCACAGGGGTGGGCTCTCTCAGGAGCGAGCGGGGGGCCAGCAGGACTGGGGTTTCCGCTTTCTCACAGGAAGGCTCAATTGCTCTCCTCGGGACCGCAGGGGCCTTGCTGAGCAGCGGTGACTCAGCTTCCTGTGTGCCCTGGCAGGCGAGGAGGACCCCTGACAACGCAGGGCCCCTCTTGCCTGTGCGTTCCCTCCCATCCACTTCCTGCTCTAGAAAACCTACGGTGATGATCCAAGTCTCTGTTTACCGGAAGCCTCGTTGAGAAAAACAGTTTGTACTTCACATTTCTACAGCATTTTTCACTTTATAAAAACATTTTCTCACACATTGGTTCATCCAATGGTCACACAGACTCTGAGAGTGCAGGGAGGCCACTGTCACCACTGTTAACAGATGAGGAAAGTGGGACTTGGCCAGTGAAGGGGGTTGGCCAAGGCCTTGTCGCTTATTGGTGGAGGGTTGAGGCTCAAGCCCAGGATTCTAGAATACTCATTCAGGACCTTATTGTACTTTCTTGGGTGGCGCTCGGCGTTTCGCCCTTATCATGTGCTTGCTACAGGTAAAATGCTTGTTGACTGAACGACCGACCGTAATTTTCATCCATCGTGAGATGGATCCTTAGGGCTCTAAGCAAGCCACCGTGGGGGAGTGGGAAAGACTCGGGCTTTGGAGGGACAACCCAGGTGCAAGTTACACTAAGACCCACATTAGCTACATGATTTTAGGTTAAGGTTCAAATTCTGTAAACCATAGTTTTCTCTGAATACAGAGGGTAATAATGATGATTTTTCAGGGCACTTCTAAGATTTGGATGAGATAATACGGATCAAGGGATGGCATAGTATTTGCTACGTAGAAGTTGTGTGGCTCTGCAGGGCTCTTTCCATTGCCCTCACAGGGATGCTTAGCTTCAGACGCTCGTTAGAGTTAAACAAATCTTGCAGACATTTTCTTTATATATGGGACAATGCTTTTGCTCAGTAACCTCTGAAAAATGAAGGACACAAGTGTGCAAAGCCAATAAAGTCTGGTCCTGGCTCATTTAGCCACTGTAATCAAGAAATGAGCTGTACCCTATATGAGGATTTCCCAGTTCTGTACTCTAAGTTCTGGGTACCAAGATTTCTCATCATTTCTTTTGACTTATTTTAGATAAACATTGCTGGCCTTGTAAGCAGAGTGGAACACACCCTGCATTGCTGATTCTCTGTCTGGGTTTCTTACTCCTCACTGGACGGTCTGACTTTCATTGTCCCTTGCTCTTGCTGACCTGCAAGGGGTCACAGAGACACTCATCAGGATGAGGAAGTGGCATGGGGTCTGAAATGTCAGACGCAGAAATCATACTTACTTTTCAAGAACATGCCTAAACAGTCAAGATGCTATTTATTTTAAAGTACCCTTTATTTTGCCAGTTGGATGTTTTCTGTGATTTAACCATTTTTTCTTTGAATAGAATATATGTCTATTGGTGTTAATATCTTAGATTTGAAACTACTTACAGCCAGGAGCTATGTTATTTTCATCACCGTATTCCCAGGGCCAGGGTCACTCTAGATTTTCAATGACTGGTTCTTGAATGAGCAAGGGTCATGCACTCATTCATTCATTTTACAGAAATAGACTGTGAACATTCCTGAGCTGTCATCCAGGTGGATAGGATAGTATACTGCCTTAAGGAGCTCAAGGAAAGAGTGTTATTCAAGTGTTATTCAATCTGAGAGGTGAGTGTGACTCCCCACGGAGAGGAGAGACGGGTCAGGAGATGAGATCAGGCAGAAGGGAGCAAGTAGAACGCACAGCTGTTCAAGGAGATGACTGAATGAATCAAGTAAGTCTCCTCATTGGGAGCTGGTCACGTGATCTCGCAGAGGGACCTGCCACCTTGAACAGCCCCAAACTGAATGAAATAGGAGTAATTACCACCATGGAGAGGCTAGCAGATGAGGGTGGCCTCTGGGAAATCTAGACAAATTACTCAGGACAAATGCAGTCCTATGTTCACATCTAGGACAGGGGCTGATGTGATTAATATCTGCAGAGAACCGGGGAATATTGTGATCCTATCTGCTAATGGGGATTTTCAGAGTGATGGACCTTCTGCTGGATGGAGCATGAAGGGTGTACTCACTTCTGGGGAGATGTTTACTTTGTGGTTTAGGGACCCTTTCCAGGGCCTCCTTCATTATTATTTCTTGATAAAGAGGATTTAAATAATTCAAAATTATTGTACATTTTTCCTTTCAGAATCACACTGTGATGGGAAGTGGGAGAATGTGTTTAAAGTCTACATAGTTGTTTACTCTTTGTTCATTTAGTACATTTTCCTGAGCACCTCTCCTGTGCTGGTCTTGAGTTGGGCTTGGGATTCGAAGGTGGGCAAAATCTGTCCCTTCACTTTAAGAATCTCCC
Organism: Neophocaena asiaeorientalis asiaeorientalis; assembly: GCF_003031525.2. Taxonomy (NCBI): domain Eukaryota; kingdom Metazoa; phylum Chordata; class Mammalia; order Artiodactyla; family Phocoenidae; genus Neophocaena; species Neophocaena asiaeorientalis. The sequence goes on along the minus strand of NW_020172455.1, from coordinate 1,788,638 downwards.
CAGTAGTGGAAGGAAGTGACTCATAAGTAATGACAATACACTGTGGTAAGTATAGAAGGGAAGACAAATAAAAGAGTGCAGAGGAAGGAGTGATTAATTATGTTCTTAGTAGTCAGGGAAACGTCACAGAAGACGTGTTGGGTTTTAGGGATGAATAGGAGTTTTCTGGTGGAGAAGAAGAAAGCATTTTAGGTAGTGAAAATGCCATGAATGATTGCACAAGGGCAGTAAATTCATGGTTTGGGAAATAATGAATTAGAGTACTGTAGCTAGAGTTGTGTTGCCAGCTCAAATATAGGCAGCCCATTCGATGTGAATTTCAGATAGACAGTGAATACTTTTTTAGCACGAGTATGTCCCCAATATTGCATGAGACAGGCTTATACTGGAAATATTTGTTGTTTCTCCAGGGTTCAAATTTCATTGAGCATCCTATATTTTTATTTGCTAAATCTGGTGATTCGAGACTAGAGTACAAAACAGATGAGACCGTATTACAGAGGTCTTTGAAAGTCATGCTTGAAAGTTTTGGCTTTAGTCTTGTGGGGTGGTCTTGGAAGGTTTTTAAACTGAGATGTGATATAATCAGATTTCTGATATTATGCTGGCTTCATGGAGGATGATCTAGAAAGGGGGAAACTGGAAGCAAGGACATTGATTTAAATAGAGGGAAAGAGAGTTTTGAACCAGGGTTACAATCAAGAGATTCTCAGGCAACAGACTCCAGGGATATTTTGGAGATGGAAGCTACAGGACTTGTTGAGAAAGGCTGAGTGTTTATGCTGGCAATCCTTTTCTGTTACAGGCACGGTATATTTTTCCTTGAAAGTTTATGACCTTCTGAACATACACTCCCAATAGTCTTGGGACTGAAGATTGTCTGGAGACTGGAATTCTGTGCCATTTTCCACATGGCTCAGCTCTTGGTTTCTTTAAAACATATACTCAGGCTAAACTCTGAGCCAGTAACTCTGAGCCAGTTCATCACAACTTGATTAAGTGGCTAAGTCCACGCTGGGCACAGGTGGAAACACTTAGTGCCATAACTTTAGAAGGGTCTATAAAAAAGAACGTCTTCCATACTTTCTTAGGAGAGATTTACTTTTTGAAGAAAGTGTATATTTTGGAAGGGGAAGGACATTGTTTATTTCTGACATTAAATACACCTCCAAGGTTATAGAATGTATTTGGACTCTCTAGACTGGTTGCCAAGAACTCACAGAATCGTGTCAGAAGAAATTGTTTGGTTACTTTCCTCCTGTTACAGCTGGAGAAGCTGCAGCCCAGAGAAGAGATGCGACCCACCCAGAGGGTGGCGGAACTTGGATGAGGGGAGAAGATTCATGACTCCCAGCTAAAATGAAACAGGAATTCTTTAAACATTTAGAATTTGGAAACACAGTGTCATTCTTTTTCTCTATAACTACCAAATTACAAAGAATTTCTCCTTGAGATTTTTCAATTTGGACGAAAGTATTAACACAAGCCTTTTTAAAAGGGATTTCATGAAATTGTGTCATTTGAGAATAACCACATCTTATTCCTATTGACAGCCCTTTTGAAACAGATTGACTCAGCCTAATTCCTGAAGGTTTTCAAAGATTTTGGAACTCGGAAAAAGAAAAATTTATATAAATAGGAAATAATAGTTATTTGTTGAATGCGTTCTCAGCTGTAAGACTCTGACATTTTGGCAAAGGCAAGTTTTCCTTTCAATAGATCAACATTCAGAGCCAAGTTGTGTTTAAAAAGAATAAAGCAAAAAGTACTGTATTTACATTTCAAGGATGAAATGTCTTTTCTCCTTAGAAATCTGAGGAATGCTCTCTGGGACCACCGCCTGGCCTGCCTCTGCCTCATTGATTCCAGGGAGACCTTCACTGCCAGAACATCCCAAAGGTAACTGCTCATTCAGGTTTGAGGGATTTGCTCCCGGTAAAAAGCCTTATCCAAATTCTCCCTCCTTTCCTCAGCAACGAGGTAGCACGACCCATTGAGATACCACAGCGTCCTGAGCTCTGAGTTCTCTACTCCGCAATCAATCCTGATAGAAGATTTGGTTTTGTTTCTAATCTCTTGGTCACTGGTTATCTTTTCTTTCATATCCTATATGTGGCACCTTCCAGCCCCTTCTGAGATAGAGAGGGTGGGGCTGGACGAGCAAAGGACAGTGATTCTGGAGTCACTGGGGCCCTGGGACCATGTTCTTTACCGAACACCTTTTCCTTTCACTGCCATCCTTCCTTCATGGGGATTTGGAACGTTCTCTCTTCCCTTTTAATGTTGATGAAAAGTCTTATAAAACCCCAAGTGCTAATACCAAGTGAGGAATATAGACAGTTAGGGCCCTCAAATGGCTCTTAGGGATGGTATACAGGAGGGGTGCCCAACTCCCGGGCTATGGACCAGTACTGTCCATGGCCTGTTAGGAACTGGACTGCACAGCAGGAGGTGAGCGGTGGGTGAGCCAGCGAAGCTTCGTATGCTGCTGTCCATGGCTCCCCGTCACTCCCCATCACTCCCCGACGCTCCCCGTCGCTCCCCATGGCTCCCCATGGCTCCCCGTCGCTCCCCATCGCCCCCCATCGCCCCCCCATGGCTCCCCATCGCTCCCCATTGCTCCCCACGGCTCCCCGTTGCTCCCCATTGCTCCCCACGGCTCCCCGTTGCTCCCCATTGCTCCCCACGGCTCCCCGTTGCTCCCCATTGCTCCCCACGGCTCCCCGTTGCTCCCCATTGCTCCCCACGGCTCCCCGTTGCTCCCCATTGCTCCCCACGGCTCCCCGTTGCTCCCCATTGCTCCCCACGGCTCCCCGTTGCTCCCCATTGCTCCCCACGGCTCCCCGTTGCTCCCCATTGCTCCCCACGGCTCCCCGTTGCTCCCCATTGCTCCCCACGGCTCCCCGTTGCTCCCCATTGCTCCCCACGGCTCCCCGTTGCTCCCCATTGCTCCCCATGGCTCCCCGTCACGCCCCGTCACTCCACATCGCTCCCCATGGCTCCGCGTCGCTCCCCGTCGCTCCCTGTTGCTCCCCATCACTCCACATGGCTCCCCATCGCTCTCTTTCACTCCCCATCGCTCCCCATCACTCCCCGTCGCTCCCCCTCGCTCCCCATCGCTCCCAATAGCTCCCCATTGCTCCCCGTCGCTCCCCCTCACCCCCCACCGCTCCCCGTCGCTCCCCTCCCTCCCCATCACTCCCCCTCGCTCCCCATGGCTCCCCATCATTCCCCGTCACTCCTCGTCGCTCCCCACCATTCCCCATCGCTCCCCATCGCTCCCCACAGCTCCGCATCACTCCCCATGGCTCCCCATCGCTCCCCATTGCTCCCCATCACTCCCCTCGCTCCCCATCACTCCCCACAGCTCCCCATCGCTCCCCATGGTTCCCTGTCGCTCCCCATCGCTCCCCATTGCTCCCCACGGCTCCTCGTTGCTTCGCATTGCTCCGCAAGGCTCCCCATCGCTCCCCGTCGCTCCCCATGGCTCCCCTTCACTCCCCATCGCTCCCCACCACTTCCCATCGCTCCCCGTCGCTCCCTGTCACTCCTCATTGCTCCCCATTGCTCCCTACCACTCCCCACCACTGCCCATCGTTCTGCATCGCTCCCCACGGCTCCCCATGGCTCCCCGTCGCTCCCCATGGCTCCCCATGGCTCCCCGTCACTCCCCATGGCTCCCCGTCGCTCCCCATGGCTCCCCATGGCTCCC